>NC_071657.1:68254820-68568153 GCF_014839835.1 Dryobates pubescens | reverse complement strand
AGTGTCTCATCCAGTCTCTTTTTAAACACCTCCAGTGACGACGACTCCACTACCTCCCTGGGCAGCACATTCCAGTGGCCAATTTCTCTTTCTGTGAAGAATTTCTTCCTAACAGAAAGAGTGATTTGCCATTGGAATGGGCTGCCCAGGGAGGTGGTAGAGATTTTCTGTAAATAGGTTAAGGTAGTTATGCATTTTGTAGCATGATTATCTAATTTTGCTCTATTCTTATCTCACTTTTATTTTTTTTGTCTCAACCCCAAGTTCTTGTGCTTTACTTTCCCCTCACATCTGTGTTGGGGGAGCAGGCAAGTTAGCCCTTGCATTAACCCATTACAAGTCATTGAAGTATTGTGTGCAAAATCTATGCAATAACTACATCTGTGTTCCCAGCATTAGGCACATTTACTTTGATTAAAGTTTGAACACTTATCAAGGAGAAAGAAAACCACCTAGATACAGGTGGCATCTGCAGCACAGCTGTGAGGAAGAGAACAATGTTGTCTTAAGGCCTATGTAACTTGTTTGTAGGGCACTTTTAAATCTGTAGGTCCTGGTATTTTCTCTATCCCGAACCTTAGCTACATGATGCTCGTAGTTTCATGGAGAGTAGTGATGAAAGAGAACACAACTGTGTTGTGGGATACCTATCACACTGTAGGCTTCTAACAGCATTTGAACTACTTCATTAAATCAACCTTCACTCTTTTTCCCCTTTACGGTCTCAGGTTATAAACAAACTTTGGATACTACCTTTCCTGTTTTTAAAGAGCAGTAAGCTCTCATGACTCCCACAATTACATTTGCCATCCAAACCTTTAGATCATTCAGTTGTCCACATGATTTCCTTTCACTATCAGTAAGACTTCTGGGAAAACCAGCAAATGTACAGAGACCAAGGTTAAACACATCACTGTGAACCCTCTCACCCGGGAAACAAACAAAGCAACCCACCAAGACAACTTCTGCCTCTATATGGAAGCAGGAGGCTGAACAAGGTCTGTCCAGGAGCAGAAAGCATGCCCAGGGACACAACTGGAAATAATGCTAAACTATATATTTAGAGTCCACCACCACCCTAAACCCTAAACCAAACCAACCAAACAACAGCAATAAAAAAAATAAATACCCCAAACTAACCAACCAACCAACCAAGAATTCCCAACCCCCCAACTCCCACAACCAAAAAACATGGACCAGGGCTGAAAAGAAGCACAGCTACAACCACAAGACTTATATGCAGCTTTTAGAATAGAATAGAATAGAACAAACCAGGTTGGAAGAGACCTTCAAGATCATCATATCCAATCATGCAACACCACCTAATCAATTAAACCATGCAACCAAGCATCCTGTCAAGCCTCGCCCTGAACACCCCCAGCGACGGCGACCCCACCACCTCCTCAGGCAGCCCATTCCAGTGGGCAATCACTCTCTCTGTGTAAAACTTCCTCCTAACCTCCAGCCTAAACCTCCCCTGACGCAGCCTGAGACTGTGTCCTCTTGTTCTGGTACTGGTTGCCTGGGAGAAGAGACCAACCTCTGCCTCACTACAACCTCCCTT
The DNA here is from genome assembly GCF_014839835.1 of Dryobates pubescens. Taxonomy (NCBI): domain Eukaryota; kingdom Metazoa; phylum Chordata; class Aves; order Piciformes; family Picidae; genus Dryobates; species Dryobates pubescens. Next base: position 68,566,589 of record NC_071657.1, on the reverse strand, counting down.
CAGGTAGTTGTAGACAGCAATAAGGTCACCCCTGAGTCTCCTCCTCTCCAGGCTAAGCAACCCCAGCTCCCTCAGTCTCTCCTCATAGGGCTTATGCTCCAAGCCCCTCACCAACCTTGTTGCCCTTCTCTGGACACGCTCCAGCAAGTCAACATCCTTCCTAAACTGAGAGGCCCAGAACTGGACACAGTACTCAATGTGCGGCCTAACCAGTGCAGTGCACAGGGGCAGAATGACCTCCCTGCTCCTGCTGGCCACACTGTTCCTGATGCAGGCCAGGATGCCATTGGCCTTTTTGTGCTGATGGATGAGAGTTAGAGTCATGGGACAGGTACAGAGGTCCCAGATGAGGCTTCTCAGGACAATCAATGACAATTAGTATCCATTTGGGGAAAAAAGTAGTGCATTCTTGCTTCAGACAGTGGTCAGATCTACCACACTAAGCATAAAATAATCATTATGCAGTTTTAGAATAGAATAGAATAGAATAAACCAGGTTGGAAAAGACCTTCAAGATCATCATGTCCAACCCATCAACCAATCCAACCCACCTAAATAACTAACCCATGGCACCAAGCACCCCATCAAGTCTCCTCCTGAACACCTCCAATGATGGTGACTCCACCACCTCCCCAGGCAGCCCATTCCAATGATTTTCATGATGTCTCAGTGAAAATCACGTTATCAAGTATTTTACTGAATGCAAAATGAAAGCCATGTGATGAAGAGGGCAAAAGCTCCAAGGGCTTTTCTAACCAGACTGGATATTGACTTACTCTCAGGACAAAAGAGCCTATGATTACGTCAGGGTGACCACTATCACTTACTCCAAAACTCCTTTCTGGCTTATCTAAACAGGGATTCTATTTCAGACTGTTGAATAATGTGTGCAAATTTCAGGCTCTTTCCTGTCTCATCACTGCCTATATAATATTTTTAAATATTCCTTTCAGAAGCTACAAGATTCACTTGCCTGATGACATGTCTATCTGTTTGTGCCCTGTGATGATAATTTCTGGTCTGATTCTCCACTCCATTACCTTATATCTAATCTAGTGTAACTCTGCTGGAACTGCTTGTAAGAAACACAAATATAATGGAGAAAAGAAGTGGGCTTTTGATGCTCTTTGTTGGAATAAGTGTTAGCATTCATAGAGTGTCAATAATTCAATAGTGTTTGCCTGAGAGAGAAAAATGATTGTGAACAGAGAGGGAGAAGAGGACTGACTGTCTATGAACCTTCAAATGATTTTGTGGCAAGAGAAACCCAAGAGGTGATAATTAAGTAGTGAATCTCTGTGTATGGAGCAGTCACCCACAGTCTTTCTCTTTTGAAAGGAGAAAAAAACCCCCAACTTTGGCAGTTACAGCACCAAGAAAGAGATGGGTTTCTGCTCCATTTCTGAGGCTCTAGCAAGTCTTTGCATTTCACTTTCCATACCTTCTCAGATCTTCAGAATACAGAATACAGAATTAACCAGTTTGGAAAAGACCTTTGAGATCATCAAGTCCAGCCTACCACCCAACACGAGTTGAGCCTCAACTTATTCAAGCTCTTAAAGCAGAAATAAATGCCTCACCTCAGGCTGTGTTCTGGCAGAGCTGAGATTTGATTTGTTTGGAGAATTCTTTAAGACCAGAAAGCTGTTTGTGATAACTATTCTAAACTAAAGCTATATCCCAAAGGATAGTGAAGTTTAATTTGTTTATCAGGCCACAAGCAGAGATGATAAACACTTCTCTGTTTCTACATACCCAGTGAGACAGTTAAACTGTCTCTCACGGTGCATTTGCATGACACATTTAATTTACTAGACTTCAAGTAATTATTTTTACAAGGAGATCAAAACATGTCTGTGCAGACACCAGTGTAAGAAATACAAAGGACAACTGGCATCAGAATCTGGATAAAACCAGAAAACATCCATAACAAGACCCCAGTTAGTTACCTGGCTTCTGTTCAGAAGATAAGGGAAAAAGCCTTTATTGATTGTGTATTTCAGACAAATTATCTGACACTACAGACTCATTTAAAAGATGGTGTTTTCAGAAGTAAATTGCCTTTTTGGCATCCAGCCGTATCCACTGGAATTGCTGCAGGAAGAAAGCAGCAACCTGATCTCCTTCTATGATCAGGTCGCTCTCCATCATTTTCCTCCAGTCCTGGCTCACTGGAGAGGTCCCAGATGACTGGAAACTGGCCAATGTGGTCCCCATCCACAAGAAGGGTCGGATGGAGGAACCTGGAAACTCCAGGCCAGTCAGCCTGACCTCAGTGCCAGGGAAAGTGATGGAGCAGATTATCCTGGCAGCAATAACTGCACACCTGAAGGATGGCCAAGGGCTCAGGTCCAGCCAGCATGGATTTAGGAAGGGCAGGTCCTGCCTCTCCAACCTGATCTCCTTCTATGATCAGGTGACCCATCTGGTGGACGTGGGGAGGCATGTGGATGTGGTCTGCCTGGACTTCAGCAAGGCCTTTGACACCGTCCCCCACAGTAAACTGCTGTCTAAGCTGTCAGCTTGTGGCTTGGACAGCAACACTCTGTGCTGGGTTAGGAACTGGCTGGAGGGCCGAGCCCAGAGAGTGGTGGTGAATGGTGCCACATCCAGCTGGCGGCCAGTCACCAGTGGCATCCCCCAGGGATCGGTGCTGGGCCCCATCCTCTTTAATATCTGCACTGATGATCTGGATGAGGGGGTTGAGTCAGTCATCAGCAAGTTTGCAGATGACACCAAGTTAGGAGCAGGTGTTGGTCAGTTAGAGGGTAGAAAGGCTCTGCAGAGGGACCTCGACCGACTGGACAGATGGGTGGAGTCCACATTTAACAAGTCCAAGTGCTGGGTGCTGCACTTTGGCCACGGCAACCCCATGCAGAGCTACAGGCTGGGGTCAGAGTGGCTGGAGAGCTGAAAAACGGAGAGGGACCTGGGGGTGCTGATTGACAGCTGCCTAAACATGAGACAGCAGTGTGCCCAGGTGGCCAAGAAGGCCAATGGCATCCTGGCCTGTATTAGGAATGGTGTGGCCAGCAGGAGCAGGGAGGTCATTGTGCCCCTGTACACTGCATTGGTTAGGCCACACCTTGAGTCCTGTGTCCAGTTCTGGGCCCCTCAGTTTAAGAAGGACATCGAGACACTTGAACGTGTCCAGAGAAGGGCAACTAGGCTGGGGAGAGGCCTTGAGCACAGCCCTGTGAGGAGAGGCTGAGGGAGCTGGGGTTGTTTAGCCTGGAGAAGAGAAGGGTCGGGGTGACCTCATTGCCCTCTACAACTACCTGAAAGGTGGTTGTAGCCAGGAAGGGGTTGGTCTCTTCTCCCAGGCAGTCAGCACCAGAACAAGAGGACACAGTCTCAAGCTGTGCCAGGGGAGGTTTAGACTTGAGATGAGGAGAAAGTTCTTCACCGAGCGAGTAGTTTGTCATTGGAATGTGCTGCCCAGGGAGGTGGTGGAGTCACTGTCCCTGGAGGTCTTCGAGAGGAGATTGGACGTGGCACTTGGTGCCATGGTCTAGTCATGAGGTCTGTGGAGACAGGTTGGACTTGATGATCTTTGAGGTTTCTTCCAACCTTAGTGATACTGTGATACAGTGATACTGTGTATGTTACACAACATTGTACATTTTCATTGCTGAGAAACAGTGCTGGAGGAAAGGGCCTTTATTTTTCTCACCTAATCTGCTGCTGCTCCCACCCATGCTGTCAGCTCAAGCTGCACTTTCAGTGCTCACCACTCACAGGATATCAGAACCATGTTGATGAACTGTTGGCACATGGGCTCTGAGTAAAGCTTAGTGAGAAAGAATTCACATACTTCTGAGAAATGAGGGGAGCACCAATGGTGGCAGTCTCAGGAACACCAGGAAGAGGGAATCAGAACAGCTAATGCTGAGGCTGCAGCAGTTCCATAGTGGGACCTGAATTCCTGGAAAAACACGAAAATTAATAAATTCTGATATTAATTGACACAAGATCAAGACTTGCCACACTTTATCCTTACTTAAAAATGACACTATATTTTCTGCTGCTTTGACTTCATAAAGTGTAGGAGTTCAAGCTAGTTGAGGCTTTGAAAGGTAGCAATACTTTTATACCAGGGTATCAGAGAGCTAGCAACCCTCCATTTACTCTGTGTACAGCATTGTGAAGGTGTGTAAGGAACCCAAGAGGTAACTGATTTCATAGTATCATAGTATGATAGAATCAGGCAGTGTTGGAAGGGACCACAAGGATCATCTAGTTCCAACCCCCCTGCCATGGGCAGGGACACCCCACACTACATCAGGCTGGCCAGAGCCTCATCCAGCCTGGGCTTAAACACCTCCAGGGATGGGGCCGCAACCACCTCCCTGGACAACCCATTCTAGGGCTTCACCACTCTCATGGTGAAGAACTTCTTCCTCACGTCCAGTCTGAATCTCCCCACCTCCAGCTTCATTCCATTCCCCCTAGTCCTGTCACTAACTGAGATCCTGAGAAGTCCCTCTCCAGCCTTCTTGGAGGCCCCCTTCAGATACTGGAAGGCCACAATTAGGTCACCTGGGAGCCTTCTCTTCTCCAGACTGAATAGCCCCAACTCTTCCAGTCTGTCCTCATAGGAGAGGTGCTCCAGCCCTCTGCTCATCCTCATGGCTCTTCTCTGGACATGTTCTAGCACCTCCATATCCCTCTTGTAATAGGGGCTCCAGAACTGGATGCAGTACTTCAGGTGGGGTCTCACCAGAGCTGAATAGAGGGGGAGAATCACCTCCCTTGACCTGCTGGACACACTCCTCCTGATGCAGCCCAGGCTCTGATTGGCTTTCCAGGCTGCAAGTGCACATTGAGAGCTCATGTTGAGCTTCTCATCCACCAGCACCCCCAAGTCTCTCTCCTCAGGGCTGCTTTCCAGCCAGTCCCTGCCCAGCTTGGATTTGTGCCTGGGATTGCCTTGACCCAGATGCAGGACCCTGCCCTTGGCCTTGTTGAACCTCATGAGGTTGGCTTGTGCCCATCTCCCCAGCCTGTCCAGGTCCCTCTGGATGGCATCCCTTCCCTCCAGCGTGTCTGCTGCACCACACAGCTTGGTGTCATCAGCAAACTTGCTGAGGGTGCACTCAATGCCACTGTCCATGGCACCCACAAAGATGTTGAACAAGCCTGGTCCCAGGACTGATCCCTGAGGGACTCTGCTTGTCCCTGGCCTCCACTGGGACATGGACCCATTGACAGCCACTCTTTGGGTGAGGCCATCAAGCCAGTTCTTTATCCATCTAGTGGTCCACCCATCAAACCCATGTGTCACCAGCTTGGAGACCAGGATGTGGTGCGGGACAGTGTCGAAGGCTTTGCTCAGGTCCAGGGAAACGACATCAGTTGCTCACCGCTCATCTATTAATGTTGTCACCTGTTCATAGAAGGCCACCAGGTTGGTCAGGCACGATTTGCCCTTGGTGAAGCCATGCTGACTGCTCCAAATCATCTCTTCACTATTCTTCTGAGTGAGTAGTACCTCCAGGAGGATCTGCTCCATGATGTTTCTGGGCACAGAGGTGAGACTGACTGGCCTGTAGTTCCCTGGTTCCTACTTCTTACCCTTTTTGCAAATGGGGGAAATGTTTTCCCTTTTCCAGTCTGTGGGGACTTCCCCAGACTGCCATGACTTCTGGAATAGAATAGAGAGGGGTTTAGCAACCTCATCTGCCAGTTCTCTCAGTACCCATGGGTGTATCCCGTCGGGTCCCATGGACTTGAACACTTTCAGGTTCTTCAGGTGATCACGAACCTGATCTTCACTTACGATGGGCAGTTCTTCCTCCCCGTCCCTGGCATTGTCTTCCATGACACCAGGAGTGTGGCTAGAGGCCCTTGCAGTGAAGACTGAGGTAAAGAAGTTATTGAGTACCTCAGCCTTTTCCACATCACTTGTTGTGACCATTTACTTCATAGGAAAAAATATACAGAAGAACACGAAAAATAGCCTAAAGGAAACATTGGCACAGCGGATTGATAGAGTTCAGGGAGAGTTTCTCATTTGAGAGCAAACCATAATAGCAGTTCTCAACAAATATGTATATATATATGTGTGCGTGTGTGTATAAAAATTTTTCCCTCCAATGTGTAAGTCAGTTATTATAAAAATATTTTAACATACATTTTGCATTTGGATTATCACAGAAGGAAGAGACTGACAATCATTAAAGGGAAAGCACAACAAATCCTTTGAGTTCACCTTCTTCAGTTCCATTTCTTTATGAATTTCTCTATCTTTTTCCCATAACCCTAACATCTCCCTGAACTCAACTGTTAGGTCACGTCCCTAAGTTTCTCATCCAAATGTCTTTTATACACCTCTGGGGGTGGTGATTCCACCACTTCCCTGGGCAGCCTGTTCCACTAGTTTGATAACTAAAACTCCCCTAGTGCAACTTGAGTCCATTTCCTCTCATTCTATCACTTGTTACATGGAAGATGAGGCCAGCCCTGTAGTCACTGTCCTATAAGGAAAAGCTATCTAACTTCATTGTTTCCTCACTAAGCTTACTGCAAGCTTTAGAACTATGCAGGCTTCTGCATCCCATTACGTCATTGAAATCCTGCTGTATTCCCTATTTCTTCAGGAAATGTCAAGTCACTGTACTTCCTCTGGCCTTTGAAGAGATCTGTTATCTTCTGGTCCTTGTGTGAGCCATTCCAGAGTGGTTTTTGAAGGGTTGTAAAGAGTCTTGCAAATGTGACCTCATCAGCTTGAGCAAAGGCAATTTTGGAATCTCAGGGTTGATAAGTGTATATATATGCATCTCAGAATACTGCTGGGTTTATTTTGTCAAGCATTCTGCCAGGGAACTTAACGCTTTATCCACTACTACCTATCATTACCATTAGAAATTTAACAGCATATGGAAACAATGCTGGGTGTGTAATCACAGAATCACTGAATCACCAAGGTTGGAAGAGATCTCAAAGATCACCAAGTCCAACCTGTCACCATAGACCTCATGACTAAACCATGGCACCAAGTGCCACATCCAATCCCCTCTTGAACACCTCCAGGGATGGTGACTCCACCACCTCCCTGGGCAACCTATTCCAAAGACAAATGACTCTCTCAGTGAAGAACTTTCTCCTCACCCTGAGCCTAAATACAGCCTATCTGAAAATAAAGATAGCAAGATAGATAGCAAGCTAACCATTTGAAAAGTACTTTCTTGGCCAAGCTCCCAGTATGTGACAGTGTTTTCTCATTCACCACATACTGAAGTGACTGGAATTAAACTATTTAAATTCCACAGGGGTGGTCTTTCCCAAGAAGGAAAAAACTCAGAATATAGGAAATAGTGATCATGTTGTTTCACAAACAGTTTCATAGTTGGCCTTTTCTTTTGTTCAGTAAAAGTCTATATCACTTTCTGGGTTTGTTGTGGTTTTTGGGTTGGTGGTTTTTGTTTGTTGGTTGGTTTGTTTGTTTGTTTGTTTTTCTTTTAACATTTTTTCAGAAATGCTTTCCATGGAAATATTTCAGCATCCTTGAAATTTCCCTGAGAAAATGATGTTCAGACCTTCTGCACAAGTGAGAACAAAAATTAAAGGACCCCAAAGATAATGGAAGTTTGAACTGGAAAAAATGGGGAGTCACAGCACTGGGAAGGATTAAAATGAAAGAATAGACAAGATCATAATACACAAATGTTCACAGAGGGGTGGAAGTCAGGCAGAAAACACCATCAATCAAAGAAAAGGGTCCACATCTACCAGTAAACTTAGCATGTTAAAACAGGTTGTGAAAGCATTGTGTTTATGCAGATTTCTGTCCTTACCACCAGTACAGGCTAAGAGAAGCTGATAAAAATACACATTGAGCAGAATAGTGCAATCCTTTGACACTCCAGACTAAAGTTGTCTCCCCTGATTGCACTGCCTGGGATATAAGCAAACACACCTCTCGGGTATGCCTTAAAGCTTCTTATGATGCTATGCCGTCATTAAAAAAAAACAGCAAGAAAAGATGCAATCACCTATCCATATTCAGTATTACATGAATGGGCAATCCTGTGATTCAAGAAGAGAAAACACATTGGGCTGCAGACTGCAATTAATAAAACAGATTAGTGATCATAATTTCTGAAAAATGAGCCAGCTACTTCTAATAACATTAGAAAGCTCACAGGTAAATTTGAGCTGTCCTGAATATGTAACACAAATGCAATTTCTAGTTGGTGGCTAAGACCAAAGTCATCACCATATACGAAGTGAAACAACTCCTACAGTTCTCAGGGCATAGAATACATAGAATAGAATACATAGAATAAACGAGGTTGGAAGAGACCTTCAAGATCATCACGTCCAACCCATCAACCAATCCAACACCACCTAAACAACTAACCCATGGCACCAAGCACCCCATCAAGTCTTCTCCTGAAAACCTCCAATGATGGTGACTCCACCACCTCCCCAGGCAGCCCATTCCAATGGGCAATCACTCTCTCTGTAGAGAACTTCTTCCTAACATCCAACCTAAACCTCCCCTGGCACAGCCTGAGATTGTGTCCTCTTGTTCTGGTACTGGCTGCCTGGGAGAAGAGACCAACCTCTGTCTGTCTACAACCTCCCTTCAGGTAGTTGTAGAGAGTGATAAGGTCACCCCTGAGCCTCCTTCTTCTCCAGGCTAAGCAACCCCAGCTCCCTCAGCCTCTCCTCGTAGGGCTTGTGTTCCAAACCCCTCACCAACTTTGTTGCCCTTCTCTGGACTTGTTCCAGCAAGTCAACATCCTTCCTAAACTGGAGGGGCCCAGAACTGGACACAGGACTCAAGGTGTGGCCTAACCAGTGCAGTGTACAGGGGCAGAATGACCTCCCTGCTCCTGCTGGCCACACTGTTCCTGATGCAGGCCAGGATGCCATTGGCCCTCTTGGCTGCCTGGGCACACTGCAGGCTCATGTTCAGTCTACTGTCAACCAGCACCCCCAGGTCCCTCTCTGCCTGTCTGCTCTCCAGGCACTCTGACCCCAGCCTGTAGCTCTGCATGGGGTTGCCGTGGCCAAAGTGCAGCACCCAGCACTTGGACTTGTTAAATGCCATCCCATTGGACTCTGCCCATCTGTCCAGCCTGTCGAGCTCCCTCTGCAGAGCCTTTCTACCCTCTAACTGACTAACATCTGTTCCTAACTTGGTGCCATCTGCAAACTTGCTGATGACTGACTCAACCCCTTCATCCAGATCATCAATGAAGATGTTAAAGAGCATGGGGCCCAGCACTGATCCCTGGGGCACACCACTAGTGACTGGCTGCCAGCTGGATGTGGCACCATTCACTACCACTCTCTGGGCTCGGCCCTCCAGCCAGTTCCTAACCCATAGCAGTGTGCTCCCATCCAAGCCATGGGCTGGCAGCTTGGCCAGGAGTTTGCTATGGGGAATGGTGTCAAAGGCCTTGCTGAGGTCCAGGTAGACTATATCCACAGGCCTCCCCACATCCACCAGGCAGTCACCTGATCATAGAAGGAGATCAGGTTGGTCAGGCAGGACCTGCCCTTCCTAAATCCATGCTGGCTGGGCCTGATCCCTTGGCCATCCTGGAAGTGCTGTGTGATTGCACTCAGGATGACCTGTTCCCTAATCTTGCCTGGCACTGAGGTCAGGCTGACAGGCCTGGAATTCCCTGGCTCATCCAACCGGCCCTTCTTGTGGATGGGCACCACGTTGGCCAGCTTCCAGTCTTCTGGGACCTCTCCAGTGAGCCAGGACTGATGAAAAATAATGGAGAGTGGCTTGGCCAGCTCATCTGCCAGCTCTCTCAGCACCCTAGGATGGATCCCATCTGGTCCCATGGACTTGTGGGTATCCAAGTGGCTGAGGAGAGCTCCATCCTCCTGCTCATGGAACATAGGAAAACTATGCAGCTCCCTGGCTCCTTCTGCCAGCTCTGCAGTCCAGCTGTCTGGTAGACGTTCTGTCCTGCTAGTAAAAATTGAGGCAAAGAAGGTGTTAAGTACCTCTGCCTTTTCCTCATCCTTTGATACAACATTCCCCTCCGTGTCCACCAAGGAGTGGAGGTTGTCCCTACCCTTCCTCTTGCTATTAATTTATTTATAGAAGGACTTTTTGTTGTCCTTCACAGCAGAGGCCAGTCTAAGCTCCAAATGTGCTTTTGCCTCCCTAATTTTCTTCCTGCATGATTTGGCTACATCCTTAAATACATGACATCAATTTCCTTAACATGCCTTTGGATTATCCTTTACTGTATATCTTAATTTAAAACTTGTTAAAAACAGTGGACAAGAGGAAGGAAGATACAGTTGAAAGATAATCAACCAGTTTAATTTTCCAAGCTTTCAGCATCTTCATCTTACAATCATAGAATCAACAAGGTTGGACAAGACCTCGAAGATCATCAAGTCCAACCTGTCACCCATGACCTGATGAATACTAAACCATGGCACCAAGTTCCATGTCTAGTCCCCTCTTGAACACCTCCAGGGATGGTGACTCCACCACCTCCCTGGGCAGCACATCCCAAAGGCTAACAACTCTCTCAGTGAAGAACTGTCTCCTCACCTTGAGTCTAAACTTCCCATGGCACAGCTCGAGACTGTGTCCTCTTATTCTGGTGCTGCTTGCCTGGGAGAAGATACCAACCCCCTCCTGCCTACAACCACCCTTCAGGTAGTTGTAGACAGCAAGAAGGTCTCCCCTGAGCCTCCTCTTCTCCAGGCTAAACAATCCTAGCTCCCTTAGCCTCTCCACATAGAGAGACATCTTGAGACAAATGTAATAAAACCAAACAGGCAAAACTACACTGATGCAAACTGAGTGCACAGAAAGATTAAACGGCATTTGCATTTTGAACAAAACACTCTTGAGTTTGACCTTGAGCTTTCACTTCTTTTAGAGGTATTTAAATATTAAATTAAATAAATCTGACACTCTCATGAAAAAAGTGTCTCAAATCAAAGATTCTGTCTGACAGACTCTGACTCAGCCACTTTTAAATGATTAATTTATTAAATAGCTTTGTTCCTTTTGCTGTACATTCATCTATTTTGAGGAAAATATCCTCTGGAGGGTGGTTTTATGCTGCACAGAAGACAGAAACTGGAGGCAGAAGAGCCATTTAAAATGCTAAGAAAACTGGAGCAAGAACTATGTTCCATAAGCAGCAGTGAGATATATAATTTATGAAAAAAAAATAAGTGAGGATACCATAAAGCCAAAGATAAGTGCATCTGTATCTCTCGAGGTACTTACATGCTCCTGAGCACTGCACAGCTGTATTGCTGTATATGTATAGGCACATACAGACACTTACAATATCCTCACATGGATATTAAAAACTAAATAGGTACAATAAAAAATTCAATGTGACATTTGGTGTCATCATGGGTATATGCAGCTTTCCTTTTACATCTGTATAAGTAAAGTTATATTTTTCATATATCTATCTGTATTGTGCAGTTTAATGCAAATGTGTTCACCTCTTTTTATTTTTTTAAGTTCTGTGCATATTGCATTTTCTACCCTCTTCACCTTGATTTTATAGTATTAACTGCAAAAAAAGAAAATGCTCTGAATATTTGCTGGAACGTGTCCAGAGAAGGGCAACAAAGTTGGTGAGGGGTTTGGAACACAAGCCCTACGAGGAGAGGCTGAGGGAGCTGGGGTTGCTTAGCCTGGAGAAGAGGAGACTCAGGGGTGACCTTATTGTTCTCTACAAGTACCTGAAGGGAGGTTGTAGACAGGCAGAGGTTGGTCTCTTCTCCCAGGCAGCCAGTACCAGAACAAGAGGACACAGTCTCAGGCTGCATCAGGGGACATTTAGGTTGGATGTTAGGAGGAAGTTCTCTACAGAGAGAGTGATTGCCCATCGGAATGGGCTGCCTGGGGAGGTGGTGGAGTCGCCATCATTGGAGGTGTTCAGGAGGAGACTTGATGGGGTGCTTGGTGCCATGGGTTAGTTGTTTAGGTGGGTTGGATTGGTTGATGAGTTGGACGCGATGATCTTGAAGGTCTCTTCCAACCTCGTTTATTCTATGTATTCTATGTATTATTTTGTCTTTTATTAAATCACAAAATAAGGGGGGGGAAAGTAGTTGAAAGAAAAACAAAACAAAACAACCCCCAAAAAACTTCAACAAAAAAAAACAAAAACAACAACCCCAAAAGAATAAGAAACAGTAGAGTAAATCAGAGACTAATTGTGTGTACTCAATTCCCTAATAAAAAGAAGTTACATCAACAGTGATTTGTGGTTTGGAATGAGACATCCTGTGGGTTAACTGAGTCTGGAGAGTTGAGTCCTAACCAAACGGTCTCTTTAGAGAGAAAAGGGAGCTGGGAAAAGTAAGGGCTCTCGTTTATGGTGAGGTGTAGGGCTGACCATGGGGCAGACGTGCTGAACCACCAGGCATGGTAGGACAGGTGTATCATTGTTCTCCTCTTCATGTCAGCCCCTAGCAAGCCTGCCCCTGTACACTGCACTGGTTAGGCCGCACCTCGAGTCCTGTGTCCAGTTCTGGGCCCCTCAGTTTAGGAAGGATGTTGACTTGCTGGAGCAAGTCCAGAGAAGAGCAACAAGGTTGGTGAGGGGCTTGGAGCACAAGCCCTATGAGGAGAGACTGAGGGAGCTGGGGTTGCTTAGCCTGGCGAGGAGGAGACTCAGGGGTGACCTTATTGCTCTCTACAACTACCTGAAGGGAGGTTGTAGTGAGGCAGAGGTTGGTCTCTTCTCCCAGGCAACCAGCACCAGCACAAGAGGACACAGTCTCAGGCTGCGTCAGGGGAGGTTTAGGCTGGAGGTTAGGAGGAAGTTTTACACAGAGAGAGTGATTGCCCACTGGAATGGGCTGCCTGAGGAGGTGGTGGGGTCGCCGTCGCTGGGGGTGTTCAGGGCAAGGCTTGACAGGATGCTTGGTTGCATGGTTTAGTTGATTAGGTGGTGTTGGATGATAGGTTGGACATGATGATCTTGAAGGTCTCTTCCAACCTGGCTTTGTTCTATTGTTCTATTGAAGAAGCTCATCCCTTTCTTCTCGCAGGCCAAGCTACCCGCCAACATGGGTGGAATCAGAACACATACAAGACATCAGTGAGAAGTAGCTGAGGTACCAGAGGCTCAGGTCCTCATTCTCCATGCTGCTTGTCTCCTGCAGAAACACAGAGGCAGAGCAGTTGCCACCAGTTTCTTGAGCTGTTGCCACTGCCATCCACTGATGTACCATGCAGCTCATCCAAGAACCCATCAAGATCAATGCTCTGGGTTATATTTTCCTGAATGTTTTTCTAGCCCATTGAGGCACCTGAAATGTTTTTTTCCAGGAACTGTAGTTCAAGGCAGTTACATATTTCTTTAACCTCACATAGTGGCCTGTCCAATTGGCAGCTTTGCCAGCTCCATCTCTGAACTCAAGGGAACACTTAGTTCCAGACAAGAGCCTCCTTAACAAAATAAACTAAAAGCAACTCAACAATGTTTGCTTAGATGGTGTGCTTTCAGGAGCTGTTTTATACTGTTTCATCATTACTTTTCCATATACTTATTTTTTAAACAAATCATTATGTTTACATCCAGGTTTTATGTTGCCAGGTAACTCATAGTGTGCAACAGCAACAGCAGAGCACATACAGCAGCCAACAAGAAATCCTGCTGCTCCCTTCACTTTCACAACAACTCTGCTAAAACAGCCAGTGGGTGAGCACCAGGGATTACGGACTGTTAGGCTCTTTCCCCCAAATATTGTATCTTGTTTCCATGTCAGCAGCAGCCTTTATGGCCTCTGATGGCCTGTGGACTGAATCATGGTCTATTAGAGTAGTACCAATATCTCACCAAAAATCATTAAAGGAGAACAGCCTGAAGGAGAACAGAACAACATGATAGTGTAGTTGCTGCCAGCCATGAGTTTGCTGTGAAAAGGTGTGTGCTTAATGCAGCGGGCTAGTTTTGGCCTCAGAATAATGTGCTAGTCCAGTTAATTCAACTGTTGAGGTCACCTAGATGCTGAAACATTGCAACCTCCTCTGTGCCAGGCCCTGGAACACTTTGCTGCGGAACAACCAGCAATGTTGGAATGCTTGCAACACTAAGTCAAGATCCCCTTGATCTGTTGCCAAAATTAAGTTAATCCTTCAGGTCAGACATGCAATTTGGGAACTGACACCTGAAGGTCTCTACAAACATGCTGGAGAAGAAGTGACAACAAACCAGACACCTCCCATGGCTCAGAGGTTGGAGGATCTTCCCACAAAAGTAATCCAGGCCTCATCACTTATCATGTCCTATTTTTTCTTTAGAGTTCCCTTTGAAAACATTCTGCACTGCAATCTGTTTGCTGGCTCTTAAGCTCCCCATTCACATCAGTTCCCTCTAATCAGAGAACACTTTGTAATTTTTAAGAGTTTATTTCCAATTGCTTACCATCTTGCATGGCTGCCTGAAGGAATAAAGAAGTGGATGATTAGCCATCTTCTTGGCAATTTGAGAGCGCTGCTGAGTGTCAGTTCATGCTGTAGTGAATATGGAAGAAAGAGTAATGTGTTCTGATTTATTTTTAACACAAACCTTAAGTAAAAAATAAAAGCTCTAAACTGAATATTAGCTTTTTCCACCCTCAGAGATCACACTCATAATTCTGTGCATTTTTTTCCTGCTTCTCTGCAAATTTTAATGCTGATGATACCCAAATCAAGTAGATCCTTTCCTTTTACAGTTATTTCACCAGCTAGTTATCAAAATGGACAATGACACTAAGACTTCAAAGTGCTGACAAGTGTGTCAGGGTGAAATGTTCTTGAAAACACAGCTTTTCTTTCCTACCAAAGTAAAAGGTTGTGAGCTGGCAGTTTGGACACCGTTTCTGTGGTGTTCATCACAACACCTTCAGTTTGGTGAAACCACAAAACTCTCTTTTCAGGCTTCTTACCGACTGTAAGGTGGCATTTGATTGCAGAGATATGAGAGTGAGTATCTGTGTCTTTCAGAATTGTCAGAGAATTTGTGAAATTAAAAGCAGAGGTGTCATATGTGTAAAACATATGTTTTTGGGGGATACTTACGCAAGATCTGTGATCACAACCATTCATGGAAAGAAACCTAAGGGTTTATTGATAATGTGGTCAACACCATCTGCTTTTTCAATGCTTCAGGGTATCTGTGGGTTTATGATGATCATTCTTCATAGGTAAAATACTGGTAGGTAGTAGACCCCATGCTTGGGGAAGTGTATCATAGACATAGGCAACATCCTAATGAACATATCTATTTTTTTTTCTAGAAATTTCTTAAAGCAAAGAGTAAATTATGAAACAAGCATCAAAATCACTTGCAACAGGAAGAAAAGGAATCAATATCACCATTTTACTTGGAAAGAGAGTCATAAGTAAGGAACAGTGGGGAGATTCACATTACCCATGCACAGCAGATATAGAGTCTGTCAGTGATCTCCAAAGTTACTCTTTTCTGATAAGGAATAAGTACAGAAACCCAAAAAGTAAATAACACCTTTAGTCTTTGGCAGTAAAGTTTCATTAAGGGTACTGATCTCACAATCACTGTGAACTAGTGAATTCTAGCTAAGAATAATAAAAACAAAGCTCCATCTCTCTGTGAGAGGCAAAGAACCTCAGCTTGAACATGTTCTTCACTAAGGACATGCAAAAAATTTATGTAATTATGTGTCCAGGGAACTGCAGATCTGTAGTGCTTTGGCTATGATGTGTGTGGTGGTTTTAGGCTATGCCTTTAAAATTTTGTTGCTTTCAGCTCCTCTTGTTTGTTACCTATGCTGCATGCATTAGTGTACTTCAGCTGGGTTGCTGGTTTCACCCCTGACTCCAGCTTACCACCCTCAGACACCTGTTTCAGGGGACTGTTTTCAGCCCCTTGCCCTTCAAATCTAGTTTAAAGCCCTGCCAGCTCCTTTCCTAGAACCCTTTCCCTCTGTGGGATAGGCTGTTCTCACATGCTAGGATATTTCTTCCCCTCTGGGACAGATATGCTCCATCTGAGGCTAGCAGACCTGGTGCCGTATAAAGTTCCCCAAGATCAAAACCCCCAAAAATCTGTTGGTGGCACCAGCCTCTGAGCCACTTGTTAATTACACCTGCTTTCCTGCTACTTTCAGTATTCCTTCCCATACCCGCAGTTCCCCTCTGTGTCAGCCAAGGAGTGGAGCTTGTCCTTGCCCTTCCTCTTGCTATTAATGTATTTATAGAAGGACTTTTTGTTATCACCTCCCTTGACCCGCTGGCCACACTTCTCTTGATGCAGCCCAGGATTTGATTGGCTTTCCGGGCTGCAAGTGCACATTGAGAGCTCATGTTGAGCTTCTCATCCACCAGCACCCCCAAGTCTCTCTCCTCAGGGCTGCTTTCCAGCCAGTCACTGCCCAGCTTGGATTTGTGCCTGGGATTGCCTCGACCCAGATGCAGGAGCCTGCACTTGGTCTTGTTGAACCTCATGAGGTTGGCTTGTGCCCACCTCTCCAGCCTGTCAAGGTCCCTCTGGATGGCATCCCTTCCCTTCAGCGTGTCTGCTGCACCACACAGCTTGGTGTCATCAGCAAACTTGCTGAGGGTGCACTCGATGCCACTGTCCATGGCACCCACAAAGATGTTGAACAAGCCTGGTCCCAGGACTGATCCCTGAGGGACTCTGCTTGTCCCTGGCCTCCACTGGGACATGGACCCATGGAGAGCCACTGGGACATGTTTATGAAAAATGTCATACTTTACCAGGAAGCATTTTTGATTGCATCTCCTCACTTGTTTTCAATAGGATAAGGAAGTAGTTTAAAAAAACAACCAACCAACCAACCAACCAACCAACAAACAAGATAAAATTTATGTTTAGAAATATGCAGCTCTCTCTGTTTCTTTTTTTTTTCTTTTTTTTTTCTTTTTTAATATATGAGCAGAAAGAAGTAATTGTAGGTAAGCTTGTAGACTTTAGCAGTTGAACAAGACTGATCCCAGGACTGACCCCTGAGGGACTCTGCTTGTCACTGTGCCAATGTTTACAAGGTAAGTGTCTGGCCACAGAAATCTTCACAAAGGCTCTGAAGATTGAGTCTGGAAGAAAGACAAAAACTGCAGGGGTGCTCACAGCAATACTTTTTAATTATCCCTATTATTCTGCATTATAGCACAGAATCCCAGATTCACAAAATAAAATCCTGAACAAGATATAATACATTATTCTAATGAACAAGCAAAAAAGATTTAAATTCATTAAAATACATATTTGGGAAACTACTAGTCTACATGAATAGGGATTCTTGTGTATATAAAAATCCTGAATTTCTACTCCCAAAATGTAATAAATGGAATCATTTGTAGATCCACGATCTACCTTACAGCTTCAATCAGTACATATGAAAATATGAAAACTATGAATGCTTTTCAATCTAAAATAAAGGAATATTTCCTCTCAAAATCACAATATATAGCAAGATAGGAAACTGCAGATGCTGCACTCTTGAGCAGAGCTATTGTGCTTGTAAGGAGAGCAGAATGTGCCACATGTTGTCCTTTGTTACAAAGGGAATCATCTATTATGGATACTTAGATCTGTTAGAGGCCATACTGTTTCTAATCTCCAAATTGAATTTACTGTGCAGAGCCTGGACAGAAGTTGAGTTAGAGAGGAGAATCTCATTGCTTAAAGCATGTGCCTAGGGTGAAGAAGTTCTCCTTGCACAACAGATGTGTTTCTTCAGGAGGGTGGAAGAAATTTAATCAAAACTACATCTAAGAAAGTTGTGCAAAGTTCTTGCTTTACTGTGAGAAAAATGAAGGGTATTACCACCATCCAATAACATAGTTTCCCATTGGTTCCGTCTACCAAATGCAATTCTGTACAGCAACAGAAAATACTTATAGACCACTTGCAGACAGCAATGTTTAACATCTTTATTGATGATCTGGACGAGGACATTGAGTCCATCATCAGTAAATTTGCTGACGACACCAAGCTGGGGGCAGGAGTTGATCTGCTGGAGGGTGGAGAGGCTCTGCAGAGGGACCTCGACAGGCTGGGCAGATGGGCAGAGTCCAACGGCATGAGATTGAACACATCCAAGTGCCAGGTTCTGCACATTGGCCACAACAACCCCATGCAGAGCTACAGGCTGGGGTCAGAGTGGCTGGAGAGCAGCCAGGCAGAGAGGAACCTGAGGGTGCTGGTTGATGGTAAGCTGAACATGAGCCTGCAGTGTGCCCAGGCAGCCAAGAGGGCCAGTGGCATCCTGGCCTGCATCAGGAACAGTGTGGCCAGCAGGAGCAGGGAGGTCATTCTGCCCCTGTACACTGCACTGGTTAGGCCGCACCTCGAGTCCTGTGTCCAGTTCTGGGCCCCTCAGTTTAGGAAGGATGTTGACTTGCTGGAACGAGTCCAGAGAAGGGCAACAAAGTTGGTGAGGGGTTTGGAACATAAGCCCTACAAGGAGAGGCTGAGGGAGCTGGGGTTGCTTAGCCTGGAGAAGAGGAGACTCAGGGGTGACCTTATTACTGTCTACAACTACCTGAAGGGAGGTTGTAGACAGACGGATGTTGGTCTCTTCTCCCAGGCAGCCAGTACCAGAACAAGAGGACACAGTCTCAGGCTGTGCCAGGGGAGGTTCAGGCTGGATGTTAGGAAAAAGTTCTATACAGAAAGAGTGATTGCCCATTGGAATGGGCTGCCTGGGAAGGTGGTGGAGTCACCATCATTGGAGGTTTTCAGGAGAAGACTTGATGGGGTGCTTGGTGCCATGGGTTAGTTGTTTGGGTGGTGTTGGATTGGTTGATGGGTTGGACGTGATGATCTTGAAGGCCTCTTCCAACCTGGTTTATTCTATGTATTCTATGTATTCTATGTAATGTCTAACTTACAAGTAAGTACACAAGCACTTTGAAATCATGTGTCAGTTTTCCTGTTTAGAATAATCCATTTAGGATACTCCATTTCTGCAGACTAAAAACTGCATTTCAGGAAATTCTTTCCAGGCAATCCTGAGCTCCATTTTCTCAAATAAGTGACAAGATTAAAAGGTGAGACTGAAAAATCTTTTAAAAATGAGCAGCTAAAGATAAACCACTGGGCTTTTCATTTCAGGCAAAATATTCTATCTAACTTCTGGTTATTTTTCCTTTTTCATTTTCTGCCATGCTGGATTGGTTTGAAAAAAAAACCAACACCCAATGTGTTCTAGAAAATCATTAATTCCTGAAAAAATTGAAAACAGGAATATTTCTCTCTAATTTTTGCAACTATAAACAGTTCCCACATTTGACTTCCCAGCCTAAATACTTTGGAATACCCTTTTCCCAGAGACATGCTGTCATAGGTGTATATAGTTGCTGTAAACTCACCCAGTTGCACTGAGCACATAAAGAATGCCAAATTGCTCTGCTTTGAAAACTGCTTCTGGATGACTTATGACAATCAACTCTAAGAATGATTACAAGAAGCAAAGAAATGGACAACATACAATAGTTCAATTACTGTGATTGCCAATGATTTATCATTTCATTTAAACTCACTCCTGCAGTCCTACCCATGCTGTGCAGTGTATTCTTTATCTACAAGTTCATTAATTTCAATGAGTGTCAGTAGGCAGCAGCAGTCACATCTTTAATGCTTAAACCACAGATGTTTAAAAGGCCTGAGAGTATTAGATTCTGAAGTAATTTCAAATTAAAATAACATTGGAGACCTTCAAGTCCCTTTAAGATTTTTTTTTTTTTCTGTAAAAGCTTGTTTTGGATCTAAATTAGTTATGTTCATGGTCCTAGGATGTGATATCTAGGACCATACAATATGTTCTGCCAGACTGCTCTGAAATGCTTTCTGTTACCCTATCTGTACCCAAGAAACTACTATGAACTGAAGAAGTTTTATCTACAGCAGTACAAGCTGCTTGTGGCAAGCTCTTGCTTTGGGTGGCTTTGAGACTAGACTATCTGAAGGGTACAAACTTTAATGTGCTCAATGTACCAAAAGCCCCTATCTCCTTGAGTTTAAAAATGCTATAGTATAGTGCTGTTGGAAAAGTGAAGGGCATTTTGTGTCTTCTAGTTCTTAATGCATGCAGAAATACATTATGCTCTTCTGCCTGGTCACTCACTCACTCTTCAAAAACCATAAAACCAATGACTGTGTGACTGAACATTTGCATTTCATAAAAACTTAGGAAAAGGGCTTTTTGTTCTATCTAGTGACTGAATCATAAGTGAGAACTGTCGAAGTCTCATCATGAGGCTCAGTGATTTGATTCTGCTAAGGTCCAAAAGGAGTCCAAATCCCCATGAATGAAAATTGTACTAACACTTGTCTCCAAGACAGCTCAGTGTGCCCTTTCCCTCATCAGAGCATCCTATTTCTGACAGGGAAAATAAAGCAAAGCTACCTCCTGCAGGTTCAATGCTGGCAAGTTGTGCATGGAATTTTATGTTTAAGAGACATAAAAGTGTCCCCACAACTGTTAAACCAAACTGATGTAAAGCAGATAAAAATCCAAATACACATTTTTATCTGTTTCCTAGAGGTTTATTTAACACGTGTGAACAGAATATTTATGAAATCAGAAAACTCATGGAGCCTGTTGGCCACAACAGCCCCATGCAGTGCTATAGGCTGGGGTCAGAGTGGCTGGAGAAAGGCCAGGCAGAAAGGGAGCTGGGGGTACCAGGTGACAGTGGGCTGAACATGAGCCAGCAGTGTGCCCAGGTGGCCACGAAGGCCAATGGCATCCTGACCTGTATCAGAAATAGTGTGGCCAGCAGGCGCAGGGAGGTCATTGTGCCCCTGTACTCTGCACTGGTTAGGCCACACCTTGAGTCCTGTGTCCAGTTCTGGGCCCCTCAGTTTAGGAAAGATGTTGACTTGCTGGAAGGTGTCCAGAGAAGGGCAACAAAGCTTGGGATGGGTTTGGAGCACAGACCTGTGAGGAGAGACTGAAGAAGCTGGGATTGCTTAGCCTGGAGAAGAGGAGGCTCAAGGGAGACCACAACTACCTGAAGGGAGGTTGTATCCAGGTGGGGGCTGGTCTCTTCTCCCAGACAACCAGCACCAGAACAAGAGGACACAGTCTCAAGCTGCACCAGGGGAGGTTTAGACTGGCTGTTAGGAAGAAGTTCTTCATAGAAAGAGTGACTGGCCATTGGAATGTGCTGCCCAGGGAGGTGGTGGAGTCACCATCACTGGAGGTGTTTAAGAAGAAACTGGATGAGGCACTTGGTGCCATGGTTTAATTGATTCGATAGTGTTAGGTTATAGGGTGGACTTGATGATCTTGAAGTTCTTTTCCAACCTGTTTAATTCTATTCTATTCTATTCTATTCTATTCTATTCTATTCTATTCTATTCTATTCTATTCTATTCTATTCTATTCTACTCTACTCTATTCTATTCTACTCTATGAACTGTTTGTAACTGGTAAGAGTAGACACAATTTCCTTTTTCTACCAAACCATTACAAAAGCAACTTAAGCTTTGCCAGCAACACCTGTCTTGATAAGTCTTTCAAATGAAAGAAAAAATGGCTGAATACTTCTTCTCATTGTGATTTAAGAGACTGCAAAACTGAACAATAATTGATAACTATTGATAATAGCTGGCAACTATTGATAACAATTAAAAATTGATGAACAAATAGGCAGAAAATATGAGGAGAAAAAAAATCCAGAAATTTATCAACTCATTCTAACAATGTTATTCTTACCAAATCTGGTCAACTGTCAGGATATTTGACATGCTTCATGTTCAAACAAGGTCAGAAATACCTTTATAATACTAGTCTGGAAATATCTTTACAGTGCTACTTTTTGATTATTATTTTGTACAAATGAGAAACTAAGTAAGCAATGATGTTAACTACTGTTATTGGAGACTTTGGCGAAGTAGGATGAGCACATCCTTTTTTTGACTGTATACCAGTTCAGACCAGTGTGCTACTGGTCCTTGCCTCTGGCTCATGTCAATCTCACTATGAGTCAAGGGATTAGCAAATGACCTCCATTACAGCTGATCCCTTGGCAGCCTGGCTTTGGCTTCTAGTGCTGTTTCAATCCCAGGTGACAAAGTTTGCACTTGTTAAATCTCATGCATCCCTTGTTGGTCTCTCTAAATGGCTGCTTTTCTCTGGTTGCTTTTTCCTCTCCTTTCAGTGTGTTGTCATCCAAAAACATGATGAGGGGACATTTAATCCTGTCATCCTGACAGGCTACTGAGTATTATTAGGGTGTTACTGAGTTTTCTCAGGTACCAGTACTGACTCCTGAAGAATTTCTCTGTGGGAAATGGACCAGCAGGATCCAAATCCCCTTTAAGTGTAAGCTTAAAGCTGTGGGATGAAAACCTGGTGTCTGTCTGAAAAAGCAGCTGTCTGTGGCTACCCTGGCCTTTTAGAAAAGGAAGTAGAGATGACCCTGAGTAGTGAATGTTTGCTTGTTAAGATGAGTTAATCAGCACAGCTGCAGTTTTTCTAATTTTGCCCACGTTGTATCAGTTGCTTTTAGGATATATAAAGCCCTCAGATGTGTTAATAGAATGTCTTCAATGTCTTGAATCACTGCATTGGAGTCCAGGCCTTTAACCTGCTGTGTCATTCCTCCATTGCTTAGCTGACACTTTGATTCTGGGCTGTTAACCACTAACCCTTCAGTTTAAGATTTTAGTCAGTTTGCCAAAAAGCCAGTGGTCCTTCTGTCCACTCAGATTATTGTCAGGTATTTTCAGAGTATTGTCACCTTACTGTTAGTGGTCCATTTGTCCAGTTAGGTATTACCAGCTTACCAACTACAACACTGTGAAACCTGGTCTAGGCATACCTGCTTTAGCAGGGACATTGGACTATATGATCTCCATAGGTGCCTTCCTACCCCTGACTTCTGTGCTTGTATGATTGTGAAAGATCAGTCAAATGTCTTCCTAAAATTAAGGCAGACATGGCTCAAGGCTCTTCCCTTGCCATGACCAACTCTTCTAGGTCGCTTCCAACTGAAATAGTCTAGTCTACTCTAAAAAGCATTCTGGTTCAAAAAGTCACAATCTACCCTTCCTATCTCCCTAGCTGTTTCTTCCAGTAGTCTTTTTGTTATATTTGTCCCTGGAAAGAACTGGAATAATGACTTGTTTCATAATTTTGCAAGAGACTTAAGTGTGGCTGTCTGATTTTGCCTTTTCATAGATGGGCAAACACTTAACCATTTACTTCCTCTCATCCCCACGGTTTTTCAGAGATGATGGAAAGGCTTATGTATGGATGTCAGCCAATTTTTCTGACACCCTCAGGTGCATCCCATTAGGTCTTTTCTCTCCAACTTGTGCCAGTGTTCCCTGACTCTACCCTCCTTCCTTGAAGGAAAGATGTAACATAAGCTCAGGAAGTAGTTGGTCTTGCTTTCATTCTTGGAAAGTGATGGGTGCCTTTCTACGTGTGATTTCATTAGCTCAGTTTGCTGTTTGCTCAGCTTGTCAGATCTCAGTTAAAGAGAGGTCAGAGGAGAAGCTCACAAATTATTTCTTTTCCCCAGCCTCTCATGTTAGTTGACACATAGAATCTGCTTTAGTGAAAGTGTGTTGAGGGAGGGATGTGACATTTTTTTCTCTTGCACTCCAGATTCAGAATGCAGCTGTATCTACAAACATTGATTATAAATGTTTGACACTTGCTGATTATTGCCCCACTGACAATTAATTTTGGGTGTCAATTAATTTTGTAATGTAGGGGGTTGAAATTTTCCCTCCAAAATGAAAGCTGCATTTACAGGCAAAATGACAGCCTACAATGGAATGCAATGAATAGGTATAAAATACACAGTAATTACAATATTTACAGATATTTACAATTAAATAAACATCACAAGAACCCTGGTCAAGGACCAGGAGAAGCTACTAATTTATCCTTTTTCTACCACACCACACCTCTGTCCCCCCACTTTCCAAAAGAGAGAAGAGAAAGGAGAAGAGAAACTTACTGTTAGACTTAACCAAAACAATGCAGCCAGGGTCAAGCAGAAGCAAGTCAGTATCTCTCCACAGCAACAAAGTGAAAAGAGAAAAGAAGAGATGAGAAGAACAAATTGTCTTGGTACAACAAGTCTTATGGTAGATACCTCTCCAGTGGAATTGCTTAGAATGATCTTTGTTTTTCTTTTTACACCCAGCAGTGATTTATTTACATTTTACTACTTTTCTGTTCAAGGTCTGTGAAAAATTTTAAAGGCATAGCCTGAAACGACCGCATCTAAATAGTGATATTCACTTCAACATTAACTATTCCTACCAAAAGAAATAGAAGTGAATACAGTCCTGTGTCTAAATTAAAGTAAGTAAGAACCCAAGAAGAAAAAAAAAATCTGATTTGAGGAAAAAAAAGATCATCTATATCTACAGTGTCTTGATAGGAATATTAAGATATTGACACGTCAGGTAAGAGATGCATATCTCAAGCACATCACAGAGGAACAAAAATTCAACAAAGAAGGAAATCTTTCAAAGGCAAAAAGAAAAAAAAGGCAACTTAAAGTAAAGAGATTGGAAATTTCAACACAGCACCTTCAAGTCAGATCTCTGTGGCAGCAACTGCATAGCAGGCAAAATTCCAACCCTCTGGCAGCACCACTTGAAACAAATCAGTTCTTCAAACTGATTCCACTAGTTCTTCATTATTAGCTGGGATTGTCTTTATACAATGTTTATGTTTGCCTTTTATTATTTGTATTAAAGAAAATTGGTTTTCATTTCCCAATCCAATAAAAAGAATTGGATTAAGACATCTAATAAGAAAGACTCTTTGAAACTGAAGTTTGTAGTGAATCTCATAAATAGTGAAAATAAAAAGCAACGTGTTCCTTAAGCAGATCTAGCAGTCCTGTATCTGTGTTTGCAAAGCTAGCAATTCCAAGAGAAAACAGGGGGGAAAAGGCTCATTTTGACAAAAATCTCACTGATTCAAGGACCAGATGACATTTTCCCTATTCTTTGATTGCTAACAAGACCTCCCTTAACTAGTTTAGTTGGAAAAGGGTCAAAAACACCAATAGAGTGGGAAGAGTGGGGATGAAACAGACAAAGGTCTAAAATGTGTACTGATTAACATAATGCCTCACAAGACTCTGACTCTCTTTAGAATTTAGGCTGAAAAAATAATTCACTTTTGCAATCACATTGGTTATGGCTACTGAGTATGTGGGAGCAGATTGCTCTTTCAAATCCCAAACACATGAACAAATTTCGTTTTTTCTCATTAAGGTAGATCTTAAATCCAGATGTACAGAAGAAAACAGATACCAGCTACAACGAAGAGTGATAGCCTGATGTAGGCACCACGTCTCAATGAAAGCACACTTCAAAACTGCGTTCTTTTCTAGCTGCCACTTGCATGCTTTGAAACAATGTAAACACTTCAAGTTCAAAGCATTCCAGATGGACAAACTGATGCTCTGTGAAGTCTGAACCGTGATGTGGTTGACACCAACAGAGATTGCCAAAAGATCAGACATTCTTTACCTCTTCACTAAGGCCCTAGGATATATGTGGACACATTTGAAAAAAGTTCTGATGAACTTCACTCAATAGAAATGTTTAATTCTTCTATTCAGATATAAACACTATTTCCTAGTCTCCATAATTTCCCTTAACCTATGGGTTCCAGTGTGGGCTTCAGCATCTCACAGTTATGAAATGAGGGAAGACCTGCTCTGAGTACAGTGTCCTCCATTTCTCCCTCCTTCCAAGCCTTGCCTTTCCTTTCCTCTGTCCTTGCTCCTGCCTGTTTTCCTGGAGAGATTAATGTCATGTGCATGTAGGAGAACATCAGGATTGCATTATATACCTCATCACCCAGCAAGGCTTGGGGTCCCAGTTTCACATCACTTTTCTTCACTGATGTCCACAGTGGCAGCTTAGGCATCCAATCTTCAAAGGTGTCTTAATCACACCTGAAAATATAATGTAGGTTCTTCTATTTATTAATCTCTTTAGCATATACGGCAGTGCCCTCTGTGTGTCCTACTTTGGCTGGAAATGCATTGTTGGGAGAGAAAACTAGATGATATAATTAGTTTCATGATATAGAATAGAATAGAATAGAATAGAATAGAATAGAATAGAATAGAATAGAATAGAATAGACCAGACCAGGTTGGAAGAGATCTTCAAGATCATCCTGTCCAACCTATCATCCAACACCACCCAACCAACTATAATTAGTTACAGGCATGATGACAAAGATACTTCGGGGTTTAAAATCAAAAGTTAAATTGTTGCTCTATTTGATATTACATTCTCTTTTAAAGGCAGCAAGAAAAGTTATCTTATCTCAGTGCACCAGAAGCTAACTTTTGCCACAAAATGGCTTTAAAGGTGCCTTTTTGGAGGGAATAAATCCCTACAGAAAAGCTTTGCAAGCAAGTTGAATAGCCTCACACACACACAAAAATTTAGGGTCAGAAAGATTTAGGGTGTCTTTCCAGGAATGCAAACACTGATGAAGCTGAGAGCAGGTGCAACTTGGTAGCACCTCCAGATGTACTGTCACTGTGATGTGAGAGCTCTAGACAGTACCAAAAGTAAAATTAATGTAAAACCTAACAAACAGAAAGAATAAACCAATCCCAAACCATAATTTTAGTGTCCATATTATTTTGGGTGGTTTAAAGACGGTAATAAAAGGTTAACTGGAGACTCCTGTGGAAATCTTTCTGGTTTACAATAAATTAGCAGAATTCATTTAAGTGGCCACTCACCCTACACTGCTTCAGTTTTGTTTAATAATGAGATTCTTCATTTGTGAGCAAGACCCATATGTTGCTGTGGTGTTACATATGCAAACAAGATGAAACAGAGACAAGTTTTATTCCACTGAAAAAAGACTGTAAAATAAATTTTTAATGCCATTTAACCAGAAGAAATTTCTTCTGTCTAGATTTCTACCCTAAGAAAATGATTTGCATGATTACACCAACACTTGGAAAACAGCAGAAAATCAAAAGTGAAATGTCTGAACATGTCAAACTCTACAATGATTTTCTTTGTCTAGGATATTCGTATTTTTGACATTCAGGTACCAGAACACTCTGTGCTGTTTCCTTTTCCTCCCTCTTAATCACAAATATTTCTCATAAAACGCCAGTGATAGCTTGTTGATTGTACATTAAAAGACAACACTTCCAAGTTAAATATCAAAAATGATCTACTGAACAGCACAGTATGGCTTTTGATCACTCCAAACGTCAATTCTTTTAGAAGCAGACATTAATTATAATGCTAGGATTTTGCACTCAGCATGATGAGTGCAGCAATGAAAGAGCTTTAAATCAAAGATCAGAACAAAAGATTTAATGATGTGGGAGAGTCATAAACCAAGAAAAAATAAATACAAACAAAATTAACTGTGAGATCAATCCACCAAATGCTAAATATATTGAAATATATTCCTTTTTGAAAAGTTTTGTTCTGTTTTGTTTTCCTTACTCAAAAAGATATTATGAATTATATGAAGCACTGCATTTTGCCTAGGAGTTTGACTTCAAACTTGATAATGTTCTGTGATTGGCATCCTTCTAGTCCTTGTCTACTAATGAGACCAGAATAGAAATCTCAACTTTATGTTTTCTTTCTCAGCTAACGTTCAATACATATTGATTAAGAAAACATACCAAACAACAACAAACAGCAAACAACCAAAGTGGTATTGAGGTGAATAAAAGCTATCACTGTCTATAAAACATCACAATCCACCTGCAAAACTTTGTAGATAAAAGAAGCCTGGCTGAGATCAGACAGGCAGCCAGCACCAGAACAAGAGGACACAGTCTCAAGCTGCACCAGGGGAGGTTTAAGCTGGATGTTAGGAAGAAGTTCTTCACAGAAAGAGAGATTGGCCATTGGAATGTTCCGCCCAGGGAAGTGGCGGAGTCACCATCACTGGAGGTGTTTAAGAGGAGACTGGATGAGGCACTTGGTGCCATGGTTTAGTTGATTAGATGGTGTTGGATGACAGGTTGGACTTGATGATCTCTAAGGTCTCTTCCAACCTGGTCTATTCTATTCTATTCTATTCTATTCTATTCTATTCTATTCTATTCTATTCTATTCTATTCTATTCTACAACTGAAAATATGGTTATGAAAACAGACAAGGTGAGTTACTGCTTTATTTAAAGATTATGTGTAGGGTTCACATGCACATTTTAGTTGACCCTCTTATGCACCAGTACAGGTTAGGAGGTGATCTGCTAGAAAGCAGCCCTGTGCAAAAGGACCTGGGAGTCCTGGTGGATAAGAAGTTATCCATGGGACAGTAATGTGCCCTGGTGGTCAAGAGGGCCAATGGGATCCTGGGGTGCATTAAGAGGAGTGTGTCCAGCAAATAGAGGGAGGTTCTCCTCCCCCTCTACTCTGCCCTGGTGACACGCCACCTGGAGTATTGTGTCCAGTCTTAGGCACAAGGGACAGGGATCTACTCGAGACAGCCAAGGGAGGGCTATGAGGATGATTAAGGGGACTGGAGCACTGCCCTATGAGGAGAGGCTGAGAGCCCTGGGGCTGTTTAATCTGGAGAAGAGAAGACTGAGAGGGGATTTAATAAATGTTTATAAATATCTAAGGGCTGGGTGTCAAGAGGGAGGGGACAGGCTCTGCTCAGTTGCCCCCTGTGATAGGACAAGGGGCAATAGACATAAACTACAACACAGAAGGTTCCACCCCCAGCATGAGGAAGAATTTCTTCACTGTGAGGGTCACAGAGCACTAGAACAGGCTCCACAAAGAGGTTATGGACTCTCCTCCTCTGGAGATTTTCAAGACCCAGACCCATCTGGATGCACTCCTCTGTGACCTATGCTAGATTCCATGGTCCTGCTCTGTCAGGGGAGTCTGGACTTGATCTCCAGATGTCCCTTCCAAGCCCTAACATCCTCTGATCCTGTGAACATCTTCGGGATCACTAGCTTTGGATAAAGGTTTGTATACATCACTCAATACCTCCAAGGAACAGATAGGAAGAATCTCTTAAGGCAGAGATCTTATTGCTCTCTACAACTACCCAGGCAAGTGACAGGCCTAGAGAAAATGGATACAAGCTGTGCCAAGGAAGGCTTAGGATGGATAGTAGGAAATATTTATTTACTGAAAGTTTTATCAAACATTGGAATAGTCTGCCCATGGCAGTGTTGGAGTCACCATCCTTGGAGGTGTTAAAGTGGTGTGTGGACCTGGTACTAAGGGACATGGTTTAGTGATGATGTTGCAGTGCTAGCTTGAAGGTTGGACTACATGATCTTGAAGATCTCCTCCAACCAAAGATATTTTATGATTCTGCATGCTGCCTGCAAGCTCAGCATGCCCTCTTTTGATCTGACAGGGCAGGTCATTCAGGTTCCTGTGTTATTCTTGCTAGACAATGAAGACAGCAGCCGCAAGAAGCCTTTGAAACACTTTGCAAATGATGTAAAGGCTTAAAAGTTGGGGAGTCTGGACTCATCTTGTCATTTTCCTTGCAAAATGAGATGAAATCTCATATTACTTCAAGAATAAATTGTACAGGAACTTTGAGAGGCAACACTGCATAAGTGAAGATCATATCTGGTGGAGGAAGGAAAGCAGCTGAAAACTGATTGCTTCTTGTCCAGAGTGGTGTTATTTTGACAAATCAAGAATGTTACAAGAAAACTAATGATGAAGGCACACACCTGCTAGGAAGACATTGCAGGATCCATGGTTACTATATTTTGTGTAATGTCTGGTGTTACGCCTACTGAACATGTAGCTTATCTACCTGGTGAACTCAAGCAATATTGTTAAAGCCTATGGGGCACATTTGATCTAATCCTAAGAATCAGAAGCACACATTAAAATCCCCATAAAATGGTTACTTAAATATGAGTTTTGAGTCCCATCCCTGGAGGTGTTCAAGAGGAGATTGGACGTGGCATTTGGTGCCATGGTCTAGTCATGAGGTCTGTGGAGTCAGGTTGGACTCGATGATCCTTGAAGTCTCTTCCAACTGTGATACTGTGATACTGTGATACTACAGTAAAGACAATGAGGTGCTGGAATATGTTCA
Source organism: Dryobates pubescens (assembly GCF_014839835.1). NCBI lineage: Eukaryota > Metazoa > Chordata > Aves > Piciformes > Picidae > Dryobates > Dryobates pubescens. The sequence continues at coordinate 68,536,570 of NC_071657.1, read as the reverse complement.
AAGAAGAGCAACAAAGTTGGTGAAGAGTCTAGAGAGCAAGGCTCATAAGAAGTAGGTAATGGAACAGGAATTGTTTAGTGAGAACAGGAATCATTTAGATTGGAAAAAAAGGAAGCTGCTCTCTACATCTACCTCAAAGAAGGTTGTAGTGAGGTAGGAGTCAGTATCTCCTCCCAAGTAACAAGCAATAGGACAAGAGGAAATCATATCCAGTAGAACCTCAAAGGAAGGTTTAGATTGGACATTAAAAATTTTAATTCACCAAATGGATTATAAAGCATTAGAATGGGCTGCCCAAGGATATGGTTGAGTCAGCATCCCTGGAGGTATTGAAAGGATGTATGTAGGCATTGTAATGTGTAACATGGATTAGTGGTGGACTTCGCAGTGTTAATATTATGGTTGGACTTAATGATCTTAAATAAAGCTGGTGAGGGGTTTGGAGCACAAGCCCTACAAGGAGAGGCTGATGGAGCTGGGGTTGCTTAGCCTGGAGAAGAAGAGGCTCAGGGCAGACCTTATTGCTGTCTACAACTACCTGAAGGGAGGTTATAGCCAGGTGGATGTTGGTCTCTTCTCCCAGGCAACCAGCACCAGAACAAAAGGACACAGTCTCAAGCTGCACCAGGGGAGGTTTAGGCTGGATGTTAGGAAGAAATTCTTCATAGAGAGAGTGATTGCCCATTGGAATGGGCCTCCTGGGGAGGTGGTGGAGTCGCCATCACTGGGGATGTTTAGAAGGATACTGGATGAGGTGCTTGGTGCCATGATTTAGTTGATTAGATGGTGTTGGATGTGATGAACTTGAAGGTCTCTTCCAACCTGGTCTATTCTATTCTATTCTATTCTATTCTATTCTATTCTATTCTATTCTATTCTATTCTATTCTATTCTATTCTATTCTATTCTATTCTATTCTATTCTATCTTTTCTACAGGTCTTTCAAATTATTCTATTATTCTAATATTTTCATTGCCTCATTGCCTCATTGCCTCATTGCCTCATTGCCTCATTGCCTCATTGCCTCATTGCAAAAAGAGTGTTGATTTTAAAGCCTTGCAATAGTTGGGAGAAAAAAAAAAAAATCAAACCTCAACCTAATCAACCAAGAAAAAAACCAGAAGAAAATGTATAACATTGTCTAACTCAACAAATGCATTCTCAGTATGTTTTGAGTCATCCAGCTTATTTTAATGGAAAACAACCAAGATGCAATGCTAATGAAGTTCAAGATTCATGAGCTTGCATAATAATAAGAGTCTGATGTACTGATTTATTCAGAAAGAATTAAAGTAGAAATCCCAAAACATGGTGTCTGACTAATACAAGTTAACATTTTTGTCACTGTTTTCTTTTTTGTAGGAACAAAACCTGTTTTGACAATTTCTACAAAAGGAATTGTATGGATTATAATGTATTGAAATGCTAATAATAATTCACAATATGTAAATCTTCCAATTTAAGGCTATTATGTTATTTTCCCTTTCTCATGTAATGCTTTATATAATTGTAACTACAGTGTCACAGAGGGGAAAAATAGACTGATTATGATATGCCTTTGAAAGCTGCTGATAAATCTAAGTGCATCAGCAAAGATGTTTTATAAGATTATCTGAAGGAAACATCTTCGTGGAGACTGAGTAGCAGAACACTGTCAGCTCCTTAGTCATTGGAACTTGTTAATAACAAATTGGTGTTCTGGGGTTTTTTTGTGTGTGATGTTTGGTTTTTTGTTTGTTTGTTTGTTTGTTTTTTAAACTGCTCTGTACAGCTCTGTGCAGCAGTTCACAATACAATATTGAACAAGCACCTCATGGGACTTGGTACACTATGATTAAGATAATGACTTGCCCAGCATGTGTGCTAGCAAAGCAAATAGATCTCTCTCAGTTAGAGATTAATAAAAGGCAAAAAAAGGGCAAATAAACAATTATGGAATAAGATATGAACAAGCTGCTGCTTGTGCCAGGTGTTTCATCTATTGCTTCTTGAAGCATTTCAGGAGCACACATTCGCTGATGCCTTTTGAGACAAAGTTCTGGTTAACTGTATAACAGAGAAGAGAGACAGCTTAGCTTTGGGATGATGGCTAAGCTACCAAGGAGGCTGGTGAGGCATGACTATTCTTGTAAACTGGGGAGTCAGTCTATTGAATTTGTTGGCACAGTGATCCAGAATCTCACGAAGTCATGACAGCAGGTTTAGCAGTGGAGCTTTTTCCAATTAAGAAAATAGAAAAGTCAGGCTAATAATGCACTTGAAAGTGTTCTAGGGATGATTATAACAATCCTTCATTTAGAAATAAAGCTGTTCAGATATACATTACTAGGGACCAATTTGAGGAGAGATATCTAATTTGCTGGTGTTCTGCAGTGTAATTAATCTCAAAAGCAGGCAAGAATCCAGAATTAATTGCAAAAGTTTGTAGTTACCGTATTTTTTCTTAGCCTTTCCTCCCTCCCCCCTTGTTTAATAAAATAAAGGCAGAAAGACTTCCACATGCTTCAGGTAGGAGTTCTAGAAATTACAGAGAAAACAGTGAAGAAGGAGAATTCACATGTGGATTCAGTAATCACCAGTATATGTGTTGGGAAAAGTCCCAGAGTATGTTGTCTAAGGATTTATGCTAACTAGTTCTTTAATGTAAATTGATACTTGACTTTCATGAAGTAAACATGTAATGTCCTGAGTTACTCAAGCCTGAAGTATGCTCAATCTCTTAAAGGTAAGAGAAAATGGTAGCTCTGGTCTCTTCTCTGTTCCCCCTTCCTGGACCCCATGCCAAATACAGACCTGGGACAATAACACAGCCAGTCTCCAAACATTAATGCTTCTGGCAGGTGATTATTCTCATTTCCACAACACTTTTAAAGACAGACAAACCCCGTGTCTTCTCTTACAGTTTCTCTGATTCATTCAGTGATTGTAAATTCCTTCTGTAGCAATGGACAGCAATCATAATTAAATGCTCACATTTATTCTTTCTTTGGAATGAATATTGATCTGATGTCACTGAACAGGACAGTAGTAGATGGTTCCATCTTTTTTCTCTAGCTAAAACCAAACCATGTGTAATTACACCCCCATAAAAACACACCACTGAGCTCTCTCTCTCTCGTTTTCTGTTCCTGGATAAAAAGTAGCTGTCCTAGACTCACTGAAGGGAAACATGTGTTGAAGACAGGATAAGAAAGCTGATTCCAAGAGCTCATCAGCATCCACTTCCCTTGTTGCCTTTCTGTTATCCGAGCACCATGGCACTTCTGGTCATGCTCATCTTCTTTGTTGATATGGCTGGTCACAGTAAAAAGTTGTTCTTTCACCTCATGTGTGCTAAGAAGTGTTGTTTTTTTCCCCTGCATAAATGAATCATGCTCCTACTAACATTTCATTGCCAGCTGAGGCTTTTTTGCATCCATTCTGTAGATAACATGTTAAAAAGCTTGGGAAAAAAAAAAAAAAAAGCTCTTATTTAACCAAATGTTTAGAAACCTCCACAATTACACATGAGTCTGATGGAACTCAAAGATTAAACTTTGACTTGCCAGTGGATTTGCCTTTAAAGATGTGAGATATTTGCACAGGGCATGATGCTTTTACAGATTACCCCATTCAGCATTACAATGAAAAACTATAAACATGTCCTTGGACAGCAACATAAATTTAGTAGCAAAAATCTCACCTGTTTGTAAAAATTTTGATCTGATCAAATGAAATTATAACACCTATATCCTGCATCTGAGTCAGGGCCTATGTACCAATATAGGCTGGGCAGGGACTGGCTTGAGAGCAGCCCTGAAGAAAAGAATAGAATTAGACTAGACTAGACTAGACTAGAATGGAATGAACCAGGTTGGAGAAGGGGGAGAAGGACCCCCCAGCTCCTGCTGGCCACACTGTTCCTGATACAGGCCAGGATGCCATTAGCCTTCTTGCCTGCCTGGGCACACTGCTGGCTCATGTTCAGCCTACTGTCGACCAGTAGCCCCAGGTCCCTTTCTGCCTGGCTGCTCTCCAGCCACTCTGACCCCAGCCTGTAGCTCTGCATGGGGTTGTTGTGGCCAATGTGTAGAACCTGGCATTTAGATGTGTTAAATCTCATGCCCTTGGACTCTGCCCATCTGCCCAGCCTGTCGAGGTCCTCTGCAGAGCCCTTCTACCCCTCTAACAGATCCACACCTGCCCCCAGCTTGGTGTCACCTGCAAAGTTACTGATGATGGACTCAATCCCTTTGCCCAGATCATTGATAGAGATATTAAAGAGCATGGGGTCCAGCACTGATCTCTGGGGGAAACCACTGGTGCCTGTCGGCCAGCTGGATGTGGCACCATTCACCACCACTCTCTGGGCTTGGCCCTCCAGCCAGTTCCTGACCCAGCGCAGAGTGCTGCTGTCCAAGCCACAAGCTGACAGCTTAGCCAGGAGTTTGCTGTGGGAGACAGTGTCAAAGGTCTTGCTGAAGTCCAGGTAGACTACATCCACAGCGTTCCCCACATCCACCAGTTGGGTCACCTGATCATAGAAGGAGATCAGGTAAAAGGATCTGGGGGTACTGGTGGATGAGAAGCTAAACATGAGCCACCAGTGTGAACTTGCAGTCCAGAAAGCCAATCACATCCTGGGCTGCATCAAGAGAAGCATAGCCAGCAGGTCTAGGGAGATGATTCTCCCCCTCTACGCCACTCTTGTGAGACATCACCTGGAGTACTGTGTCCAGTTCTGGAGCCCTAGTTACTGTGCTGGAACAGAGAAGGGCCATGATGATGACCAGAGGGTTGAAGCACCTCTCCTATGAGGACAGACTGAGGTAGTGTAGCAGTTTTGGGATATGCCTTTAAAAATTAGCTACAGATTTCAAGCAGAAAAGTATAAAATTATAAACAATTTACAATTGGGTGTAAAAAAGAAAACAAAGATTATTCTAAATGAATTTCATTGGCCAGAATGTGCAAGATGTTGCCTAGCAATCTTTCACATTCCACTTCATTCTTTCTTCACTTCTCTGCTCTGGCTGTTCTGCTGGGGATGATAATGCTTTTGACCTTGCAGATAAGGATGCTAACATTGCTTCTTTGAACTAACATTTTCTCATAACGGCTTCTCTTTTCTTCTAATTATAGGGAGAAAAGAGGTGGCTTTGGGGCAAATGGGGCAGCTTTCTCTGTCGTTTTGACCAGGGGGATTTCCATGCTATTTTTTGATTGTAAATCCCTGTATAATATTGTAAATACTGTATATTTTGTACATATTCATTGCATTCCGTTGTAAACTGCAGTTTTTGCTTTGTAAACATAGCTTCCATTTGCTTCCAGTTGATCTGCTCGTGCTTTAGTTAATGTAGTGGGAAGTTCCAATCCACGACAGGTAGTTGGGGCTGTTCAGTCTGGAGAAGAGAAGGGTACGAGGAGACCTCATAGTGGCCTTCCAGTAACTTAAGGGGGCTACAAGAAAGCTGGGGAGGGACTTTTTAGGGTGTCAGGTAGTGACAGGACTAGGAACAAAAATAGAAATGGGTAGATTCAGATTGGATGTTAGGAAAAAGTTCTTTATCATGAGGGTGGTGAAACACTGGAACAGGTTGTCCAGGGAGGTGGTAGAAACCCCATCCCTGGAGGTTTTTAAGGCCAGGCTGGATGTGGCTGTGAGCAATCTGATCTAGTGTGAGGTGTCTCTGCCCATGGCAGGGAGGTTGGAACTAGATGATCCTTGAGTTCCCTCCCAACCCCAACAATTTTATCATACATTATGTTTTAAAGGGTTCAAAAGAACAGGTGTTACCAAATAATCTTCCAAGAGCATCAGTGTGAGTCACAGCCCATATGTTGACAAGCATCTAATTAAATGTGCTGTTTGGAGTGCTACAGACAAATCTTCACCTACTGTCAAAGGCAAATAATGACGTGAAATTCATGACACTGGAGCTCACATTTTAAGAGGTCTCCAATTTGTGATGGCTGTCATTTAGCCTCTGTACAGTTTAAATTTCATTGAAGTAACAAAAAAAGAAAAAGAGCTGAGGTTAGAAACAGACTTAGGAGTTATGGAACTCAAGTAGCACAGAAGAAAGACTTTTCTGTGTTTTAGAAACAAGCAGGGGGGAAAGACATTAGAGCAGGGATGCAAGAAAAACAAGATTCAAATGGATAAAAAATCTGGTTAGGTGTGGAAGATCAGCCATCTAATAACTGACAAAACAGAAGCAACAATAACTGATTAAACACATATATATATGAATAAGAGACAATGTAATGATCAGGGTTTAACATCTGGGGAAGATCTAAAAGAATGGAAAGAATGGTCATCTATCAAGGAGGGAGTTAAATACTTGTCATCTTCATCAGCATTAAACACGCAACCACATTAAATATGTGTAGAAAAGGGACTGTCAGAGGAGAGTTATGTCTTGAGTTGCTAATTTTTATTTGCTTCTGTTCTCTGTGGCTGATTGGGTTTACTTATGATAATTGCTTTCATTTGCTAATTAAAGCTACAATAAAAAGGAGATTTGCTATAAACACCACTGTTAGAAAGCCTTTATGAAAAAAACAGAACATACAAAGCTTAGTGCCATGGTTTAGTTGATTAGGTGGGTTGGATTGGTTGATAGGTTGGATGCGATGATCTTGAAGGTCTCTTCCAACCTGGTCTATTCTATTCTATTCTATTCTATTCTATTCTGTTCTGTTCTGTTCTGTTCTGTTCTATTCTATTCAATTCTATTCTAAGGACATGACTAAGGAGTTAAAATGTAGTCTTCTGAAAGTTACTGGAGTTTATATTACTTGAACAAACCAGCAATCTGTTTCTCATCATCTTCCCATTTTCTGGTTTTGATAAGCTCCATAACTACTAGAAAAAAAAATTACAAGGTCATGTACCACAGGGAAAGTTGCAAATACATTATATAGATCACTGCTGGCACATGGCAGAGTCAGTACGAAGTCACTTTGCATATTGTGTACCTCTCCATACTTTTCACTGTCAGACAAGGACCTGATTCAGGAAACAATATTCATTTAACATTGACACAATCACCAAATGTTAACAATGACAGGTGTTTTAAACCTTCCAAGATAATGTATTTAACTCTTGCTGGTTTGTCCAGGAGCAGCAAAAGAAAAAAATTCCAAAACCTGAGCAAGCAGAGTGTGTCAATACCCACTCTTTAAGAGGTAAAACTCCCATACTTGTTACACCTGACTGCTGTGGGTCTTCTAGCATCTCCTTGTAGCAGCTGCTTCTCCACAGAGAAAGCTGTAGAGTTTCTCTGCAACACACTAAAGAAAAATTCTCACCGGCCATGATGTCATTCTGCAGGGCTGTGATGGCTTAAGCCACACACATTAAGAGAAACTTGGCTGAGCCCAGCTGGAGAAAAGAATGAAGCCATATTTTACAAGCAATAATGGAATGCAATGAATATATAAAAAATATACAGTATTTACAATATTACACAGGTATTTATTAAAAAAGAACCGTCACAGAAATCCTCCTTGGGCAGGAGGACTCCGCCTTGCCTCCCTCCCATCCCCTCTAGTTAATTAGAAGAAGAAAGCAAAAGAGAAGGATATTAGAAGAATTTCAGTTACCTCAAAGCATTGTTAAGAAGTTAGTTTTGTTTATTTCTAGGCCATAGAGAACTCCTTTGCAAAGCAGACAGGCGAGCAGAAAGAGACAGGGTGAAAAAAGAATGTAAGATCATAAAATTACAATCCACTCATCTGACCAATGAAATTCATTTAGAATTATTGCTCTTGTTTTCTTTTTTACACCAACTATAGCTCCCAGCTTAAAGGCACAGCTTAAACTGTCACAAGGGCTGACCATGTTTTCCAGAGTCCTTCACAACCCTAGTATGGATGTTGTATTTTGAATATTACTTCACTATGTGGACACCAACCCAAGTCAACTCAAAGGATGGAGCTGATCAGAGTTTATGTCATCCTAACCAGAAGATGCAAAGGCATTTTAAGTGTACCAAGAAAATCACAGCTTGCATAGCAAAGAAGTTCTTTACCTCTATGAAACTTTCCATTCTGTTTCAAGGCAGTAAGTCTGGTCCTCGACATTTCTATGATTCTATAATTAAATGCAGGAAATCTTGCCCAGGCAGGGATTGTGGGTTGTAAGTGCTGTGTGTTGACAACTGCCTAGCAGTCATTCTGATCCTTCTGTGGAGACTGTTGTCTGCCTGGGAATGCTATTCCCAAACTTTGAAATTTGAACAGAGTTGTAAAATGATTGTCCTCTATGCTCTCCCAACAGATAAGTTAAGGGCCTGAAATTGTCTACTTGTCAGTTTACTACTGCATTATTATCCCAGTTTGTAGCAACACTAATTGGGAACCGAACCAAACCAACCTCCCTTTTCCTCCTGTTTAGATCACTATAGTTATGGATCGAATGATGTTGTGTGAAGTGGACCTATGCTGGCTCCCTCAGGAAGATGCAGTCTTTCTCTATTACACTCAGACTTTTCTGGAAGCTGAGTAGCTATTTTGTGCCAGTCAAGGCACTGACATTTGCACCACTACAAAGAGGCTAACAGAGGAAAACAAACAGATGACTGTAGACAGTATAATTAGCAAAGTATGGCTCAAGACTGCTTAAATTTAAGTTCAGTGAAATAAGAAATGGCAGATTCAGCTATTCTCCATTTGCTCCCAGAGGACAGTAATTCCACTTCTCCTGCTCTCTGTCAATATTCAGATGTGTCACATGTTTATGTCTGTGCCACAAAAGGACATTCTGCCTGCCTCTGAGTCCAGATAACAGGCAGAGTAACTTTTTACATTTGCCAAGTGACAAGAAAAGGGTGTGGATTTGCTGTATGTCTTGAAATGCAATGCTGCCTTGCAGCTCTCTCTGTGCACAGAGAATGATGCTTTGATTGAATAGATCTGTATAGTTATATGCATGCTTTTATATGTGGGTGTGTCTATCAGAGAGTTAGAGACCACTGTAGTGAGAGTGTTTAGCCCCACACAAGTCAGTTAAGTTAAAAATTTTAAAAGAAATCTTTATTGAATTAGTTCATTGTGAATACATTTGTTCTGAAGGGTTGTGTTTGTGTTTTCTCATTACAACTCATTCCATACGATGAACTAAGTTCCCAAGACATCCTAAATTAGCTGTGGATGTGCAACACCAAGGAGCAGATGCCATAGAACTGATGGTTATGATGGTTTATGAATCCATGACCTTGCTGCAGTCAAAATTACCAGGACTAAAGTAGTCAGACATGGGAGACCCTTGACAAAAGAAGTGAGCGTAGAATCTTGAAACATCTTTCCACCCACTCCCTCCTTGCTTATTTGGTCCTTTCACACGCTTGTGCCCTTATGGCCAGAGAGAATCACGTCAGCTGCCACTCTCGTTCTGAATTTTGTGAGTAATCTTCTCTGTGCTGACCAGTATGCCTTGCCTATTTGCTGTCCCTGAGTTGAACTTGTTCTTTGTCTGAAAACTGCTACATGTATATGTTCGAAGTGCAGCCACATTGCTTGCCCCTTTGATACTTACATTTATTAAATTAATTGAAGATGCATACAGACCGTGTCTGGATATAAATACTAACGTATTCTTGTGGTTAAACTGTTTGACTATGTCTATATTTTCTTCAAGACAAAACAATATCTCAGTGCCTTCTAGTCACCATGAGTCACTGAACACCTCTACCTTCAATTATTGTAGCAATTAAAACATTGTTTTATTTAGTGGGATATCCTTATATTCTTTCTGGTGAGAAATGCTTAAATTACCTCTGATCATTATATAGAATCATAGAATAGAATCATAGAATCAACAAGGTTGGAAAAGACCTCAAAGATCATCAAGTCCAACCTGTCACCCAACACCTCATGACTACTAGACCATGGCACAAAGTGCCACATCCAATCCCTTCTTGAACACCTTGAGGGACAGTGACTCCACCACCTCTCTGGGCAGCACATTCCAATGGCTAACAGCTCTCTCTGTGAAGAATTTTCTGCTGACCTCAAGCCTAAACTTCCCATGGCACAGCTTGAGACTGTGTCCTCTTGTTCTGGTACTGGTTCCCAGGGAGAAGAGATCAACCCCCTCCTGGCTACAACCACCCTTCAGGTAGTTGTAGTCAGCAATAAGGTCTCCCCTGAGCCTCCTCTTCTCCAGGTTAAACAATCCCAGCTCCCTCAGCCTCTCCTCACAGGGCTGTACTCAAGGCCTCTCACCAGCTTTGTTGCCCTTCTCTGGACATGTTCAAGAGTCTCAATGTCCTTCTTAACCCGAGGAGCCCAGAACTGGACACAGTATACATTGACTGTTCAGGGGAAGACTGCTCCATTTTTTCCCCATTACTATTATTTTAGAATAAATAGGATCATGTGGAACAAGGAAGTACACACAAGTGAATTATTTGAGGTAAATTCCTGCTTACTGAAGTTGACAATCAATGTCAACAATGAAGAATTCAGTGATACATGCTTGTATATAAATGAATATTTATTGTCACATTTTGCCAGTAACATGTGAAATCACCCAAGGAAATCTCATTATTTCAAAGTTTTGCATACAAAAAACACTATGTATTGTCGAGGCACTACTGATAACTACTTGAGGCACTAGTGATAACTATTTGCACAACTCAGCTCTCCATTGTTCATGTTCTGTTTCTACAGTTATCAAATCCAAACTTTGTTTTAACAATTGTTTAGCAATAAACAACTAATTCACAGACCTTTAGTCATAAAAACATTAAGGCCACCAAGACTATCTGTTTAACTCAGTGTTGTTCACCTAAGTGTTGATTTTGACCACTGGTTCATGTAAATTTTGTACAGGAATCAGCGATTCTCTGGTCCTACTATGGGGAATGCCTCTAGCACAATTCTATTTCAAGTCTTCCTTTAGAGTACTGCTAGGAAAAACAAATCTTCCAAAGAATTTCTCCAAATCAAAATTCTTAGTGAAACTATTGTTCTCCTGTTTGACAGTGTCTGGATGCAAATCACCTTGTGATTGTGTCCAGAACTGAGATGTATCTCAACAAAAGACAAGATCTGCTCACCAGACAGCAGCTGCCCTGGGGGGTGTGTGGTGGAAGACCTTCTGGAATGTACAACAAAAATAAGATACTCTCTACCTATCAAGACCGCAGCTGCCCTGGATGGTGGAAAGACCTCCTGGAATATGCAACAGAGCACTTCCTGGCCTGATAAACTCGGGGATGTATAGAGTTGTGTGAATAGGTAGGAGGCAAAGCAGGGGGTGGAGGCCCACTCTGGCACCGGACCCCTGCAAGCACACAGGAATATACATGAAGACCCCTTGGAGGCAGCACCTGGACACATGTGCATAAGGGTGATGGGCCAGGAGGAAACTAATATTAAAGACTGTATTAAAACACCTAACCAATGCCTGCCTGGTGGAGAAGTCCACTGAAAACACTACTCACTAGAGCCTGCTCTGCGGAGGAAACCCATTGAGGAAAAACATGATCCTGGAATGTCTCCCTCTCCTCTACCCAGCTGGAGATACCACACCCTCGCACAACACAAGCCAGAAAGGACTTGGACTTTGGGCGCTCTCTCTCCCTTCTTCCAACCAAAGATGGTAATATAATTCCTTTCCTCTTCTCCCACTTTCTTTCTCCATTTATTCCTCCCTCTCTCTTTCTCCCTTTCCCCCCTTCATCTGTTCTGTATGATTTATCCTTTAATAAATAGCCTTGCTTTTAATATTTGACCTCATTTCTGCCTTAATTCCACACATGGGAATGTTACAAAAAAGAACAAGTCTCTCTCTCTCCTCTGGACCTAGACAGACAGCTCATCAATGCACCTCAAGTAGATTCTATTGTTGGAGGAAAATTAAAGCTAGAGCAATTATTCTGCAGGCAAAGGAGGTAAATTTTATTTTGCCTTTGCATGAGTTCTGACCAAAATCTAATACTTTTGTCTATTCTTCAGAACCTTGATAGTCTTGCTGACAGTCCTATCTGACAAGAGATGTCTCTATAGCTTCCTGCAATTTCTGAATTCAATCTCACTGCAATATTCTGAATACTGCAGATGGACATTTTCATTTCTATCTTTTCAGTTACAGTCAGTTTTAAATCCTATAACTGTGGTAAACAGTCACATTAAAGAAAAAAATTATTCCACATAAGGTCCTTTTTTGTTTGTATTCAGGTTATTTCCAAGAGTCATTTCACCCACCCGTGGTCCAACATGATAGTCTGCAGGCCTGCACCTGTCACTTCTTATTGCTCACCAAGTCATGTTTCTGACAAATCAGTTCCATTGTTTTTCACCTTCTTGCAGCATGTGATCTTCTGTTCTCCTTACCAAGTACTGCAACAACAGAACACTCACTTTATCCACAGCATCATTGTTCCCTGACAGGCAATCACTCTCCCTGGAATATTTGTGTTTACAGAAAAACTCAGACTTCATAAAAATTTAGACCTAGTTTCACATCATTCTTATTAACCACAGTACTCCACAATTAAATGAGAAGCAGGCCCAGGGATTGCACCATTCCATTCATCTCCTAGAGACTTTCACATACCTAATTCTCTTGCAGAATTAGGAATTTGTAGTGCCATGACAAAGAATGGACGTGATGAAGCCCCCACCAGCCATAACAGAAGTTATCCAAATTCTTGTTGTGTGCAGATAAAGAAACTGGAACTTAATAACTTGATTTTAACTTTTCTTGCTTCAGCTGAGAAAACAGCAAGGTTCTTGTATTTCCTGACATAATATCCTTCCCAATTTGTGTGCTGAGTGGAGAACAACTGGCATCCTTCATGATAGTTTAGGATGGGTCCCTCCTGTTACTGCCACATAAGTTACACCTCTGGTGTCCCCACGGTCCAACCCAGTAAGGTGGACACAGGAAACAGTGTATTTCATACCCACAAATACTGTGCCCTATAAATCCATCTGCAAAGTCTTTCTCTTCCTCTTTCTTTCCTCTCTGCTCCCGTGGCAGATGCTCCCTATTGGGTAATGCTGGGGGGAGTATCTCAAGGCCTCTTATGCCTGGCTAGGCCTAATGCCAGGAGGAGAACACACGAGGGGCAGTCTCAGACCTGGCCAGCCTGAGACTAGCCTAGTGGTGGGGGGGTAGGGGGCAGGAAGAAAGTTTTGTGTATACCCTCAGATGGGGAGAAGGGAAGTGTTGGGAGGCTTTTGGGTGTGCTCTAAGGGACTCTGCATGCTTTGGGATTCTTTTGTCACTATGCTTTGTAGCTTCTATAAAACACTTAATGCTTTCCATTTAAACTTTCCATCACTTTTGCAATCCATTTTTTGTGAGTATCACTCTTTTGCCCCTCTCAGGGCAAGAGAGGATCCATCCAGCTTCAATCCAGGACATCCTTCAAGGGAGTTTTGTTTCTAGGCAAGTTGTCTACATTTTGCTCTTACAGAAAATAGCTATGATGTCTCTGTTCCATTTTCACCCTTCAGTAAGTACAAGAACACTTCTCTGGGAATATGAAAGAAAACTTACTGTTAAATAAGGAGTCACAGTAGTGAGGTATGCAGCTATCAGCTAGTCTACTAGATAGGTTCTACTATATTAGATAGGTTCTCCCACACAATTCTTCTAGACCTCCAGACTGCTTGCATATGAAATCGGGTAGACCTCTCTCCAGTAATGCAAGGTCTCCTACCCTCCTGTCCTTTACCATGGTAGATGCTGGTTAACTCCTCCATGAAAGAGGCTCTGAAGAGGAATATGTGCATTGTTTTACAGAGACATCTGCTCCTGGATGGGTGGGCATGCAGTAGACCAGAGAGTATTGAATGTATAGAGGAGTTTGCTGCACAAAACTCAGTTTAAATCCTATGTTTTACTTCACACTCAAACTTGAAATTGTCTCAATCTCTTTTCTGTTTTACCCCTTGTTTTTGAAATGGATTTCTGATATTTGATGTAATGTCATTAGGGTAAACAGAGATATTTGTATTCATAAAGTGTTTTTCAAGCATTCTGACATGGACACAGAAATGATGGCTCATCACGGACTTTAGTTACCTAATGAAGGCTGATTGCTGTTAGAGATTTCTGAGCACTCCACTGAAACCATCAAATTCTGGGAAAGAAAAACAATCTTCCTGTTCTGAGGAATGTCCCTGAGTCAGAGCAGTTCATGTCAGGTCTGTCAAGGATTAAAATGTCTACCCCGTACTACACACCAGTTTTGTCTTAGAAGAAGCCAAATGGCCATTCCTCTGCTGACCTGTTCTGGAGAAGTGAGTGCTCTCTCTAGCATCAGCTTAGACATACACTTTGCTTCCTGGGAGACAATGCTGAGAAATACTGTGCTTCCAATGTATATGAACTCTGTGCACCCAATGTGTGTGACCTTTGGGCTTTTTACTATCACTCTGACAATCTCCAGATTACAGAGTTAATTCATTAAGTGCTTAGGTGTGGTGTGTACACTGCTGAGCAGATCTTTTATTCACTCTCACAACAGATTCAGTTTTGGGTATGTTTAGTAAAGCTTTCTATCGTCTTTGGTTTCCAGCACTCATCATTCACAGGCACACAGGCTCAATGCACCTGAATGATGTCATGGGATGTATCTTCAGCCTGCTCTGTAGCTAGCATTTGGAAATAGCAGTTTATTGGTTGGAGGATTCATTACCCTTTAGAACAGTAGAGCTTATTTTCAGGAAGCAAAAATGCAGAAACCTGTAAAATCTGTGGCGTGCATTAGAAGTGCTGCTTTCTGTGACCCAGGAGCTCAGCTTTGGTGTGAACTGCAGTATTAATCTCACACAGGCAGTTTATAAAATAAGATAAAGCTTTTCCACTGCGGGGCTGATGGACCTATACATATGCAAATTTGATGTGAAGTGCTCCTTGTCTGCTAATTATTTATAAGATGCACTTAGCAAAGAATTACAGCAGCATATGGGTAAACATTCACGTAAGGAGAAAATAGCAACAACAACCAGTCCAAACATCATCAGTTCTATAAAGTATCCCCTATAAATTACACATTCCCATCCACTGGTTTCTGTTGAGCTCCTACCTACTCAGAAAAATCACTCTGCCCCTCTTCTCACAGCTTCCCCAGAATCCACTTCTGTTCATGATTTTATCAACTTACCTCTCCCGGTTGTCCAAAGGGCAGACAGAGTGTGATTTTCCCCTCTACCTAAATCCATAGGGAGATTTATGACAAATTCATATCTGGTTCCCTTCCTGAAGGGGTGCTAACAACAGAAGTAACTTCAAAATAATCTGAAGTACACGCTGGTAAGGCTGCACCTTGAATACTCAGTCCAGTTCTGGGCCCCTCAGTTTAGGAAGGATGTTGACTTGCTGGAGCATGTCCAGAGAAAGGCAACAAAGTTGGTGAGGGGCTTGGAACACAAGCCCTATGAGGAGAGGCTGAGGGAGCTGGGGTTGCTTAGCCTGGAGAAAAGGAGACTCAGGAGTGACCTTATTGCCCTCTACAACTACCTGAAAGGAGGTTGTAGCCAGGAAGGGGTTGGTCTCTTCTCCCAGGCAACCAGCACCAGAACAAGAGGACACAGTCTCAAGCTGCACCAGGGGAGGTTTAGGCTGGAGGTTAGGAGGAAGTTCTACACAGAGAGAGTGATTGGCCATTGGAATGGGCTGCCCGGGAAGGTGGTGAAGTCACCGTCACTGGAGGTGTTCAGGAGGAGACTTGATAGGGTGCTTGGTTGCATGGTTTAGTTGATTAGGTGGTGTTGGATGATAGGTTGGACATGATGATATTGAAGGTCTCTTCCAATCTGGTCTATTCTATTCTATTCTATTCTATTCTATTCTATTCTATTCTATTCTATTCTATTCTATTCTATTCTATTCTATTCTCATGGCAGAATTAATGTTATGACTACACCCAAGAGACTCATACTATTTAAAAGTGGGAGCACAGATGTCTCAGAGATACCAGTGCTGAAACTGGTGCTTAATCCTCCTGTCCCTTCCCAGACATCATCTCCCACCACTTCACATGGAAAACATGCGCTGACATGGCACACCATCTGGGTGATCATTCTACACAAATCAGAACTGCTATGACCCAAACTAAATTGCTTTGCTCCACATATGACTCAGGGATCAATTTGTCAAAAGCAGTGTCTTTATGTGGCTCTTTGCAAAAAAAATGTATTTGTTTTATTGATTTTCAAAGAAAAAGCACTTAATATTACAATTTCAGCTGCAAGAGGTTAATCACAGGAACAGAATTGTGGGAAAGAGATGGAAGTTAATAATAGTAAGTGTAAGTTAGTCTTCTGTTCCATACCAAAACCTGATAGCATTAAGGGATATTACTTCTGGATCCTTGTCCATGTTCAACTTTGGTGCTTGTTAACTGTAAATGAGGGGAAAACATTGCCATAAAGCCTGGTAGTGACAACAGAATGATAAATGTCTTCCAAGAACAGCAGTGTTTCTGATATAAAACTGAAGTGTAGGTATAAAATTTCTTCCATTTATTCTGTCCTTATTGTAGTGAAGACACCATATGCCCAGAATTATGCCCCAGATATGGGAAACTTGTCCCAACATGTTTAGCTACATCCTCCCTTCTACCCTCCTTCCTAAAGTGGGTACTCAGCCCAGAGCTGAAGGGCACAAAGGCCAAGGCACCAGACAGGCAGCACAAGCAACCCCACTTGCCTTCTAAGGGCTAAACAGCAACATGCACCCAATGCATGGGATGCTCATGCTACTGCCAAGTGAGGGCATAATTCTAGCTTCATGCGTTCTATAAGCTAAAGCTGGTTGTTTATGAGAGTGGCATTGGCCAAATCCAGCCTCAAGAAACTTACAAATATTACCCCAACTTGCAAACAAGTCACTCCCTCTTTGCCTGAGCTTCATAAGCTCTCTCTTTGCTACCAAGCCTTTGCTATTAAGCTCATTGCTAGTAAGTCTTCTCACTCCCACATGCAAGCAAACTAGTGGCCTCTGCAATACAGTGAAAAGTCAGCTCTGAAAGTCTGCAAAGAAGGGTCCCCAGCCAGAAGAAGAGCCTGCACTCTTCAAGAGGACTGGACTCCCAAGAGCAAGACTGCCCAGTTGATGGGGAAGGGACTAGCTTGAGTTCAGCAGACCAAACGTCTGTCACAGCCTTGAGCAGCAGACTGGCAAGCCACAACCGTGTGCACCAGCTTGCACAAAGCAGGAACAGCAGCCAGGCATCCCGCCATGACACCACTCTGCCGTTCAGAGAGAGAGGAGCCACCACTTCTGCCACTCTGCAAATCCCAGGGTAACTCAAAGCTGGGACCACTCAGAGAAAGTCCTGCCCGATCCTTTGAGCTAAACAAGGGGAAGCTACCACTCTGTCCAGCCTCGCCTCTTGCCCGGGGCTGCTCCCACTGGCCCTGAAGCCCTCTTGCCTTGCTAGGGCTGACCCTGGCTCCACCAGGAGCTGTCGCCCCACCCCAACATGTGGGCTGACTCTGCGGAGGCCAACCCCCTCCAGGGACCAGCCCCCGGCAACCACTCCGTGCCGCCCCCTCCATTCCCAAGCAGTGGCTCCAGGAGGGACCGCCGGCCCCTTGCGAGACAGTGTCTGAGCCCTGCTAAGGGGACCTGCTCACTGGCTAGACTAGGTTTTGCCCACTCCCCGCCGATGTGGGAGGGAGAAAGAAAGCCACCGTCACCATCCGGGGGTAGCCCTCTCTGAGAATGGACCAGCACCGGCAACAGCAGCCTGCCACAGCCAGCAACTAACCTCTCTAGAAACAAAAGACACAGTGTATCTTTTACTTGCTTTACACTCACTAACATGCAGTTTAAAGCACCCATGCCTAGCAACCTGACATTTCTAGCTTAAGCCCCTCCTCGAATTGCCTCTGATAAATGTTAATACTTTCTCCGTGTATAGTTAAGCTGTCAGAGTCTTGTCGAGTCACCATCTGGTGGACAAGTGGCAGACTTGCACCTTTCGTTCCTTTAATCGAGATTAACTCTGTGAATATTCTACCCGGGTAAAAATTGTAAATACTAAACCAGTTATGAGATGCATTTCACAATTGTGCACTAGAATCTGTATATAAAATAGTGATAAATTGGTTATTAATAATTTTTAATAATTAATAAAATTTCTTTTTATAATTCCTATTTTATAATTCATCATTAATAACCTCTTCATCACACTTACAAAGCCAGGCCATTCCATAGCAGCAAGTGTATTCTACTTCCTTCTCATTGCAGCAGAGCTGATCTGAATGAGCAATTGGAGCTTTAGTATGTAACGTCATCTCCAAGTTTCCACCCTGTTCTGTACTTGATTCCTTCAACACTCCCCCTTCTGATGGTCTGTTTCCCAATGGACGAAGCAGCAACGCTTGCCTGTCCTAAAGCCCTGCTGGCTTTGGCCGGCCAGAGCCTTTTGAGAGCTATTTTCTGTTGTCTACTTCCACACTGAATCATAGAATACATAGAATACATACATAGAATAAACCAGGTTGCAAGAGACCTTCAAGATCATCACGTCCAACCCATCAACCAATCCAACACCACCCAAACAACTAACCCATGGCACCAAGCACCCCGTCAAGTCTTCTCCTGAAAACCTGCAGTGATGGCAACTCCACCACCTCCCCAGGCAGCCCATTCCAATGTGCAATCACTCTTTCTGTATAGAACTTTTTTCTAACATCCAGCCTGACCCTCCACTGGCGCAGCCTGAGACTGTGTCCTCTTGTTCTGGTACTGCTTGCCTGGGAGAAGAGACCAACATCCGTCTGTCTACAACCTCCCTTCATGTAGTTGTAGAGAGCAATAAGGTCACCCCTGAGTCTCCTCTTCTCCAGGCTAAGCAACCCCAGCTCCCTCAGCCTCTCCTTGTAGGCTTATGTTCCAAACCCCTCACCAACTTTGTTGCTCTTCTCTGGACTCACTCCAGCAAGTCAACCTCCTTCCTAAACTGAGGGGCCCAGAACTGGACACAGGACTCGAGGTGCGGCCTAACCAGTGCAGTGTACAGGGGCAGAATGACCTCCCTGCTCCTGCTGGCCACACAGTTCCTGATGCAGGCCAGGGTGCCATTGGCCCTCTTAGCTGCCTGGGCACACTGCAGGCTGATGTTCAGTCTACTGTCAACCAGCACCCCCAGGTCCCTCTCAGCCTGACTGCTCTCCAGCCACTCTGACCCCAGCCTGTAGCTCTGCATGGGGTTGCTGTGGCCAATGTGCAGAACCCGGCACTTGGATGTGTTCAATCTCATGCCCTTGGACTCTGCCCATCTGTCCAGCCTGTCGAGGTCCCTCTGCAGAGCCTCTCCACCCTCCAGCAGATCAACTCCTGCCCCCAGCTTGGTGTCGTCAGCAAATTTACTGATGATGGACTCGATGCCCTAGTCCAGATCATCAATAAAGATGTGGTTCTTCCTCCTCCCTGCCCTAATCTGAGCACACAGACCTGATTCTGGGGTCATGGGAGATATCAGGAACAACCTATGGCAATGGGTTAGGAACTGGCTGGAGGGCCGAGCCCAGAGAGTGGTGGCGATTGGTGCCACATCCAGCCGGCAGCCAGTCACTAGTGGTGTGCCCCAGGGATCAGTGCTGGGCCCCATGCTCTTTAACATCTTTATTGATGATCTGGATGATCTGGACCTCACCAGGCTGGACAGACGGGCAGAGTCCAACGGCATGAGATTGAACACATCCAAGTGCCAGGTTCTGCACATTTGCCACAACAACCCCATGCAGAGCTACAGGCTGGGGTCAGAGTGGCTGGAGAGCAGCCAGGTAGAGAGGGACCTGGGGGTGCTGGTTGATGGTAGACTGAACATGATCCTGCAGTGTGCCCAGGCAGCCAAGAAGGCCAATTGCATCCTGGCCTGCATCAGGAACAGTGTGGCCAGCAGGAGCAGGGAGGTCATTCTGCCCCTGTACACTGCACTGGTTAGGCCACACCTTGAGTACTGTGTCCAGTTCTGGGCCCCTCAGTTTAGGAAGGATGTTGACTTGCTGGAACGAGTCCAGAGAAGAGCAACAAAATTGGTGAGGGGTTTGGAACATAAGCCCTATGAGGAAAGACTGAGGGAGCTGGGGTTGCTTAGCCTGGAGAAGAGGAGACTCAGGGGTGACCTTATTACTCTCTACAACTACCTGAAGGGAGGTTGTAGACAGACGCATGTTGGTCTCTTCTCCCAGGCGGCCAGTACCAGAACAAGAGGACACAGTCTCAGGCTGCGCCAGGGGAGGTTCAGGCTGGATGATAGGAAAAAGTTCTATACAGAAAGAGTGATTGCACATTGGAATGGGCTGCCTGGGGAGGTGGTGGAGTCGCCATCACTGGAGGTTTTCAGGAGAAGACTTGATGGGGTGCTCGGTGCCATGGGTTAGTTGTTTGGGTGGTGTTGGATTGGTTGATGGGTTGGACGCGATGATCTTGAAGGTCTCTTCCAACCTGGTTTATTCTATTCTATTCTATTCTATTCTATTCTATTCTATTCTATTCTATTTCTTTCCATTTTTAAGCATATTTAAAAATATTTTTTTGTTTCCCTGTCCTTCCCAGGGTATTGTTTTGTCAATTTAACATTTTTTTTTTATTTTTTTTATGTTCTTCAATCATGTCCCTGGTTTCCCAAAAGTTGTTTCACATCTTATTTTGAATACTGTTCCTGTGAAGGACAAGATCACTCAGGCGAGGCCTCTAGATGAATAGGTTCTTTCTTTCATGTTAAAGTATGCTGGAGTGATGCTGCTGACTAAGTAGCTCAGTCCCTGGTCTTGTTCCACCCACATGATGCATCTTCTTAATGACTCTCTGGATAATTGTCTCCCATGTTAAAATTACAAATGACCCTATACTTCCACCAAGTAAAGAGAGTTTAGGGTTTAGGAAGAAACCTCAGGTGTTTTCCTGCTACATATTATAAACCACAAGAATAACCAAGGATATGTCACTAGCATTTAAAAAGCAACATTCCTTAAGAAAGAGCCAGCTTCCTGAAAATCAGTGATTTAGGAGCTTCAATAAATCACTTTTAAAAAGGACCTGCTACCCATAAATCACTTTAGAGTAGTCTTGAAACACCTGCCTCTACTACTCTCCATTTTCTATCTATCTGTGCCAGATCTTTGCTGATCCCCTGCACTGGCAGTTGTCTTTGAGCTGTTGAAACACAAACAATCTAATAAAGAAAATCAATTGGTAGAAGCATGTATATTCTACACTTCATGTGTCCATCTGGATTAAAAACATTTCACTATACAAATAATTGTTAGCATTAGAAGTGTGTTCAAAATGACAAGTCCTTGAATGAATGCACAGCCTGCAGCTGAAGCAATCTATATTAAAGAAATGCCACTAAACATTAAGCACAGATGACTGTCTCTTTCTCATGAAGCCAAGATCATAGGTTTAGTCATGAGAGATTAGACCTCCTCACCCTCCTTATTTTTTCCTTTTGTTTTTATTTTTGTTTGTTTAATTTTGATGAAAATCTAATTAACCACAGTAAAAGCAGCAAACAACATATCCAGAGCAATACTATGAACATTAATTCACATCTGAATATTGACCCTTCAGAATTGCCTGGCTTTCAGTATTTGCAGAGCTGTGAACCTCAGCTCTTGCTGCTTAGTGATTCATTTTCTCCCATTATGTCTCCTTGGACCAAAGAGAGAAATGTGCAGCATGCAGATCTTTGACTAATTACCACCTCTTCCTGAATGATATGAAAACCTTTCTACATGCCACTTACAAGACTCATTAAAATGCAAACAGAACAAAATTCACCTAAAATGTTTTTCCATGGGAAAAAAATATGTGAACACAACTCTATTGGTGTACTGCAAAAGAATCTCCAGTCCCTAAGGCTGTTATTTCTCCACTAAGAGAAAGGCCTAGATAAAATCCTTTCTACTTATTTCAAAAGAGTTTGAGTTAGCAAATATTTGACTAAAAATTGTAGTAGGTACAAGAGAGAGACTGAAAGTACAAACAATAGGGAGTACTTAGAAGTGTGTTGACTTGTTAACCTCTGAGATTGTTTAATAAATCACTCCATTACTCACTGTTTAAAGACAGAATAGATGAATGAGGCCTCTTATTTGTCCTTAAACACTCATTAAAGTAAGCAACCTTTAACGAACTTCTGATTACTCAGTGTTACTCTGAGTATATCACTGAGATGTGATACAAATAGGTAAAATTACCATGGTGGAAAGCTTCATCTCACTAAAGGCAATGAAGAAGAATTTAATTGATGATGTATCTGTGGCCTTCCAACCAACAATTTCACACACCTTACATTATTAGCGAACAAAATTTCACAGTGTGTTAAGCAATGCATTTCTTACGATCTTCAATCAGGTTGGAAAAAAACCCAAAACCAACACTACAAGAAATGGAAACAAGGAAATATTTAGTTTACCAGCTTAATATAAATGCACTCTTCTGAGAGGGCAGGTATATTTAACAGATTCTGCAATTCAGTTTTAATGGAGCAGTCCCTATTTAAAAATGCAGATTAGTTCAACCTAAGCAAAAACTAAAATTAAAAATCCACTTTTCACAAATATGTCATCTGGAACAACAAGTTTAAAATGGGGGGAAAAAAACCCAAGTGTTCCTTCAATGGTTTTGAGATATCACATACATTTTTTAAAGACTAAACTGAAATAGCATATGCATGTATTTGCTATATCTCATACCATTTTATATATTCCATGCAAAGTTATGATAAAAATAATTAAAACCTTTACAATGTCATCTTTTTATATGTGTTTCCATTTCAGTATTGACAAGTACATGCAGAGTTTTATTTATTTAATGTTAAACCACTTTGAAAGAAAATTAATGGCATTTATTTCACCAATATAATCCAGGCAATCGTCATAGAAGAATGATTTCAGTGGTTATCAACATTTGTTGTTAGCCACAGCACTGCAAAGCAGTGGTGATGATGATTCTCAGAGGCAGACAATTTGGAGGTGGGTAAAATAGTTTTCTGGTCCAGAATGAGATTTTCTGCTTTAAGTGCACTAATCTTTTTGTATTAAATTGTCCCATGCCGATTAGACTTCCTCTTGGCTCTGAAGATGTCATTCAAGATGTGTCCTGAAGCTATTTGATTTAAATGACAGCTGCTAACATTCATGCTGACCCCAAACTAAAGTACCCACTGCCAGCTGTATCAGCCACCTGCAGTGTAGCAGCTGGTATCACAAACACAGGGTGTTTCTGCCTCTCCAGCACATGTTTCTCATGGACCATGGAATCATGTCTTTACCAGCTGTGAAGTTTTCATGGGCGCATAGTGAAAACCACAAAAGCTATGACAAAAAGACCATCTTCTGATGGATTCTGACATTCGTTCTAGTGAATGTTCTAAATGTACTGTAAACCAATTCAAAACATAGTAGTAGTAGTATCATAGTAGTATCAGTCAGGGTTGGAAGGGACCACAAGGATCATCTAGTTCCAACCCCCTGCCATGTGCAGGGACACCCCACACTAGACCAGGCTGGCCAGAGCCTCATACAGCCTGGTCTTAAACACCTCCAGGGATGGCACCCCAACCACCTCCCTGGACAGTCCCTCCGCAGCCTTCTTGTAGGCCCCCTTCAGATACTGGAAGGCCACTAATTGTTACCTCAGAGCCTTCTCTTCTCCAGACTGAACAGCCTCAACTCCTTCAGTCTGTCCTCATAGGAGAAGTGCTCCAGCCCTCTGATCATCCTCGTGACCCTTCTCTGGACATGTTCTAGCACCTCCATATCCCTCTTGTAATAGGGACTCCAGAACTGGAGGCAGTACTCCAGGTGGGGTCTCACCAGAGCTGAATAGAGGGGACGAATCTCTTCCCTTGCCCTGCTGGCCACACTTCTCTTGCTGCAGCCCAGGATCTGATTGGCTTTCCAGGCTGCAAGTGCACATTGAGAGCTCATGTTGAGCTTTTCATCCACCAGCACCCCCAAGTCTCTCTCCTCAGGGCTGCTTTCCAGCCAGTCCCTGCCCAGCCTGGATTTGTGCCTGAGATTGCCTCGACCCAGCTGCAGGACCCTGCCTTTGGCCTTGTTGAACCTCATGAGGTTGGCTTGTGCCCACGTCTCCAGCCTGTGCAGGTCCCTCTGGATGGCATCCCTTCCCTCCAGCATGTCTGCTACACCACACAGCTTGGTGTCATCAGCAAACTTGCTGAGGGTGCACTCAATGCCACTGTCCATGCCACCGACAAAGGTGATGATGATGATGATAATAATAATAATAATAATATAATCCAGGTTGGAAGAGACCTTCAAGATCATCGCATCCAACCCCTCAACTAATCCAACTCACCTAAACAACTAACCCATGGCACCCCATCAAGTCTCCTCCTGAACACCTTCAATGATGGCAATTCCACCACCTCCTCGGACAGCCCATTCCAATGGGCAATCACTCTCTCTGTATAGAACTTCCTCCTAACATCCAACCTAAACCTCCCCTGATGCAGCCTGAGACTGTATCCTTTTGTTCTGGTACTGGCTGCCTGGGAAAAGGGACCAACATCCATCTGTATACAACCTCCCTTCAGGTAGTTGTAGAGAACACTAAGGTCACCCCGGAGTCTCTTCCTCTCCAGGCTAAGCAGCCCGGTCCCAGGACTGATCCCTGAGTGACTCTGCTTGTCACTGGCCTCCACTGGGACATGGACCCATTGACAGCCACTGGGACATGTTTATGGAAAATTGTCATACTTTACCAGGAAGCATTTTTGATTGCATCTCCTCACTCGTTTTCAATAGGATAAGGAAGTAGTTTAAAAAAACAACCAACCAACCAAGCAACAAACAAAAAAAAACAAGATAAAATTTATGTTTGGAAATATGCATCTCTCTCCTTTTTTTTTTTTTCCCTTTTTTTTTTTTTTTTTTTTTAATATATGAGCAGAAAGAAGCAATTGTAGGTATGCTTGTAGACTCTAGCAGTTTTGGCACAATGCTTAATTGGGACAATAATCTGTGCCTATTTATGCAAAAAGGCAGTTCATGAATTCAGGTGACACAGTACAGTTTTGGGAGAACTTCATCTTGAAATGCTGGTGATGAAATATTCTACTGGCACATATAATTTTAATGATGAGATGTAATGAGTGAAATCAGGATGAGTGAAATGGCTGGTTCAGTAGTGACCCCTGATAAATTTTTGCTTTAATAAGAGATTGCAATCTAATGCATTAGCTAGACATAACTGTAATCCCATCTGTTTAATCCTGATTTAGAAACTCCTCAGAAGTCATTCTTAAAGCTGCAGTCAGGAATCTCATCGAATATTTGAGGAAAATGTTTCAGTAAACACATGGGAAAATGGTCTCAGATGTTCCAAATTTTGGCTGGAAGCCAGTAAGGTTGTCACCCTCACCCCTTTAATGGTTTTCCTTCTAATAAATAACTTTATTATGTTAGCAGAAATAGCATATTCCTGGGGAAAGTGATATTGTAAGCAGGACAGTTTATATGCAGAGAGATTCTGGGCAGTGATTGATATTAAGTGTAACAGATGTCACATTAACATTTGGCTGTGAAGATGACAGATGAGTGATTGCAGCATGGAGGCATCAGACAAGTTGATAACAGGCTTCCTAAATCATGCTGCTGTTGTATCATATTGCTGGACTAAAGGAGCATCCTGATCTAATAGAGCGGGGAGGCAGGGGGGAAAGCTTTGTTTCATTCAGTAATATACCACACTACTTAGGATGACTCCATAATATTCAAAGTTCAGCATTTCCATATCATACATTAACACACAATATCCATACTCAAGATACTAAGATATAATAGTTTCCAAGGTGGAAAATAAAAAGCCTATATAGTAGGAAAAACCTTTTACTTTTAGCTATAAGAATCCTGCTTACATAAGTACAGATACATTTCCTACTGTAAAAAAAAATCAAAACAAAATAAGCTATGAAAGATTGTTTAGAAAGCCTCCCTTATTCATCAGGCAATTATATTTTAAAGGATCTGTAGAATAAAATACAACGTTTTCAGCTGGAAGGAACCTACAATGACCGTCTAGTCCAAGTGCCTCATACTTCAGTGCTGACTTGATACCTTTTTAAAATGCT
The DNA here is from genome assembly GCF_014839835.1 of Dryobates pubescens. Lineage (NCBI taxonomy): Eukaryota > Metazoa > Chordata > Aves > Piciformes > Picidae > Dryobates > Dryobates pubescens. The sequence goes on along the minus strand of NC_071657.1, from coordinate 68,510,507 downwards.
TTCTGGATTAGGATCAGGTTGTTTTAATTGGACAAAAATCTAATAAAGGATCTCAGTCAAGTGGAGGAGCTTGATTTTACATCCATAAAGGTTCAACTGGACCCTCTCTGTACAGCTTTTGAGTAGAGGGTACTTTGATCTTTTGTGGGATCCCTGACCACAAAGTTCTGTGATAGCCAGTTAGAAAGAGTTGGAACTCACCAGACTTCCTCATCATCTGCTAAATTACTTCATTTTTCTAGAGGGAAGCTACTCCAAAACCAAATGATCTGCAGTAATAAAAATCCTAGATGACTTTTGAAATCTTTCTTTTTCCCCAAACTAGAATTCTGCAGCACTTAAGTCAGCCTTGAACAACTTCAGGTTCACTTTCCCTGTGCCCTTGGCCCTAAGTAGGATGGGAGAGGAAGTTCCTTGGGGTATTCATGAGCAGATTGCTACCACTGGATAAATAGATCCCAGCATAACACTCACAGGAGAGCTCTGCCTAACAAAGCTCCTGCAACCAAACAAGTCTCCATCAAAATAAAGACAAAATATCAACACTCAGTGTATATGCCTTTCTATTTAAATTTGATGCATTGGATCACTTCCACTAAGTTGACTTTGCTTTGTTTCTCAACTTCTCCACCTCCTTTTCTCTGTTTTAGGGTTCATTCAAGGTCATTCAAGTGCTATTTCTGTTCTAAAATCAAACCTTTCTGAAAAGATACATCACCACTGAATACTTCTTAAAATTGCTTTCTAACTGTAGAAAAAGAAAACTTGTGCTGGAAATATTGGAAGGCAATTTTTGGGGTTTCATTCCCATACATATAGGAAAAAGAAGGTTTTGAAGATTTTTTGAGCAAGGAGAAAGCATAACTGGGACAATCAATACAAATAGTTCGTAAGATTGGCTGATTAAGGGTAGACTGTGTCCAATTCTGGGCTCCTCAGTTTAGGAAAGATGTTGACTTGCTGGAATGTGTCCAGAAAAGGGCAACAAAGCTGGTGAGGGGTTTGGAGCACAGCCCTATGAGGAGAGGCTGAGGAAGCTGGCATTGCTTAGGGGAGACCATCTTGCTGTCTACAACTACCTGAAGGGAGGTTGTAGTCAGGATGGGATTGGTATATTCTCCTAGGCAACCTGTGACAGAACAAGAGGACACAGTCTCAAGCTGTGCCACGGGAGGTTTAGGCTGCATGTTAGGAAGAAGTTCTTCATAGAAAGAGTGACTGGCCATTGGAATGTGCTGCCCAGGGAGGTGGTGGAGTCACCATCACTGGAGGTGTTTAGGAAGAGACTGAAGGGTGTGCTTGGTGCCATGGTTTAGTTGATTAGATAGTGTTGGGTGACAGGTTGGACACAATGATCTCAAATGTCTTTTCCAACCTGGTTAATTCTATTCTATTCTATTCTATTCTATTCTATTCTATTCTATTCTATTCTATTCTATTCTATTCTATTCTATTCTATTCTATTCTATTCTATTCTATTCTATTCTATTCTTTCGATTTGATTCAATTTGATTTGATTCGTAGCAGTTTGGGCTGGGTGCCCTCTGCTGTATTCATATGTGGGGTACTTCCTGTGTCCAAAAGTCCAGCCCAGTGGGTGGACACAGGAAACTAAGTATTTCATACCATCATTCCCTGTGCCACTATAAAATCTCAGTGGGGGTCCTGGCACTTCCTCTTTCTTCCCTCTCCGCCAGCCGGTAACTTAGGAAAGATGTCTCCTGGCTAGGCCTAACGCCAGGGGGATGGGCAGTCTCAGATCTGACCAGCTGAGACTAGCCTAGCAGTGGAGTGGAGGGGGGGGGCGGGGGGGGGGGGAGAAGGAGCTCTGGGGGTCTTGGATGTACCCTCAGGTGGGGATGGGATATTTCTGCTTGTGCTTTTGGGATTCCTTTTGTCACTGCGCTTCTGGCTCTCCATAAACATTCACTTCTCATTTAAACTTTCCATCACTTTTGCAGTCTGTTTGTCTGAGTCTCATTTTTGCCTGTGGTGGGGAGGGGGGTCTGCCTCAACCCATCACACTATTCTATTCTACTATTCTATTCTATTTCATACCTCAGTTTTTATTTCTCTTTCCAGTTTCAGCTGGATGCTTGCTTGCTGGCTGTGGGAAGACTGAGAGGGCCCTGTGTTTCTCTGACTAACACTCATTACCCAAAGCAGTACATCTGCTGGTGTAACTCCATTAACTTGACTGTCTTATTTGGGCTCAATGTCTGCAAAACCAAGAGAGAAATTACTTGCTGCTCTGAACCAGCTGCAAGCAGCTCCTCCTTCTGGAAAATCAGCCAGGCTCAAGAAGCTCCTCTGAGACACCAGCATCAAAATCACTTTCTTCCTGGCTCCCATGCCCAGAAACCCCAGAATGTGTCTGACTGCCAAACAGTTTGCTCTAGATTCAGTTTATGATGCTTAGATTCATACCTGGAGACAAAAAGAAAAATAATAGCTGGGGCACTACCAGCATTACTGATGGCCACTGCCTTGTGCCTGTCAGTGAAATTGGAATTTAAAAAGGAGAGGAAATAAGGTAAAACTTGTTAAAACATAACTTCTGATATCTATTATGCCTCTGACAACACAAATTAGGCACCACTTCCAAAGTTCCTGTTGAGGATGATTCATTGAGTTTGTGAAAAAGTAGGTTTCTTTAGACAAAGGCATGAGGTCTCAAAATATTAATTATTCTCCTTATCCATTTTTACCATTTCCCCCTTTTTCTTTCACTATTCCTTTTTCTTCATTTATATCTACAAGACTGGCTCCTTATAAAGTTGGAAGAGGCTTGGTGTCAAGCTCCTGGCTTTTTTCCCCATAACACAGAGCACACACATGCTTCATTAATCAAAGAGATAAAAGGAGATTAAAACATCAGGTGATATGATCTATGTGTCTGAAGCAAAGGAAGCAAGACTGGGCTGAACAGGTACAGGAGTCACACAACACACAGTGTGGAATGCCATCTGGGCACTCCCCAGGTTTTATCTGGCATTACAACAAAATATGCCAGGCTTAATTATTTATGACGTGTCACACAATGACACTTACTCATCAGTTGTAAAGATGAATACCTTCTGCAAAGATTCTTATTGCTGCAGGTGGATTAGTGAAAAATGCTTCTTGGGTGACTGTTAATTTAACTGGAGATCACAGTGTCCATCACAGGGAACCTTTTAACAGAAAATTGCCATTTTTCTCTCTTTTGACATAAGCTCATTTATTTAGCATAGTAAGTAGCACTAGGAGTGCTGCAAGGAGAATGTCACCTTGCAACCCTCCAGCAAAGCACTGAAGTACGCTATTAGATTCTGGGAGAGTTTTGCTACTGACTTTCCCCATGACCTCCAAGGAAATAACACTCACAATTTTCCTCTCAGTCCCTTCATCTGCCTACCCCCACCCCACACTTATCACAGTATCACAGTATCACAAAGGTTAGAAGAGACCTCAAAGATCATGGAGTCCAACCTGTCACCACAGACCTCATGACAAGACCATGGCACCAAGTGCCACATCCAATAATACATAGAATAATACATAGAATAAAGCAGGTTGGAAGAGACCTTCAAGATCATCATGTCCAACCCATCAACCAATCCAACCCACCTAAACAACTAACCCATGGCACCAAGCACCCCATCAAGTCTCCTCCTGAAAACCTCCAATGACAGCGATTCCACCACCTCCCCAGGCAGCCCATTCCAATGGGCAATCACTCTCTCTGTAGAGAACTTTTTCCAAACATCCAACCTAAACCTCCCCTGGTGCAGCCTGAGACTGTGTCCTCTTTTTCTGGTACTGGCTGCCTGGGAGAAGAGACCAACATCCATCTGTCTACAACCCCCCTTCAGGTAGTTGTAGAGAGTACTAAGGTCACCCCTCAGTCTCCTCTTCTCCAGGCTAAGCAACCCCAGCTCCCTCAGCCTCTCCTCGTAGGGCTTGTGTTCCAAACCCCTCACCAACTTCGTTGCTCTTCTCTGGATACAGTCTCAAGCTGTGCCAGCGGAGGTTTAGACTCGAGGTGAGGAGAAAGTTCTTCACTGAGCAAGTCGTTCATCATTGGAATGTGCTGCCGAGGGAGGTGGTGGAGTCGCCGTCCCTGGAGGTGTTCAAGGGGAGATTGGACGTGGCACTTGGTGCCATGGTCTAGTCGTGAGGTCTGCCAAGACAGGTTGGACTTGATGATCCTTGGGGTCTCTTCCAACCTTAGTTATACTGTGATACTGTGGACTCGTTCCAGCAAGTCAACATCCTTCCTAAACTGAGGGGCCCAGAACTGGACACAGTACTCAAGGTGTGGCCTAACCAGTGCAGTGAACAGGGGCACAATGACCTCCCTGCTCCTGCTGGCCACACTGTTCTTGATGCAGGCCAGGATGCCTTTGGCTCTCTTGGCTGCCTGGGCACACTGCAGGATCATGTTCAGCCTACCGTTGACCAGCTCCCCCAGGTCCCTCTCTGCCTGTCTACTCTCCAGCCACTCTGACCCCAGCCTGTAGCTCTGCATGGGGTTGTTGTGGCCATTGTGCAGAACCTGGCACTTGGATGTGTTCAATCTCATGCTGCTGGACTCTGCCCATCTGTCCAGCCTGTTGAGGTCCCTCTGCAGAGCCTCTCCACCCTCCAGCAGATCAACTCCTGCCCCCAGCTTGGTGTCATCAGCAAATTTACTGATGATGGACTCAATGAATCAATCCCCTCTTGAGCACCTCCAGGGACAGTGACTCCACTACCTCCCTGGGCAGCACATTCCAATGGCTAATGACTCTCTCCATGAAGAACTTTCTCCTCACCTCGAGCCTAAACTTCCCCTGGTGCAGCTTGAGACTGTGTCCCTTTGTTCTGGTGTTGGTTGCCTGGGAGAAGAGACCAACCCCTTCTTGACAACAACCACAACCACCTTTCAGGTAGTTGTAGAGAGCAATGAGGTCCCCCCCTGAGCCTCCTCTTCTCCAGGCTAAACAACCCCAGCTCCCTCAGCCTCTCCTCACAGGGCTGTGCTCAAGGCCTCTCCCCAGCCTTGTTGCCCTTCTCTGGACATGTTCAAGTGTCTCGATATCCTTCTTAAACTTGTAATCTGCAGTTGCATTTGCACAAAGGTTGCCTTCTGCAAGTTTATGCCAGATTCTCATTCTGTTCAAGGACTCCAGAAGCTGATATGGTACTAATAAGCATTTGCCTTCTTTTATGGCGATCTGAAGACCCATGAACAATAGCGATCATACCCTTCAACACATCTTTCCAGGTACGTCTGTGTTTTGCATAGCTTTATCTGTCTTTCCAGCTTGACAGATCTTTAACTGAATGCCACTATTCACACTGCAGATCTTTATTTTTAACACAGTGAAATTAAACACATTCTCAGGACTGCAGGTGCAGTGACCTTAAATAACACATGATTTATAAACCAGAAGGTCCTAGGGACCTACAGCAAAGTATATCATCCTTAGAATTCTTCCAAATTCCTCAGGTAAAAAGGCCAGATCTTCTTGGATGAGTGGCTCAAGGCTAATAGAGAAGCCTGATCCACTCAATTTTATCTGCTGAAGAAGCAGGTGATACTCCAAGAGTGGTGTTATGTCCATTTGGTAATAGGAACCCATCCAGGCAGCTGTTTATTCTGTTTATTCTCTTTGAGGTCTTTTCCAACTGAAACAATTCTAGATTCTACGATTTTCTAACTGAAGATGAGTACCCAAGACGGTCCCTCTTAAGATCACTGTCCAGCTTCTCTCCATGCAAGCTGAGTGAAATGATCCAACTTGTAAACCTCATAAGTCAGCAGTGTTCCTTTTGGTGCTGTTGAAACTGCTGCACATGCTCAGGACAGATACCTGGAGAGGTGGCACTCTAACTAAAGCTGAAATGAGTTCCCTGGGGATGGCATGGGGGAAGTGTGTCTTATTTACTGAGTGTTCTCTGTCCGTGCATTGCCCAAACTGAACACAGGACCGTCTGAGCTGCTCCTGTCCTTCAGGAAACATGGCCAGAGCTGTTAAAAGACTTTTGGTTTTAGTGTAAATCATTTGGGGGAGAAATGCACCAAGTGATCTTGGAAAGAGGCTGGCAACCTTACCTGGGGGCAAGCTGTGACACTTGCTCCTTCTCTGGTCGCTGGCGGATCAAAAATGGCATGGGACTGCCCTCACTTTTCAACAACTTGGTGTCTGGAAATGAAGAGAGAGGAAAGTGTGAGATTCTGTCCAGAACACATGCCTTGGAAAGTCTGGCTTTTTTTCTGGGTGGCATCGAATCTTTTCCATTTTAAATGGTTGCAGCTCTAATTTGAGGCAGGAATCTGCAGCAGGTGTTTCACCATCTGAGAGTCAGTGAAGAAATACTTTCTTCTTCAGCACTTGTCATTGCTGCCTCCTAACAGGTGCCTCTTTATCCAAATAAAACAAAAATAACACTGCAGCACACATTCAGCATAATATTTCACTTTCTGCCATTTTTGTTTATTTGTCTTCTCTCCTGCAACAATGGGGTCATGCAGACATGCAGCTAGGCACTGGTCCTGCTTTCTGAGCTGACACCCAGGGTTGTGCAGTTCATTAGTCTGCTGCTTAAGACTGTAGCGGACGTTTGGACTGCTGGACTTGGCTAGTCCCTTCCCTGTGAACTGGGCAGTCTTGACCTTGGGGGTCCAGTCCTCTTGAAGACTGTGGGCTCTTCTGACTGGTGGGACTGGCAATACAATGCTGCAGCTTCTCAGGCTTTCAGCAATGGTCCCTCCTCTGGAAACTCTCAGGGCCAAGGCTCAAGGGGCTTTCCTGGCTGCTGGCTTCTCATCACCTTGCAGAGGCCGCTAGTTTGCTTGCATGTTGGAGTGAGAAGACTTACTAGCAATGAACCTAATAGCAAAGACTAGAATAGTTTCAAAGATCACAGTATCACAGTATTGCAGTATCACCAAGGTTGGAAGAGACCTCAAAGATCATCAAGTCCAACCTGTCACCACAGACCTCATGACTAGACCATGGCACCAAGTGCCACATCCAATCCCCTCTTGAACGCCTCCAGGGATGGTGACTCCACCACCTCCCTGGGCAGCCCATTCCAATGACGAACGACTCTCTCAGCGAAGAACTATCTCCTCACCTCGAGCCTAAACTTCCCCTGATGCAGCTTGAGACTGTGTCTCCTTGTTCTGGTGCTGGTTGCCTGAGACCAACCCCTTCCTGGCTACAACCACCTTTCAGGTAGTTGTAGAGAGCAATGAGGTCTCTGCTGAGCCTCCTCTTCTCCAGGCTAAACAATCCCAGCTCCCTCAGCTTCTCCTCACAGGGCTTGTGCTCAAGGCCTCTCCCCAGCCTTGTTGCCTTCATGCTAAAGTACACTCTTCACATTGGCCATAGAGGGTAAAATAAAAATATCAGAGACCCTGGGAAAACTGCATTCATTTGGACATGTAGTGATTCTTCCATAACAGCTTGCATCAACCTTCATGACTCCACTTCAGTCACTTTTGGTTGGTGACCAAATGATCAGCATTGTATTCAGTTTGGCCATGTGGTTGGTGTGACTTCTGCAGACCTTTCATTGTTGTTAGCTGGTTACTCTGTGTTAAATAGCAGAATAAGAGCTAAGTAATTAACATTTTAGAAGTACAATTTCTGTCTAGTTATAAAGCCCAGAATTTATTAATGAGTTCCCTTAAAAAAAAAAAAAAAAAGCTTTAAAAATCAAGGAAACAAAATCTTTAAGCTCATAGGTTTATACACAAGCATCTAAATATTTTCAGGTTTGCCATATTGAAATACATTACTGCAAATCTTCCTCATTTATTTTGCTAATTGGAAGTCATAAAAGATGGAGGAGCATAATTACCAGGTTCATTACAGTGTGTTTCCCTGTGTGAAAAATTTCATTGAAGGCTTAATGTCTTTAAATATGTAAGCGTCACATTTAATCAGGCAGCATCAGCTTCTATGCCCTGTTTTCTAATCAATGCTTCAGTTACAGATCATCAAACACCAGACAGAAGTGAGCTGAAGCATTGATAACTTCTGGTTTCAATTTCAAGACTTAAGGAAATTAAACACATCTTTGTAGCCCTTTTAAAGAAGCATAAACAGTCTAGAATATTATCTTTGAGAAAACAGAGGTGACAGTTTATTTTCATTTTGATACAGTCAGTGTTTCTTTTACTGAACATTCTTTCAAATAGAATAGAATAGAATAGAATAAAATAGAATAGAATGGAATAGAATAGACCAGGTTGGAAGAGACCTTCAAGATCATTGTGTCCAACCTATCATCCAACACCACCCAATCAACTAAACCATGCAACCAAGCACCCTCCTCAAGTCTCCTCCTGAACACTTCCAATGATGCCGACTCCACCACCTCCTCGGGCAGCCCATTCCAATGGGCAGTCACTCTCTCTGTGAAGAATTTCTTCCTAACATTCAGTATGAACCTCCCCTGGTGCAGCTTGAGACTGTGTCCTCTTGTTCTGAAATAAAAAACACATTTTACTTTCAAAATACCAATTTTCTTTTTATCTCTTTTTTTTTTTTTTTTTTTTTACAAAAACCTTTCAAATTTTAACTCAGAATCACAGAATGTTAGGGGCTGGAAGGAACAACAAAAGATCATCTAGTCCAACTCCTCTGCTAGAGCACAGGAAGTCATCCAGGTGGTTTTGAATATCTCCAGAGAGGGAGACTCCACAATTACCCTGGGCAGCCTGTTCCAGTGTTCCCTCATCCTCACAGTGAAACAATTCTTCCTCCTGTTTCCATGAAACTTCCTATGCCTCATCTTCCACCCATTGCCCCTTGCCCTGTCATTGGGCATCACCAAGAAGAGCCTGGCTCCATCCTCTTGGCACTCACCCTTTACATATTTATAAACATTAATGAGGTCACCTCTTAGTCTCCTCCAAGCTGAAGCTCCCCGGCTCCCTCAATCTGTCCTCATAAGGAAGATGTTCTGAGGGGCCCAGAACTGGACACAATATTCTAGATATGGCCTCACCAGGGCAGTGCAGAAAGGAAGGAGAACCTCTCGTGACCTACTGACCACAGCTTCTCTAATACGACCCAGGATACCATTGGCCTTCTTGGCAAGAAGAGCACACTTCTAGCTCATGGTCAACCTTGCATCTGCTATGATCCCAAGGTCCTTTTCCCCTTCACTGCTCTCCAACTGGTCAGTCCCCAATCTATACTGGTACATGTGGTTGCTGTTTCCCAGGTGCAAGAATCTACACTTACCATTGTTGAACTTCATTAAATTTCTCCCTGACAGATCTCCAGCCTGTCCAAATCATGGCAGAAAGGCAGCAAAACCCTCTGGTGTGTCAGCCACTTCACCCAGTTTGGTGTCATCAGCAAACTTGCTGACAGTGCACTCAATGACCTTATCCAGGTCGCTGATGAAAATATTGAACAGTATTGGTTCCAGTACTGACCCATGAGGGAGTCCATTGGAAAAATACTTTAAGTCTTCTAGCTATCACTGAGGTGATTTGGTGAAGATATATCCCTGTGATGACTATGACATTTTGGAAAATACAATTATGTATGTTTTCAAAAGGTCCAAGGAAATCCTGTTATTTCCATTTATGCATCTTGCAAGACTTTGAACTTGACAGGAATTAAAACTTGATCCTAAGCACTAATCTGGAATTCTACAGTCAGTGTATTAGAATAGAATAGAATAAACCAGGTTGGAAGAGATCTTCAAGATCATTGTGTCCAACCTATCATCCAACACCACCTAATCAACTAAACCATGCAACCAAACACCCTATCAAGTCTCCTCTTGAACACCTACAGTGATGGTGACTCCACCACCTCCCCAGGCAGCCCATTCCAATGGCCATTCACTATCTCTGTGTAGAACTTCCTCCTAACCTCCAGCCTAAACCTCCCCTGGCACAGCCTGAGACTGTGTCCTCTTCTTCTGGTGCTGGTTGCCTGGGAGAAGAGACCAACCTCTGCCTGTCTACAACCTCCCTTAAGGTAGTTGTAGAGAGCATTGGTCACCCCTGAGTCTCCTTTTCTCCAGGCTAAGCAACCCCAGCTCCTTCAGTCTCTCCTCATAGGGCTTGTGTTCCAAGCCCCTCACCAACTTTGTTGTCCTTGTTTGGACACATTCCAGCAAGTCAACATTCTTCCTAAACTGAGGGGCCCAGAACTGGACACAGTACTTGAGGTGTGGCCTAACCAGTGCAGTGAACAGGGGCACAATGACCTCCCTGCTCCTGCTGGCCACACTGTTCCTGATGCAGGCCAGGATGCCATTGGCCCTCTTGGCTGCCTGGGCACACTGCAGGCTCATGTTCAGCCTACCATAGGCCAGTACCCCCAGGTCCCTCTCTGCCTGGCTGCTCTCCAGCCACTCTGACCCCAGCCTGTAGCTCTGCATGCGGTTGCTGTGGCCAATGTGCAGAACCCGGCACTTGGATGTGTTCAAGCTCATGCCGTTGGACTCTGCCCATCTGTCCAGCCTGTCGAGGTCCCTCTGCAGAGCCTCTCCACCCTCCAGCAGATCAACTCCTGCCCCCAGCTTGGTGTCATCAGCAATTTTACCGATGATCGACTCAATGCCCTCATCCAGATCATCAAGAAAGATGTTGAAGAGCATGGGGCCCAGCACTGATCCCTGGGGCACACCACTGGTGCCTGGCCACCAGCTGGATGTGGCACCATTCACCACCACTCTCTGGGCTCGGCCCTCCAGCCAGTTCCCAATGCATTTGATTAAATAGTTTAATTTGATTAAATAGAAGTGATAAAATATCACAGTGGATATCTTCCTCATATTTTGATGTAACTGAATGTGGCCAGGTGTCTTAAAAAAAAAAGTACAACAAGAGACAAATCTGAAAAATTAAAATAAATGTGATACATGTATTGACCAGGAAATAGAAGGTCCTTGTTGTATGCAAGCAAATTGGTTTATGCCAAGTCATTTTACGCAGAACGTCTTTATGTTCTGTCAGTGATCAAGGACATCCATAAAAGCCATCCAAAATTTAAGATTACTAAATGATTGATATAGTTTATGATCAAATTGCTAAACTGGAAATATGATAAAATATGAACATGATTTAGTAATCCAGGTTCATTTTCCCAGTCGATGATAGGTTAATTCCACACACAATAGGATTCTAATAAACAGTAGAATAACAGTCTAGGAAAATCAGAATGTGGAATACAGAGGAACAAACTGGAAAAATTCTTACACATGCAAAAACAAATGACAGTGCTGCCTCTGGTGGTGAGATTGACCACAGCAGAGATAACCAACAGGTAAACGGGCTATGAACCTCAGAAATAACCAGCTGAATTAGTGTAAGTTACTCACAAACCACAGAGCTGTTTATGACCAAAACCTTTGCTGAATGAAGCGAAGCTCTGAGTTTGTAGTTGTAATTCCAAAGGCAGGATAGAATCCAAAATTAGAGGAAGAGAAAGAGAGAAGATGTGGGTGCTGAAATAGAATAGAATAGAATAGAATAGAATAGAATAGAATAGAATAGAATAGACCAGGTTGGAAGAGACCTTCAAGATCATCGTGTCCAACCTATCATCCAACACCACCTAATCAACTAAACCATACAACCAAGCATCCTGTCAAGCCTCGCTCTGAACACCCCCAGCGACGGTGACCCCACCACCTCCTCAGGCAGCCCATTCCAGTGGGCAATCACTCTCTCTGTGTAAAACTTCCTCCTAACCTCCAGCCTAAACCTCCCCTGCCGCAGCCTGAGAAGTCATCCCCTATAAATTCCCTGTTTGAGAACTGAACAGCCCATTGGCAGATCACCTATTCAAATCCTGCCAATCAGTTCAAAATGTTGTCTGGCAGGCAAAACTGCACACACCTTCTCAAATAGCCTCTGACACATGCAGTTACCTCTGAAATGTGAGGCACAGGGTCCAGCTTCCACCCCCTCCAGCAGCCTCAAAAGCACCTGCCTATTGGATCCTTGACCTCAAACCAGTGGGGAAGGAGGAGAAAGGGTAGTGGCCAAACAGGTTTAGCTGGCTTGTTAATGCCCCTTCCAGGACAATGATGTAATCAAGGACAAAAGAATTAGCAATTATTTTGTGTGCAACAGACCTGTATGATGCTTTTCAGTTACTCACACAATCCACTGCTGGTGGAAATACTTGTGTGAGTTGGGGTGCTCCAGAAATGTTTGCATACACCACCATCATAGAATCATAGAATCGTTAGGGTTGGAAGGGACCCCAACAATCATCTAGTTCCAACACCCCTGCCACGGGCAGGGCCACCTCACGCTAGATCAGGTTGCCCAGAGCCACATCTGGCCTGGCCTTAAAAACCTCTGGGGAAGGGGCCTCATCACATAAGCTGGTTTGCAAACTCCTTAAAAATGTAAATAAAGTAATCAGCCTTTCTGTGTGAACAGTGTCTGACTCAGCTGACCCTAATCCCTCCTAAATTGGAACATATAATTTCCACTCAGAATCTGAAAACCAAACCTTTGGCAATAACTCTACTCTGCTAATTCTTTGGGGTTTTTTCCATCTAAATATCATTACCCAAATTTGCATAGTCCATTAGTAATGTCATTATGGTTAATCTTTGCCCTGGGCATATCTTGCATAATTTGAATTCCTTCCGAACCACAGCAGTAGCTTATCACTTATCAATTCCCTTCTGTGACAACAGCATATTTTATGCTTCAGTCCCAGTGCAAGGAGGGATAGGAAAGGGAATGCCTCCAGTAGTAAAATTCACTAGGTAAAGCTAAGTGCAACATGCTGAACTTAGTAGTTTCACAGATGACCTTGGAAAAATCCCTCACAGTCCCAATTGTTGACTATGGGCCAGATCACAGGTATAACCTCTGTTTGATCATTACCTCCACTCATTTCAGATTCCCCCCTCTGATTTCATCTGTGGTGCAAGCAAACAGTTTCCCCTAGATCAGCCAGACAGCATACTGAGATCTTTTGTACTGGCATTTCTCTCACTGGCTTGGACTGGACAGCTACATGGCAAACTACATACATTGAGCAAACTCACTTGTGTGGCCAACAAAGTTCCTGAGAGAGAATGTTTACTGCTCTGACATCTGAGACTGTAGGTGCATACATCATACATAGCCTGCTATATTTCAAGACTTTGGCTCAGCATGGTTAAGATCATATTGTGAATGCATGTATGCAAATGCACAGAATGATTCCTTTACTGTGGTCTTGGATGCCAGTGTTGCCATTATGTGCCCTTTGGTGGGGAATTCTCTTTGTCTTTCACACTGTTGAATATTGGATGCAATCCAGTGAAAATAATGGCATGAAAGTACATCCGTGTTTGACGCTTATTCAAATGCTGGGGCAGAAAACAGCTTGCAAAGCTACATAAAATTCCCTGTAATTCTTATTGCTCCACTCACTGAGTTCTACAACACATAAAGAACTCAGCATGGGAAAACAAGGCATCAAACAATGTATTATGCACTCTTTATGAGACCATATAGCCAGTAAGCAAGCTAAGGAAGCACCCTGTAAACAAGATGCCTGCTGTATGCACATCTTTATTTACAACTGCTTTCCATGGCAGTTCTCTTTCACTTCAGACAGCTAAAAATTGTATATTCTCATTGAAGTGATACTCTGCTTGTTTATGGGCTTCAGAATTTCCCCAGAATAATGAAAAGCCAGATTTATTTTAGCACACACACTTATATGTGTAAATCACACCTGTGATAATCTGATGTTGTGCTGGGACAGCAAGGGGAAAATCACCAAGATCCATGCCTGCCTTTCTTGTAGGGGAATCAATACATTTGCACTGAAGAATCACCTGCTGAAGGGATTTTGTGTAAAATCAATGCCAAACATCGAAATAACATCATTGATTTTTTTGGTGGTTAATAGTACTAGCCATTGACATTCTATTTAGTTTGTTTTAACCTTTTCATTTCTATGGGTTGTTTTCTACCATTCTTCCTGAGATCTAGTTAAAAATGTCCCTGTTTACTGCAGAGGGGTTGGACTAGATGACCTTTAAAGGTTCATTCCAACCCAGTGCATTCTGTGATTCCTCATATGTGTTGCATGAGAGGGTGTTATGACAAAAATGCTACCTCTGAGCAATTTCTACTAGTAGTAGCAAAGCAATTGAGAGGAGGGTGAGGGGAGCTCTCTACAACTACCTGGAAGGATGTTGTGGAGAGGCTGGTGCTGGTCTCTTCTCATAGGTAATAAGTGATAGAACAAAAGGGAATAGCCTCAAGCTGCAGCTGGGTAAGTTTAGACTAGGCATTAGTGTGGTGGGTTGAGATTTTGCCCCCGCTCCCAATATTAACTTTGCCAGACCAGCTCAGCTGGAAGCAAATGACATGATGGTTGGACACGCTGATCTCAAAGGTCTCTTCCAACCTGATCTATTCTATTCTATTCTATTCTATTCTATTCTATTCTATTCTATTCTATTCTATTCTATTCTATTCTATTCTATTCTATTCTGAAATCTGTATTTACAAGCAAAAGTACTATCTACAATGGAATGCAATGAATATGTACAAAAGACACAGTATTTTACAATATTTACAGATATTTTCAATTAACAAAACCCACAAAAATCCACCTCCAGCCTCCTGTCCAAAAGGGAGAAAGGAGCAGAGAGAAAGCAGTAGTTAGACTTAACCAAGAGAATGCAGCCAAGGTCAGCTGAAAGCAGGTTAATCTCTCCCAAGAGAAGCAAGCAGAGAAGAGATCAGAAAAGAGCCAGAATTGGTTTAGTACAGCCAATCTTATAGCAGATACTTCTCCAATGAAACTGTTTAGAGTAATCTTTAGTTTTCCTTTTTGCACCCAATAGTGATGTATTTATATATTTCTACTTTTCTGCTCGAAATGTGTAACAAAGTTTTAAAGGCACAGCCTAAAACCACCATACTTAGGAAATTTTTTTTTTCACAGAAAGAGTGGTCAGGCATTGGAATGTGCTGCCCAGGGAGATGATTGAGTCTCCAACCGTGGATGCGTTTAAAGGTAGTTTGGATCCGGTGCTTGAAGACATGGTTTAGGGGTGAATGTTGTAGAGCAGGGTTAATGGTTGGACTTGGTGATCCTGAGGGTCTTTTCCAACCTGAATGTTTCTGTGATTCTGTGATCTTAGCCCTGCTCTCTGCCAGCAGCACCTACTGATGCTCTCTTGTACTGGCAGGACTTTTAAGCCTCCAGCCCTAGGAATGTTTATCAGCTTTCATTGGTATTGAAACTTCTGCTCAGATAAGAGTATTTCAGGAGATACTTTACTCACTAATGACCTGTGGGTCTGTATCTCAGATATCAAAGGGATTAGGCAGTGGATTTAGAGAAAGCAGTCATCTTAGTTCCAGGCATTATTCTGCCCCATCCTCAGTCAAAGCAGCAGCCAAGGATGAAACCCTGCAGAAGTGGAAGCTGGTAGCTTATGACCAAGCTGTGCATTTGGAGAAACCTTCCCCACCAAGAATCCTTTGTTAAACAACAGAATGAAATTCTGTGCAGCATGATCAATCCAGGGCTATCAGGGATATTTGCCTTACAGGTGCTGGTGAAGGCCCCCTTCCACAGGTCAGACTGCTGAACAGGAGAAATCCTGCCTTCCAAATCTCAAAACCTAACCCCCAAGTAACCTTTCAAGCCTGAAAACAAACATCTCTACATTCATGCACTGAAAGGCTAAATTAATTCAAAGCCATTATCATATACTGCAGGAAATAAAGCACACATTTCATTACTTGCAGGATCAGTGCCTTCTCAATATTGTTGTTCTATTGCCAATAGAACTGAGCTATGGGCAAATTACAGGACAGGTGCTGGAAAGTCCCCTCAGAATTCAATGAACCATGGATTAAGAGACAGACACCTTTGCCTAAGCATCACAGTCTGACTGACGTTGTCATTTAGCTTAAGAGATGACTCAAACGTGCCTTCCTCACTTACAATGCCTACCAGTGCATGATTGTGAATAAATGTCAGCCAAAGGCATTAGACTCTTTCCTTGGCTTGCTGGAATTTCAATAGCGTTATAAGAGTTCGTGTTAGGAAAAGCCATGCTGATTTATGTCTTGATCCAGTAGTCTTGAAATATACTGAACAAGTCCTCTAAGAATCACTAAAATTAGAGAAAAGAAAATCATCACAGTTCATGCTGTGGGAAATAAACTTATTAGCTTCAGGTAATATCTCTTGAAGTCCATCTGGAATCGAAATTCTATGTTTGTCTTGAAAAATGAGCTTAAAAAGTCATGCTATGACTTAAATAGGGACTGTAGAAACATTTGTCATAACTATGACAAATATTCTGTGGGGTACTACTTTGGCTTTGTTTTTCTTAAAAAATAAAGTATCTAGGGTTTTTTGTTTGTTTGTTTGCTTGTTTTTTAATATATTAAAGCAAATGTGAGAGCTCTTAGTAGCACTGACTTCAATTCCAAACAAAACTGATGTATTGCAAAGAACATGGAGAAAACAATACCAGGAACTGCTTTGAAGACTGAGCTTCCAGAGGCAGGAGGAGGCCCTTTATGTAACGAGTCCTTTATGTGGCTAGTTACAGAATTAGCACATGGAGAAGTTCTATTGCAGAAATACATCATTCAGAAGCATAATTTGTTGTTATAATCAGCTATTGCACTTTCTTGAGAGTCTTTTATTACGCTATGTTTCTTTAATCTTGCTTTATGTCCCTGACTCTTATGCCTTTACAATTTTAATTAACAGCAGCAACAAGTAATGCTTTATTTACTGGGAAAAAACACTCATCACACTGCCAAACCAATCAGCAACTTAACTATCAAGTACTTGATAGTGTTGTCTTGCACTTTGGTTACAGATGGTTGCCAACAACACCATTTTTGTGCACACCTCTCTGTTGCACCATGCTACAAAGCATTGGTAATTCATTGCCATGACACCTTTACTTTCCCAATGTTGCAGATGGCTGTAAGGACAGTGAGACTTCTTCCACAGGGCTGCTGGACTATGGGACTGAAAATCACTTCAACGCAATTCAGTGGCAGAAGTAGTCAGAACCCAGCTACTCAGAGGGCAATGTCCATGTGTCCAGTTCTGGGTCCCTCAGTTTAGGAAGGACGTTGACTTGCTGGAACGAGTTCAGAGAAGGGCAACAAAGTTGGTGAGGGGTTTGAAACACAAGCCCTACGAGGAGAGGCTGAGGGAGCTGGGGTTGCTTAGCCTGGAGAAGAGGAGACTCAGGGGTGACCTTATTACTCTCTACAACTACCTGAAGGGAGGTTGTAGACAGACGGATGTTGGTCTCTTCTCCCAGGCAGCCAGTACCAGAACAAGAGGACACAGTCTCAGGCTGTGCCAGGGGAGGTTTAGGTTGGATGTTAGGAAGAAGTTCTATACAGAGAGAGTGATTGCCCATTGGAATGGGCTGCCTGGGGAGGTGGTGGAGTCGCCGTCATTGGAGGTTTTCAGGAGGAGACTTGATGGGGTGCTTGGTGCCATGGGTTAGTTGTTTAGGTGGGTTGGATTGGTTGATGGATTGGATGCGATGATCTTGAAGGTCTCTTCCAACCTGGTTTATTCTATGTACTGTATGTATTCTATCTGTCACCAGATGTATGAGCAGGGAGGTATCTTAAATCAGTCTCAAGCTGCACCAAGAGAAGTTTAGGCTTGAGGTGAGGAGAAAGTCCTTCACAGAGAGAGTTGTTAGCCATTGGAATGTGCTGCCCAGGAAGGTGGTGGAGTCACCATCCCTGGAGGTGTTCAAGAGGGGACTGGACATGGCACTTGGTGCCATGGTTTCGTAGTCATGAGGTCTTGGGTGACAGGTTGAACTTGATGATCTTTGAGGTCTCTTCCAACCTTATTGATTCTATGATTCTATGATTCTAAAGATATTATCATAACCAGAGAAAGCTCATGCTACCTCACAGGAAGATCTGATATGATTCAGAGCAAAACTCAACCCTTATTTAAGCAGCTGCTGAGGTGCTGGTGGACAGCAATTTCTCCATGGAACAGCAATGTGCCCTTGTGGCAAAGAGAGCTGTTGGTATCCTGGGGTGCATCAAGAAAAGTGTGTCCAGCAGGTCTAGAGAGGTTCTTCTACCTCTCTACTCTGCCCTGGTGAGACCACACATGGAATCCTGTGTCCAGTTTTGGGCTCCCCAGTTCAAGAGAGACAGAACTGCTGGAGAGAATTGAATGGAGAGCCATGAGGATGATTAGGGGACTTGAACATCTCCCCTATGAAGAGAGACTGAGATCCCTGGGGATATTTAGTCTTGCAAAGAGAAGACTGAGAGGGGATCTGATCAATGTGTATAAATATCTAAGGGGTGGGAGTCAAGTGGAGGGGGCTAAGCTCTTTTTGGTGGTGCACAGTAATAACACAAGAAACAATGGGTACAAACATGAACATAGAAGATTTCACCTCAACATGAGGAGAAATTTCTTTACAGTGAGGGTGACAGAGCCCTGGAATAGGCTGCCCAGGGAGGTCATGGAGTCTCCTTCTCTGGATAGATTCAAAACCCTCCTAGATGCATTCCTGTTCAGACTACCCTAAGTGATCCTGCTTTGTGAGGGGGCTTGGACACAATGAGCTCTTGACGTCCCTTCAAACCTCTAATATACTGTGATACTGTGATTGCATCTTTCTTAAAGCATTATGATAACATTCTCTTCTGGAAATATAATGACTCTGGGTTAGATAATGCTTTCTTTTACATGAACCAAAAATTCTGTCTAAAAATTCCCAAAGTGAATATGAATCTAACCCAAGGAAGAACGTGACCTGCTATTCTCAGGCAGAATATTATGAATTTAGAATATTTTTTTCTCCCATGCTGTGCTCATCTCTGCCCTAAGTAAAGTTAAAAATTAAATGGAGAAAAAAAAGGGTTATGGTCAACTCCTTAGGGAGGAAGCTGAGATGCCTTCAGATTGAAAGAGCTGCTTTTGTGTACACAAATACAGATCCACAGAAGATAAAGGGTAATCTCCCACAGCTTTCTGGAGGAGAAGGACTAGCCCCAGCACCATTGTCCCAGGGAGAGCATCAATGGGGAAAGAGGAGAGCAGCAGTGTGGTGCCATAGGCAACAAGTGGTAAAAAGAAATTTTTTGCCTGGGAGCCAGAATACACATGATGAAATTAAGAGAGAAAAATCTTTATATCTTTCTCACTTCTAACTCACTTTAGGCATATTGTTTTCATCCCCAAATGAGCACAACTAAGTATATGAGGGAGAGCTCCCCAAAAAGAAGAGTAAAGTTAGGTTTTTCCCCAGGCAGGTAACATACATATCACACTCCAATACCTTCAGCAAAATCTTATGCTGAAAGTGTTGGCAGGAAAGTACCTTCTTCCATTATACACTCCTCTGAAAAGTCTTTGGAGTAAATAATTTTCTTCCTGAAGTACCAAAGAGACCAAGAGACATTCTTCACAGAACAGCCCACTGACATCTCTTACCTGGAGTATCGATGTGGCTCCTGAATCTCAGTCTTTTAAACTGCTCTGTTCTGTTAGATGATTTGCTAGGAAAAGAGGGGGTTTAGAGATTTTTGGGGGGTGGGGAGAAGTCTTCTGTTTAAATGGGATAAAAACCAAAGGGTTGAATTTTGACAGCTCCCTGCAGGTAAGTGTGAAACACTTCAACAGACAGCTGGAATAAAGAAAAGTTCATTTAGCACCAGAGCAATTGAACTTTTGGTGGAGATCAAAGATCAAAATAATTGAACTAAAGTGGTGGTGATCAAAGCTAAGTTTTTTTTACTAAAAAGTGAAATCATGTGTTGGTAGCTGGACTACTTATTTTTAGCAGTTGGCCCTGAAAGCACAGTGGAAACTGAAGTAATATCATTTTTCTCTACCATATTGTTTAGAGGTCAAGCAAATATGCATTTCATTAAAAAAGGTGTGAATTCTGTAATTTAAAAATCATGACAATGTAGCTTTGTTTTTATATGTAGTGAAACTATTTCCACGGAAGAAAAGGCTTGTCCATAGTCAGTTTAAATTTCTTGCCCCTTACTAAGGAGTCAATATCTCTGAAAAGCAGGATTTTACTCCTTTCTTCTTCACTGTGCTTCGGCTCAGCTGCTGATACAATGCATGGACTCAGGAGTTCACTCTCTCACTTAGAGAAACTGCATTTCTATCCCTGTTTCTTGGAAGCCAAATTGAGTGCCCTTCACTTCCAGATCAGTTTAAGACCCCTGCTTGAGGTGTAAGGAATGTAACATTTTGAGTGTCAGGTCTTCAGGGAAAAGCCCACCACAAGAAGGGTCAATCTTTTTGGGCTGAGATGCTGAATTATGGCCAGGAGCAAGTGCTATAGAAATAAAGTTCACTGTTTGCCTGGTTCCTGCAATTTCAAAAGGGCAGTGTTAAAGTGACATGAGGATGGGGCTGGGCAATGGCAGAACACTGAATATCCTTTTTAACAGGAGTTTTCAGTATAAGCCACCAGGACTGATCAATACTGGGCATCAGCTCCAAGAATAACGAGATAGTAGTATCTCTAAGACATACATGATTTAGAGGAAAATGAAATGCATTTGTTAAAAAACCCCTAAACAAACAAAAGCCAAATCCCAAACCAAGACAACATCAACAAAACCAAAAAAACCAAACCAAAACCCAGACAAAAATCCCCTCTTAAATCCATGCTGCCTGTTACTTACTTTCTCATATCACAACACATCCTTATACACATGTTGACTGCCAGTGAAATTGAAAGAAATTCCCACCCCACCTCACACCCCCAGAATTTCTTGCCTAAAAATAGGAATTGGGAAGACTGGTGTGTAATTATTCATCCCTACTTTTAATTCACCAAAAGGGGGGAAAACCCCTCAGCTATATGGTTAGAGAGGCAGCTTGTCTGTCATCATCATTTTCATCTTCTGTTTTCTTCCTCCTACCCACTGCTGAATGTACCATAAACTCAGGCAGGAAAACTTAGCACCTCCTCCACAAAAGATGATGTGCAGCTAAGTATATAGTGTGATAAAAACCTTCAAAATCAACAGCATGGAAGTCTCACACAGATGAAATCATATGACACTTGGAAAATCCTGCTCTAAAATCCTCAGACTCTTTGGATGCCTCCTTTTGATTTCAGCAGCTTTCATTCCAAACTTGAATGATCATAATGCTATTTCTGTGAATCAGGCCCAATGTTTTGGAAACAAGACATCAAATATCAGAGCAAATCCCCATCATCTTTGCTGAATGTCTGTCATTTGGAAATTCAGAGTAATTTTTTCCTGTACATGCTGCCACACAGAGGCTCTCTGACTATCATTTTCTTAAGTACTCCTCTTGGAAAGCCCCTAAATAGGGGCTTCTGAAAAATTGAAGTGAAGACCTGTGACAGGAAGTACTATTAGTTATAACTATTCTAACCACAGAAAACTGCTTGGCAAATTCTTTAAAATGTCTCTAATGGCTGTCACATTTCACTGCCTGACATCTGTGTGCAATCAAAGTGTCAGAAGGTTTCACTGCCTGTAGCTCAAATTGCATTGTAAAAACGGTGTGATCACTGCATTTAAAGTCACACAAACTACCTCCAGTGTCAAACAGAAAGATGTGAGGAGGATGTTAAGCACAAAACAGGTTTGGTGGTTTGGGTTTTTTTGGTGTGTTTTTCCTGGTTTTTTTTGTCTGTTTGTTTGTTTGGCTTTTTTTGTAGTCACTGAATAAAACAGGAAAGAAGGGACATTACCTGTGTATAATGTGGTTTGATTCATTCCAGCTCTGAACTTAAATCCTATTCGGAAATTAGAGAGATACTTTCTCTCTATGGATTCTTTTGCAAGCTCTTAATCTCAGTGTAAGTTCTCATCCAGACTCATGCATCTCTGGCTCCAGCGAAGTGCTTTCTTCCTGTTTCAGAATCAGTGGAAAGACATCAATAAAGTACCAAATTAAAACTAAAATCTAGAATAGTATTTCTGCAAGCTATCCTAAGTAAGAAACACCACATTTGTTCAGTACTTCAGCATTTAATATGAAGTGTTTGAATTTGGGGGTTCTTGAGAACAGATAAATTACAAATCTACCCCTGCCTACATGGTTTGCACAGTCAGGGTGTCCAATAGAAAGGCTGCTGGTCTGCCCCAGTCTGTAGGAAAATGTTTTGCTAGCCTTAGCTCCCAGAGGAAAAATGAACTAGTCTGTCTCAGTGGTATCAGGTGTGGCTTTATCACCACCACAGACTTCAAATGCTAGATAAATCAATGCTTAAGATGGGAGGTTTCAGAGTGATGTGGAACCCACTAATGTACAACTAATACAATTTTATCTGTAGAAACCTTTTCATGGAAGAAAGATCTGAGCAAAAGAGACTTTGCTACTCAGGATTTACTTATCCACAACAGCACACTTTCTGCATACTCTGTTTTGTTACTCAGATAGGTTTTACAATACCTGAATTTTCTGAAAATCTTTCTGATCGTGTCTGTATGTTACCATATTTACATTAAGAAACAGCTGTTGCAACAAAACTCAGCAGCCAAAGAAAGGATTACCTGAGGTTATAATTCATAATAATTTCATAATTTCATGTAATGGATTCTTCCCCTTTCTTATGTACTCTTAGGTGCTCTTTTGCTACAGCTTACACCAGTTCTATCAGATCCTCTCTAATGAGTGACAGAGGTTATTCTTGCCTTGGAATGGCCATCTAATTCTGGATTTTTTTTGAGATTTCCAGTCCAGGTAACATCATGAACTGACATTCCAACACTGAGGAGTCATCTTTTGCATAACGTAGACAAGAGCCACACTCCTGGCACATACAGGCTCTACATGTCACGACTAAACGCCAGTTTCTGTCTCATATTAATATCAAGTCTTGCCTTGCTGGGAATTAAAAAAAAAACAGCAGGAGAGAGGAGAAGAAGGTTCAGAAAAGTGAAACTGTTACTGATTATTTTTTCCCTAAGAATTTCCAAAGCAATTCAGAGAGCTCCAGTGAAAAATTCCTTATACCAGATATGACCCATTCACAGATTCAAGTTAAACACTTAACAGACAAAGGCCATCTATTCTTTTGCTGAGCTGGAAAAAGGAAAAAAATAAAAGGAAAAAGAAAAAGAAAGGATATCATGACCAAGAACCATTTTACTGTGTTCACCCTTAAGATGTATTTTTTTACTCCGCTTTTATCACTAGCTCTCTTTGACAACAGCCTTGAAAATACAGAGGTTAAATTATAGACAAGACCTGCCATTTATTCCCTTCCACATCTGGAATACTTTAGAGGAAAAAAAAAAGCAGATGATTACCAGATACCTGCCAGATGGGTAATATATTCAGAGTACACTAGAGAATGGTGATGAAACAGACTGTTGAAAAAGGTATGCTAATGCTATCCTAAAAATGTCATTGCATCTGAGAATGGTCTGCTTACATTTCTGGAATCTCAGTGTAATGAAGTGACATTTAACAAGGAACGAAAGAGATGTTGCTACATATGAGGGAGCAATGAGCTCACCATCACAGGCCAGAAAAATCTCACCAGACAAAAAAACACCTGTAATGATTCAAAAGGAAGTAGTTTATTTCAGCCTGAAACACAGCTGAAAGAAAGAGAATAGTTTTTAGTAATTATTCCATACAATCCATTCTTTCAGTGCTTTTGATGTTCAGTTCTCTCAACTGACTCAGTGGTTTCATAACATGTTACTAATTCCTAATGATCACAAAACAAAAATTAAATATTACAGATAGCTTAGTTCATAAATAATTTTGTTAGTTTTATTGTTAATCTTGTAGCTAGTTCTGAGATCACCATTGTAAGTCCAGATGTCAGACAGCTATCAGTTCTCCATTATACTGGGAAGTACACTTATCCAACTATATCTGCAATGGATACCTTCTAAAATGTAGATACTTAAATAAGAGATTCTTGAACTGCTGGTATTACTTCATCATTTTGAAATCCCTTGGGGTAAGGTGAAAAGCCAAAATCTGCAGAAACTGTCCTCATGTTAGGAATTGGACTACTAATTTCAGCAGGTGCAACCAAAATTAAAGGAGAGTACTTTTGAAAACTCATTGCCTAGGTATTCACAATAACTTGGCTTACTGTGGTTAAGAGAAAAATGGTGATTCCCAAAACTCCCTTTCAGGAAGAGTGCAGCTGCCTGCATGTTTTGTATTTATAGTGTAAATGATTTAAAATTTCCTCTTCTGAGTGCTTCTCTACACTGTAAAGCCCAGGTAAAATTTTTCTGACTTCCTTTACTTTTCTCTATGTTTCCCAGCATCTTGTTTTAAAGAACAGATCTAACAGAAGACACTTCCATTCAAGCATTCACTATTAGCAATTAGTCTGAGCTCTTACAATTATATGTGCAACAAAACCTGAATACAGGTCAGAAAAATCTGACTTTCACATTCTTGACTGTTTACCTAGTGTATTTGGAGGATTGGTTGCTGATAAACAGCACATAGAGATTGGTCAGCTTTTGCATCAACACCTGATCATGTAGTTCTCTGACCCAAGAAATGACACAACTCCAGCCCAGAGTATCTTTGGGAAAAGAGCAATACTTACCACAGGCAAATTAGGCCATAAGAATCATGAGCTCAAATGATAATACATGAAAAGAAAAGTCCAAAGTTTAATGTTGCCATTAAAACACAGGAATTAATCAAAGCAGGGCAAACCACACCTCCTGCCTGCTGAACAGCAGGTCTTGATGGAGCACCAGACTTCTCTCATGCCATTGGACTCTGCCCATCTGCCCAGCCTGTCGAGGTCCCTCTGCAAAGCCTCTCTACCCTCCAGCAGATCAACTCCTGCCCCCAGCTTGGT
Source organism: Dryobates pubescens (assembly GCF_014839835.1). Classification (NCBI taxonomy): domain Eukaryota; kingdom Metazoa; phylum Chordata; class Aves; order Piciformes; family Picidae; genus Dryobates; species Dryobates pubescens. The sequence goes on along the minus strand of NC_071657.1, from coordinate 68,485,712 downwards.
GTCATCAGCAAATTTACTGATGATGGACTCGATGCCCTCATCCAGATCTTCAATAAAGATGTTGAAGAGCATGGGGCCCAGCACTGATCCTTGGGACACACCACGAGTGACTGGCTGCCAGCTGGATGTGGCACCATTCACTACCACTCTCTGGGCTCGGCCCTCCAGCCAGTTCCTAATCCATCTGCTGTGAACCAAGAAAACACTTAAAACTACTCAAGGGCAAGGATCCTGTGTGAGCACAGAAACATAGACCGGAAAAAAAAAAAGGTACCATTGTTGTGCAATTACACAGATGATCCTACTCTTACTTGCAGCTAGACAGACCATTTCTCTTCAAAATTGTGCTAGGAGAACACCAATGCACAAATTCTGCCAGTTCGAGCCAGATAATTTTAACAGAATTGTGGGGTGCAAAATTGTGCAAGGTCACCTGTAACCAGGGAAGCACATCTATAATACTAAATAAGTAGAATAGAATAGAATAAACCATGTTTGAAGAGACCTTCAAGATCATCGTGTCCAACCTATCATCCAACACCACACAATAAACTAAACCATGGCGCTAAGCACCCTATCAAGTCTCCTCCTAAACACCTCCAGTGATGGTGACTCCACCACCTCCCCAGAAAGCCCATTCCAATGAGCAATCACTCTCCCTATGATGAATTTCTTCCTAACATCCAGTCTAAAGCTCCCCTGGCTCATCCTGAGACTGTGTCTTCTTGTTCTGGTGCTGATTGCCTGGGCAAAGAGACCAGCCCCCCACCTGTCTACAGCCTCCCTTCAGGTAGTAGTAGATGGCAATAAGGGCTCCTCTGAGCCTCTTCCTCTCCAGGCTAAGCAACCCCAGCTCCCTCAGCTTCTCCTCATAGGGCTTGTGTTCCAAACCCCTTACCAATTTTGTTGCCCTTTTCTGGACACGTTCCAGCAAGTCAACATCTTTCCTAAACTGAGGGACAAGTCTGCATATATCTAAATTATAACCTTGGAAACACCAGATTGTGCTGCAAATGTAACAGAATTTGAATCAAGAAGAGAAAATAAATTAGATTACTTGCTTATTTGGGAGAAGTTCATGTGCATAAGAGGAGGTATGAGAGCGGTGAAGAGGTGCATAGGCAGAGAGGGCAAATGTGAAGCAAAGTTTTAATGCCAGATAAAGAAAACAGGAGGGATTCTTTGATAGTAAGGGTGTGGAAGTTTCTGGACAGCAGTAGTAGCTTTAGCCTGTGGACACAAGACCATTAAGACACCAGAGGGAACTGATTGGATTTTCTCATATCTCTGTCCAAAAGACCTGGTGTGGAGGGTTACAGAACGAAAGACTTGCTCTGCAGCAATAAAGGGTGTGAGAAGGTGAGGGTGCGAGGTCTTCCTTTTCTTTTGAAACTTAGCAGGAGCTGTGTTTCAGAACATGACTTTTGATCATGATCTCACTGGAGTTAGACTCCACAGCCCCACAGATACATGATCTTAATTGTGAGGAATCCATCCACTGCAGGAATCTACCCTGCAAGCTTTGATCATAGAAGTGTGTAGTACATTTGAGCAGTGTTTCCGAGGTAGAGTGAACCAGACTCCTAGTTTCTGGTCTGTCAGCTTATGGCGACATGAAGTTCCCAGAGTGACAGGCTCAGCTTACCTGGTTCTGTGCTGCAGAGCTGGTGTTTGGAAAATCTCATGTGCTTCAGGCTGGAATTGTCTTTTAGTTTCAAAAGGCAGGCCACAGCATAAACCAGTAGCCATTGCAGCTTGAGCAGCACATTCTTTGTTGAAGTTGTTTGCAGCCATTTTTGGTTTTTACCTTCCAGTGAAATTTCATTCTACAATGCCTTCTACACACTTGGAGATTTCACACACAATAACTTTCAAAAGAAATCTGCAGATTTTTATTTATTTATTAAAAAACCATCCTAACTGACTGAGGCAGTGCTTGACCTACAAGCAATTGGATGAAGGAAAAATTAAAGGATAGCAGTGCTCTGTGATTGCTCTGCTCTTCAGTTTGACTATCCATTGTTTATATCTTGAAGACAGAAGAATAGGTTAAATGAATACTTGGTCTGACACAGTGAAATCATTCTTATTTGCTTGTGTTCCTTTCTGTATTTGTGGGATGAACAGTCCCAGCTGAGTCTTCTGTTGCAGGTGACCGTTGCTACTGAATCTGCTTTGGACTCACCACTTAGCAATATGTACTTCTGTAAGTGTAACACACTTAGAAGGATCAAGAACATTCCTGAAATTTTATCTGAACAAAAATCAACTACAGATTTATTTTTTTTTTGGACAATTAAATAATTTCCAGTTCCTTAGCATCAAAAATGAAAGTGTCTTCCAGGTGACGCTACCTTTCCCAAAGAAAAGCAAAGCTATAGGAAAACATTAAATCAAAGGTCTTTGCCTTGTACAGTGTTTAGAAATGATTGGTATAATGACAGGCTTTAGGTAAACTGTGCAGTGTTGACTGAAGCACCATTTCAGCTAAAAGCTGAGATCCAGTGCTAGGATTACATAATCTTTGACAAACTGTAGGCAGCTTGTAAGCCAATTAGAAAAATGACTCCCAGTCCTCTAAACAAAGAAATTAAAAAAATTCCCAACAATTCTTTTCCCCTAGAGGAACCTTTGTTGGCAGCTAGAAATAGCAGTTAATCCAGCTATTTTTTTTGCTATATCAAGCAGACCTAAAAAATGTGCTCCTGAGCACTTGGGCTCTTAGGCACAAATCACCTGTGCATGTGAACAAAGGTCTGGTGAAGGCTGGTGGAAATAGGAAACAACAGTCACGACAGTTCTTGAGGCATATTTCAAATACAAAACTCCTTTACATTAGACGGTGCAGATGAAAAATAGGCTGGGGGTGCCCAATTCCAAATATCATGGCTTCTGCCAAAGGTCCTGAGCTCCTTCCAGCTGTAGATCACAATCTTTAGCATACCATGAATGTTTTTGCTATATGTGCTTACCAGTAACTGTTTCATCAGTTGGAGCAAGAACAAAGCTGCAACTTTCATTTCTTCCCCTGTATGCTTTTTCACTCTGTGCCTATTTTGTTCCCTTCCTCTTAGAATTTGGCTCAGATTTCACTGACTATTCACCAGGTTGGTTGCCATCACCCATGGACAACTCTGCAGGAGCTTTCCCCTTAAAATTTCAAAGCAACTACCTTTACTTTGCTCCTATAGCAATTCCTGTCTTCAGCCTTCTCTCTTCAGCCATCTGGCCACAAAAATATCCCCATCAAGCTCTGCAGAGATGTGAGTAACAGCATTATTACCCCCAAAGTGCTGTGTCACTCACTAGACTCATCCTACTATGTCAGGCCAATAAACCCCTAAACTGTAATGAAATTCAGTGGAGATGGACAAGGTTGACATGCTCCTGAAGCTCAGGAAGGGATTAATGCAGGGTGTGAGTGATCACAGCTGTTGTTAAGAGAGCTGACTTTATCTCAATACAGAGGGGATCATTGGAGGATGGATTTTCTTTTAAGAAACATCTATCAACAGCTGAGTGAATCAATGATTGGTGGAGTAGGGGTGTAAATATTTCTCCCTGTACTCAGTGAAACAGTGTGAACATCTTCCAGAGGTAGCTAGCCCAGCATGAGGGTAGTGAATGTGTATGAATACCGAACGTAAAGTATAAAAACTGAGTACTGAGCAAAACTGAGTACTGAAGCCAGCCATGGAACTGAACTGATTGCTACACCTGTGTTCCTTCCCAGTGATTGGAGGTTCTCATAATTCTGATTACAGAGGCAAGCAGCAGGAATCACCGTGGTCTTGTGGTTGAACTACTCATTGCAATTGCTTTGTTAAGCATATCTTACATTTATGCTGTGTTTTCTGCACATTTTATATCACTCTGCTATATCAGAAATCCCACATAACATGAGATATCTTCAGATAAATAAATCTGATATTTGACCTTACACCCTCAATACATGGAACATCTGTAAGAAGCTGGTCAGAGAGTACTGGACTCTGACACTTCCCTGCATGGAAACTTGTTTGCCAGAAAATCTTACAGCAGCTTTGCTGCACTTTTAAAAAGTTTTTTATTTTTCTTCAATGAGAACTACTGTTTCTGAGGCTCATGAATTTCCCTTCTTACCTTCTGGAAAAGGGATAGACTTCTGTTTATCAGCTTTAGAGAGCCACAGGAAACAAATTATTATTTAATTTGAAACTAAGTAATAGTGAATGGGAGATCACCTGAGAAGTTTTTGCAAAGAATTGGCTGTTTTGTCCATCTACAAACCCTAAGTATTCTTCTACTGAAAATGTCTCATACCATACCCTTCAAGTATTACACAGGCCATCTTTTATTTTTCGTCTGCTCAGATTGTTTCTCTATTATTTGTTGGCTTTGCCACACTGCCTTATTGTAAAATATGTCCAAGGAACCCTGTGGAGTTTGGAGTTGTTCAAGATAATCCAATCTATAAACAATAGAGCCATGCAAAGAACACACTGGACCATAGTACTTTGCCCATGATTTGGCCTAAATGACCTTGCTTTGCAAAGATGGAGCCATTCCAGACCTTCTTAAGATGAAACCAGTCATGAGAGTGCTGTACATGTGTACGGAAAACTCATTTTTCTAAGTGATTACTTTCCTTGTTTGTCTTACAGGAAAATTAGCCTGGTGAAAACAATTGCTCTAAGTGAATTGAAAGCCTGCTAGGTAAAATTTATTCCAAAGTTTAGCTTTAATAAAGTTATATGCAAGGGAAACATCAATATTGCCAGGAAGTGTTTTATACTACTATTTTAAATACCTTGTATTCATGGGAGAAATTCCTATGGTCTTTTTTTTTTTTTTTTTCAATCCCACAGACACAAAGAATGTTATAAAGCAAATTACAAGTGATATTTTTGCTAAACCCCAGAATAACAGAAGCAGTCATGTGTGTATATATATGTATATATATATATATATATAAAACCAGTTTAGATGGTTTACTTTAAAGCTTAACGCTAGAGAAGAGAGAACCTGTATGATTCAGTAAAAACTCATAACAGAAATGCACAAATTAATTCTATTCCTCTCTCAAATGGTTATTCTCATATTCAAACCATTATTGGAGTCTGAGGCCAGAATTTCAAATGATCTTCCTTCAGGATGCTGTCTTTAACCATTAATAAGTGCATTATTGGTCTGGCTTAACAAGCATCTGAAAGAATTGTAAATAGAAAATCTTCACAACCATAGGAAAACTTACTGGAATGAAACAGACTTTACAGAAGAGAGGTTTGTTATTCCACTCTAAAAAAAGGCAAAAGAACCCATACAGTCTCTGTGGGATCAACTGGCCACTACCTAAGTGGAAGATATTATATTGTGAGCACTTTCAAAAGAGATGTCCTTGATTTTCAGACTTATCACTGAAAAAATGTCATCACAGAAAAAATGAAATAAATTGAATTCAGACACTGCTTCACCTTCCATTAAACAGCAAAGACACCCTCTACTCTTCTCATTAATACAAATATTGAAACACTGACACCATTGATTTGGATAAAAATCAAAAGGAAAACCAGCACTGCCAGCTACCTCATCAAGATGAGAGTAGTTACTGTTGACAGAGCATTGCCAAATGTTGTGTTGCTCTTCATTTAAAACTGAGGCCATCAGCCTGATTTATTAGATGTAGATTTAAAAGTGGAAAACTACAAAATAAACATAGTACTTAACCTCAATGAGCTACTGTGAATATAAACTCGCTTCCATATTTATCATCCGGTTATTTATAACAAAAGGGGATGCAACATGAATCCCACAGAGAGGCCTCCTTTTCACCCTAATAACACTGTCACTTTACTGATCATTTCAAATGAGTTATAAATATTTAAAATATCTGTGGCTCTGCACCCTGAGGAATTAAATTTGAATTTCCTAGATAAATCCAGTTGTCATTTTATAAATGTAATTCTGTTCTTGGGAGGCAGCATTCTGTAAAACAGCAATGTGAAAATGAAATTTGAGAGGCAATCTCTGAGAGATTCTATACATTCAGGCGTGTCAAGCACTTGCAGATTCCTGACACCTCTGTGAACGAAAATAGGCTCTGTTAATTCTGTAACACACAGTGTTAGGTAACTCATTAGAATATTCATTTGAATCCCTAATGCAATGCAAACCCAATTTTAAAAAGCAAGTCATCTAGGAGTTCCTATCGCAAGTGCAAAGCACCATCTCCCTGATATTTACCTCTCCCCTAGAGAAGACTCTAAAAAGGGTTGGATTTCTCGAGCTGGAGCATGCACTAGAAAACAGTTGTCATTACCAGTTTCACACACTGCTAAGGCTCCTGCCATTACAGTATCACAGTATCACAGTATAACTAAGGTTGGAAGAGACCCCAAGGATCATCAAGTCCAACCTGTCTTGACAGACCTCACGACTAGACCATGGCACCAAGTGCCACGTCCAATCCCCTCTTGAACACCTCCAGGGACAGTGGCTCCACCACCTCCCTGGGCAGCCCATTCCAATGACGAATGACTCTCTCGGTGAAGAACTTTCTCCTCACTGTGGTGGTTTAGGCTGGGTGCTGGCCTGGATGCCACTGCACAGGCTATACCTGTGTGTAGTCTCCAAAATCCCAAATTTGCCACTGAATATGAGAGTAAAGGCTTGGCTGAGAAGTTGTGAGGTATTTCCAGGTGACCAGGATGTCCCAAGGAGTCCACAAGGAATTCACGCTGCAGGAGAAGGACTGGGTCGCTGGGAGGTTCCATCACATGAGGAAGAACAACTGGAATGGACTGATGCTTGAGCCTGAATGAGAGACTGTTTGAGTGGACGCCCAGATGAAGATATGGACTCTGCCGGACATGTCATCAGAAGTTTTCTGATCTGATGATGTGTTTAGAGGCAGGGATTATGGTATGAAATAAGGGGTGGCTCCTGTCGTAGTTTGGGCTGGGTGCCCTCTGCTACAGGGGTGTTTCCTGTGTCCAGAAGTCCATCCCAGTGGGTGGACTCAGGAAGTTAGGTATTTCTACCATAATCCCTTGCACCACTATAAATTTTGCGGTGGGGTGGAAAAAGAGGAAGTGCCAGACCCCACCGCAAAATTTATAGTGGTGCAAGGGATTATGGTAGAAATACCTAATTTCCTGAGTCCACCCACTGGGATGGACTTCTGGACACAGGAAACACCCCTGTAGCAGAGGGCACCCAGCCCAAACTATGACAACCTGGGAGGTCCCATGGGGTGGGCCCAGCCCAGGGGGTGGTCAGGAAGCCAGGTATTCCATTTCCCATAATGCCCTGGTCCCCTATAATAGATCAGCACGGGGTCTGCACTTCCTCTTTCGTCCCCTGCTGCTGCCTAGGTGAAATGGCTGAGCTGCCTCCCTTGGGCCTGCCCAGGCCCAAGGCTGGTGGGGGGGAGGAAAGAGCCCTGGGGGGATTTGGGTGTACCCCCAGGTGGGAATGGGATGTGCTTGGGTATGTTCTGGGATCTCTCTTTGTCACGGTGCTTGTGTTCCCTGTAAAACTTCCATTGTTGTTTTTTATTGTTTTCCTATTTAAACTTTCCATCACTTTTGCAATCCGTTTGCCGGAGTCGTTATTTCTGCCTGTGGTGGGGAGGGGATCTGCCCCAACCCATTACACTCACCTCGAGCCTAAACCTCCCCTGGCACAGCTTGAGACTGTGTCCCCTTGTTCTGGTGCTGGTTGCCTGGGAGAAGAGACCAACCCCTTCCTGGCCACAACCACCTTTCAGGTAGTTGTAGAGAGCAATGAGGTCACCCCTGAGCCTCCTCTTCTCCAGGCTAAACAATCCCAGCTCCCTCAGCCTCTCCTCACAGGGCTGTGCTCAAGGCCTCTCCCCAGCCTTGTTGCCCTTCTCTGGACACCTTCAAGTGTCTCAATGTCCTTCCTAAACTGAGGGGCCCAGAACTGGACACAGGACTCAAGGTGTGGCCTAACCAATGCAGAGTACAGGGGCACAATGACCTCCCTGCTCCTGCTGGCCACACTGCTCCTGATGCAGGCCAGGATGCCATTGGCCTTCTTGGCCCCCTGGGCCAAGTTGTTATGGTAGCCATGAAATGTCCTCTTAGGTCCATATAAATTTTGCCTGTGTCATACACAGAGCCTGGCAAAGCATTTTCATCTCTTTCTCACCAGGAGAATCACGAAGAGCAAACTCTGCTCACTCTCCTGCCTCTGGCAAGAAATTTAGCCTTATGATAGCTGAAGACTGATGAAGATTCTTCGATCAAGTATCAAGAAGACTCATGTTCTGGCTCTGCCCAGAGTACAAATAAAATTACATACACATACAGTGATTTCTCCCTGTAGGGACAAAGACTGGAACAAGCCAGCTGGGGAGGTATTTTGAAATTCTGCCCTTTTCTGAGCAGCATAAGGGACTGATTGAAAGCCAGCCCACCCCAGGAGGTTGAATGAAGTAGAGCATGACTCTTGGCTAATGGCCATTTTCTTTTGCCCTTTTCTTTTGGTTACAGTTACCTCAGTGTTTAGGAGGCTGCAGCCACTACCTAGAATACAGAATACAGAATTAACCAGGCTGGAAAAGACCTATGAGATCATTGAGTCCAACCTATCACCCAACACTATCTAATCAACTAAACCATGGCACCAAGCGCCTCATCCAGTCTCTTCCTAAACACCTCCAGTGATGGTGACTCCACCACCTCCCCAGGCAGCCCATTCCAATGGGCAATCTCTCTTTCTGAGAAGTATTTCTTCCTAACACACAGCCTAATCCTCCCCTGGCACAGCTTGAGACTGTGTCCTCTTGTTCTGGTGCTGGTTGCCTAGGAGAAGAGACCAACCCCCACCTGGCTACAACCTCCCTTCAGGTAGTTGTAGACAGCAATAAGGTCTCCTCTGAGCCTTCTCTTCTCCAGGTCAAGCAACCTCCGCTCCCTCAGCCCTCCTTGATGTACAGGGCCACCCCTCCACCCCTTCTCCCTTGCCTGTTTCTCCTGAGGAGCTTGTAGCCATCAATTACTGCACTCCAGTCATGTGAGTCATCCCACCACAATTCTGTGATGGCAACTACATCATAACTTTCCTGCTATAACAAGGCTTCCAGCTCCTCTTTTTTGTTACCCATGCGTCGTGCATTAGTGTACATGCACTTCAGCTGGGCTGCTGGTTTCACCCTTGACTCCAGCTTACTACCCTCAGACTCCTGTTGGGGGGGACTGGTTTCAAACCCTTCCCCTTCAAATCTAATTTAAAGCCCTATCAATGAGTCCTGCCAACTTCCTTCCTAAATCCCTTTTCCCACTGTGGGATAAGGTGTTTTCATGTGCTAGGATCTTTCCCCCACTCTGGGACAGATATGCTCCATCTGTTGCTAGCTGTAGAAAGTTCCTCAAGATCAATAACCTGTGATACGATGTGCTCCAAACCCCTCTTTCCCTTATCTCCATTGGTGGAGGTTAAATAGGGAAAGACAAAGGCACAAAATTGCCTTCCAAGCTGCAAAATTGCCTGGGGACAGGTAATTAGCTCCCATTTTCCCACTAGGGCAGGGGTTCCTTCCCCATGGGGGAAGTCCACTGGGTTTGGCAGCTATGATTTGCAGGGTGGTTCATGGCCTTGACATTGGCCTTGACACTTTGTCTAGAAATGCCTTAAATAGAGTGACCAGAAAGCAATCAAGGCTCTTGCCATCATCTTGCTCCTGCTCCTTTTTTTCCTCCTGCTCTGGCTCCTGCCTTCATCATGCTTGCTCCACTCAGATCTGGATTCTCCCCAGACCCTGCCTACCTGAGGTCCTGCTGCCTGCTTGCAACAGGAGTTACCCTGCCTGTTGTGAAACCTGTGGCTTTCTTGCAGCGCTGCTGCTCATGAGTTTCCCCTCCCCTGGTGTCTCTTCTGCCTTCTCATTCAACTCACCCTCAACTTCCATTGCCCCATATTTGTTTTGCAAGGGCAGATGGGAAGGCAAGAGGAGCTATGAGGGTTTTCCTTTGCCTCTTCTGACAGGGACCTGTATCCATTCCCCCGTGCTTGTTGGGTCTCCTCCCTCTGCTAGGGGAGTCTGCAGAGCCTGGTTCCTCAAATCCAACTCCCTTTCACATTCCCTTGCAGTCCTAAGTCTAGCAACTTCTTCCTTCAGTTCAACCACTACCTTGAGCAGATAATCGAGCTGCTCACACCTAATGTAGGTGTTGTCTCTGCTGCCCTCTATTTCAAGTGCCAGGCTCCAACACTCTCTGCAGCCAGTTGCCTGAACACTTGCCTGTTTATGCTCAACCTCAGTCTGGGTCAACACAGGTATTTTGAAAACAGCTTTATGGTGAGTTGCAACCATCTCTGTTCCTGGCCATGTGACCTAGCTGGCAAACACTTCAGGAACGAGCCCACGGGACTCAGCACCTCCCTCTGGTGAAAGCACCGCCACTGTGGCAGTCTGCCCCGGTCCTGCCTCAGTGCTCTGCAGTTGCAGATCTGCCCTAGCTCGTCTGGCTGGGATTTAAATGTGCCTCTGCAGCAGTCTCCACCCACGCTGCACCGGCCTCTCAGGAGAGAAAAGATGGCTCAGGGGGATGGGGGGGTGCGTGCTGCTCCGCATCATGTGCTGCCCTGGTCCTGCCTCTGTGTGCTGCAGTTGCAGACATCCTGCTGCTCAAAACTTCAGGCACCATCCCAGTAAATAATAAAATGTGTTCTGGATGTTTACAGGAAGCAAAACAGACTGATAACAGGTGTGGGCTTCAGAGCTCTTAACCACACAAGGAGAATAAAAATAACTGGAGGCATGGAAATTAAGGTGATATCAAGCAGAAAAAAACATACAGAAGCACATTTAAATTCATGTTTTAAGAGGAGAAAGAGAAAGATAAAATCAATTGTTAAATCATTGAGATGTGACCTGGAAGTAACAGGACAGATGTTAGCATCGTGTTAGTATCAGATGGATCATGGTCTACATGGATTTAAATAATCCATAATGCATTGGTTTCATGAATCTTCCTTCACATACAGATTCAACATTGTAACCAGCTGTATCAAGCCTGATCTTTTTCTGTTTATTTATGAGCAGCATCTGTTGCTTGGACATGTTTTCCTGTCTATGGATCCAGAAGCAAACATGAAACAGAAACAAGCACCACAAAACAAAATTACTTGTTGGAAAGGTCTCAGAGGGCAAAAACTAGAACCAGAAATGCAAGTGAATGTTGAAACCCAGGCTACAGACAGTGATTTTTAAAAGCCACCATGGAAAAACTACTCATTAAACCACCACTCACAAAGCAGATGAAAATCTGACAAAATCTGAGAGTTTCAGTTTAGGAATCCCTGATTTTGAAAAGGATGTGTTAAAAAAACCCAAATCATGCAATACTGCTCTATTTTAAACTTGGTAACATAATCCTGGGATGTCTCCTAGTCACTTTACTTGTGAAGATTCCACTCACTGTTAAAAGTGTCTGGTCTGCAATTTCTTGCAATAGTCAGGCAAGCTTTTTTGCTATGCATATACTCTCTTCAGGAAGGATGTAAGTTCCTTCTGCTGTAGGTGCAATCCAGTGGTGTGGGAAGGATTTCTTTTCATTCTTTGGAATGAGTATTTCTTAACATTTCTCTTTGTCACACTCATTTTGTAAATTTCAGTGCAGTTCAATTTGCAAGCTGATTAAGAATTTTGATCTCCTTTTCCATTTAAAAGTTAGTATTTTGGTAACCAACAACTGAGTGAAAGATTCTGCTGCTGTTTATGTTGCTAAGTCTGGCATAGATCCATAAATGTTCTTTTGATGTCACTGAGCATTAAATAGTGGTTGAATGTAATCAGAGGTAACAGTTCTATTCTATTTTAATTTAACAGTATGATGTCTTAGGAATGTATTAAAAATTACAATATGAATAGTAGAAAGACGGTCATAATTTATTATTTTAACATAGATCACTTTCAGCTGCTTGAGATGTATTCAGTTGTTGCACCTTCCTTCTCTGCTAGATCTGTTCTCTTCTCCCAGGCAGCCAGTACCAGAACAAGAGGACAGAGTCTCAGGCTGCGTCAGGGGAGGTTTAGGCTGGAGGTTAGGAAGAAGTTCTATACAGAGAGAGTGATTGCCCATTGGAATGAGCTGCCTGGGGAGGTGGTGGAGTCACCATCATTGGAGGTGTTCAGGAGGAGACTTGATGGGGTGCTTGGTGCCATGGTTTAGTTGTTTTGGGTTGGATTGGTTGACAGGTTGGACACGATGATATTCTATTCTATTCTATTCTATTCTATTCTATTCTATTCTATTCTATTCTATTCTATTCTATTCTATTCTACTCTGTCATGGTACCTAATAAGAAACCCACAGATGAGAAGAGGAAGCATGCTCTCTGCCACTCAGGTTGTACAGCAACATATCCATAATTCCTTGGTCTAGATTTAGGTCAGAACACTTGTATCAAACACACAACATCACTGGTCTTAGTTCTTAGGCTTTTGAAGAATCTGAAGTAAGGGCATCTTTCAGAATAGAATAGAATAGAATAGAATAGAATAGAATAGAATAGAATAGAATAGAATAGAATAGAATAGAATAGAATAGAATAGAATAGAATAGAATAGAATTAACCAGGTTGGGAAAGACCTTTAAGATCATCAAGGCCAAACTATCATCCAACACCATCTAATCAACTGAACTATGGTACCAAGTGCCTCATCCAGTCTCTTCCTAAACACCTCCAGTGATGGCAATTCCACCACCTCCCCAGGCAGCACATTCCAATGGCCAATCGCTCTTTCGATGAACAACTTCTTCCTACCATCCAGCCTAAACCTCCCCTGGTGCAGCTTGAGACTGTGTCCTCTTGTTCTGTTGCTGGTTGCCTGGGAGAAGAGACCAACCTCTGCCTGTCTACAACCCTGCTTCCGGTAGCCGTAGACAGCAATAAGGTCGCCCCTGAGTCTCCTCTTCTCCAGGCTAAGCAACCCCCAGCTCCCTCAGCCTCTCCTCATAGGGCTGTGCTCCAAACCCCTCCCAGCTTCGTTGCCCTTCTTTGGACTCGTTCCAGCAAGTCAACATCTTTCCTAAACTGAGAGGCCCAGAACTGGGCACAGGACTCAAGGTGTGGCCTTTGTTGCAGCACAAAGTATGAATTTGTTCTTTAACAAGATAGCCTTACAATAACAAACCAAAATTCTCATCACTATTACAGTCATGGCCAGAAATAGCAGACACCATGTCTGTACTTTTTTTTTTTTCCCCTCAAAGGTTTATTAGCAAAACATTTTCCAATTCACAAAAGAAACAAATAGTGTCAAATATTTAAAAAATCAATACTCTAATTAACATTAGCAGAATTATTATATGTATGATTAGCTCCTTTGGAGCTAATGTTTAATGAGAAGAGTGAGGCTTCAAAAAAACTTTCCCACCAAAAAACAAACAAACAAACAAACAAACAAACAAACAAAAAACCCCAACCCAAACCAACCAAACAAAAAATACCCAAAATCCCCAAACCAAGGAAAAAAACCCCACCCAAACCAAACAAACAAAATCCAACAAAACAAAAAACCACAAGAAGAAACCAAACTCAAACAGAAACAAAAAAAACCAAGCTCCAATTAGTTAGTCTTCTAGAAGACTGAAAGTTTGAGCATAAATCTGACAGTACTGTAGGGACAAACAGAAGAAAAGCTTTTCCCTAGAAAGAAGATAATAGGGGAGGGAAGGGAAGGGTAGATGCTTAAATGTCAGTTTGTCCGTTTGTAACAATGATATGCAGATTTCAGTGAGGGGTGTTGCACACTTAAATTCAGAACTGAGTTCAGAATGGAAGATGAAACATGGAGCAAGGAAAAGACACCTTTTAAAAAGCTTAGAGGAAGCAAAATTCCTGTTAGACACATTAGAGCACCTGAGCATCAATAAGATGAGATCTTGTCTCTGGACTTGAGTTGATTTCTTTTACCATGGCACAGCACAGAGGCTTCTGAATTGTTGTTAAAATGGGTTGTGTTCAGTTCTCTTCACAACTGCATAGTTTGGCTTGCCTGTAGATCTGCAGAGTGACTGTAAAGCACCCCTCTGTGCTCTGATGTCTGTAACAAGAAGCATGGCCAGCTTTCCTTTTACTCAACTCCAAAGACCTCTACACAGGAGGAAAAGTCTGTGCTGTCTCTGTGAATGACTGGCACTTTGTCTAAGTAAAATGTCAAAATTCATTAGGCACACATAACCTGATCTGTCATTGAATCTTTGAGAGCAAAATCAGCAGTACAACTTTTATTTTAGTACCCACTCCAAGGATGCTATTTGACATAAATCACAGACAAAGCTGGACTGGTATCTATTAAACATTCAATTGCAAGTAGTTCAATGCAGAATCTTAAAACTATGCTGACTGCTCAGACCTTGAATTCACTCTGAATTCTCTGCAAGAGAGCTCATTTTCATAGTCCAATGCTCATAAATCAGCATTCGTATTCCACCAATGTTGGACGGGAGACTTACATTCAGCTGGCCAGACCCTTTCTGCAAGTAACCAGATTTTAACTTGGAAATTCCTGAGCATCTGCCCCAGAGAGGCTGTGCACTCTCCATCCTTGGCTCAACTGCACAAAGACCTGAGAATCCGGGTCTCATGGCTGATGCTGTGTTGAGCAAGTGATTGGACTAGGGATCTCCTGAAGTCCCATCCCACAAAATTAATTTGGGATTCTGGGGGTACAATTTCAATTGGAACATTTCTACCAAAGTGGCAGAGTCTACTAAACCTGGCTCTACAAAAGCCAGCTTCATTCCCACAGGCTGCCTGTTGAGTCAGAAGCAACTATCCACATGAGCAAAGGAGCTTACATGCACAGAACCGGGCTTGCAGAAGGAGGCTACTCAGCAAGGTCCAGGTGTCAAGTTCATGCAGCATTAGCAGGTCACATGTTGCCCATTTGCAATGTTGTGGTGAATGGAGATCACAGAACTCCAAATGAAGAGGATCAAGCAACAAGTTTTGTATTTCTCAAACTGCACAGCATGTCCCTACCCATGCCCCTTGCTCAAATACACTCATTTATCTCAGAAGTGTCTTTATATCATGATTTCTGGTTTTGAAAACCTGCATAAGAGGACCTTTATGAACTACAGGTATCAGTCTCAAAATTCTTCTTGTTCTTGTAACTGGGGAAGTGTGTACAGATGCATCATCCTAATCAATTTGCTTTTCATTTTAAGGGGCAAGTGTTAGCACAAGAAGCTTCTTTCCACTCATGCTGCTGTTGAGAAAAAGGGAATGTTTTCATGGATTGTCTGGGTAGGCAAAGTGGCTGAAATGGCTATTCTGAGAGACTCTAAAGATGCACATATTTGGCATATATAATATATTATAATATTATATACATAATAATTTGTACATGTTTCTTCTGTTTACACCCAAAAATGAAAACTTGCAATTTTGTTCAGGAATCATCAGTCTGCTTCCATGGGCCAATTGGAGATGTGCAGAATTTCCCTCTCTGCTTAACTACCCCTACTTTCAAATTCAATTTAGGCATTGTTTTGCTGGTTGAACGTTCTGTTAACCACCAAAGAAAGCAAGTCAGATTAGACTTCCTACCTGCCAAGGCAAAATAAATATGGAACAACAACCTCCAAATCCCCAAGAAGAAGCAGAAAAAACAAGATTATAAAGCACAAATTAGGGAAAAGTATTGGAAGATGATGCACAGGTCATTTTAGTGTGTATTGTTATTAATTCACACCAGGAAGACTAGGAGTCTAACGTATTACCCAAGGAGGTGCACCCGTGCGTTCTCTCTTTCTTTCCACCAGTGATGCTCTGCAGTTAAAATCATATGTACTGTCTTATCTCAGATCTTTTATCCTTGAATGAAAAACAGTAGTATTAATTTCAGCCAGAGCAGAGTTAATTGTCTTGTTTTCACTTGAGTTCACCCAGGAGCATCAATTACTTGTGCTTTCTGGAAAAAAAAGATGCATATGTAAATTTATGTGTAAACCCAGCCTCTGCCCCAGTTCTCTACAGAGGCAGTTTTAGAAAGAAAAGCAAACAGTAGAGAAAAGAAAATAAAAAACTTCTGTGCTCTTTAGCCTGTCAAAGACAGGTAGATTGGGAGTTAGGGCTGCTAGGGACTTCTGCTTCTACTAGTTCACTACTTCTTCTGGCAAGGGCTTTGGTGCAGGAATGCTGCTAGGGGTATGCTCAGGACTTCTGTTACCAGCTTTGTCTGTTAAGGGCTTCAGGGATTTCTTCTGCAAGTGGGACTCTGAGACTCTGTAATGCTAGGTATTCTACCACACAGCAATAAAGGACTTTTGGGAGGACTTCTGAGATTCTCTGCTCTCTGCATCTCTGGAATCTCATTCCTGTGTGGCAATGGGGTTTGTGCCTTCATTTGTCAACCAATGGCCCCCTGAATTGAGAGAAAAACAACACCTTCCAGTCCTTACCACTCCATGATTCTGTAGTTCTGTGATTTTGAAAACAATATAAAGAAACTGAAAGCATTTTATACAAATAAAGCCTATTTTATCTGCCCTGCTGTCAAAGCAGAAGTGAAATAAGCTTCATGTGCTTGTTTGTTTTATCCATATCTGTAATTTTCTTCATTATACCAACAAGTTTCAGACATATATTTAACAATGATGAGTAGCCAGAAATGACACAAAGAAACCCTGCCAGATACCTTGGAGCACGGGAGAACAGGGAATCTTTTTCATAATAAGAGGTCTGAGAGGGAAAAAAAATAAATCCCCAAACCTCACAAAGATTGTTTTAGCGGAGCATTCATGGAAATTGATGTGTCTGCCATTTCAACATCCCCATGTAAAGAGAAGGAAATATCTGAAGCTCGAGGACTTTTCATTCTTGCAAAAGAAGGTTTAATAATGTGCAGAGAACAGCAGCTGTTCTTGGCAAATGAAAAAGCCCCCCAGCCAGCAGGTAAATAGAATTAGACAAGGACTGAGGCACCCTCATAAATCGTGACTGAAAAACACTTGGGAGGTTTATCAGGTTTTTAGTTAAGTCTTTTGTTCTCTTTCCATCCCACAGTAACTTGCTTTTTGAGAGATAATCCTTAGTTTCCACAGGGTGAGTCACAGCCACAACAATGAGGGAGATACAGTCCTGAAGCCTCAATGCAATTTGATAACATCAGGCTGTCTGTAAAAAAGTAAATGCCAGAGCACCTGATTAAGGATTTCTCACACTGAGGCTTATGTATGCAAGTACACGCACTAGAGCTTCATGGTCCAGGGAAGGCACAAGTGCCTGTGGATCTGCACCCCCTAAACAGATGGCCCTGCAGCATTTCCAGGAGCAGCACTGGAAACAACACACTGCAAGCAATGCAGAACCAGAGCAGGATCCCTATCGTTGCCTTGGAGGCAGTAGTGCCATCCTATCTAGGTAAACTGTTAATTCAGGCAAAGGTGAATATTTACCCCATGTATATTCAGATGCTGTTACTTGGATCAGCCTCCTTTGCTTGGATGTACAATTTTTTCCTATCCTCCTTTGTTATGGTATTTTCCTGAGCATAAGACAATGTTATGAGTAACGAATGGATTGAAAGCAGCCCTGCAGAGAAGAACTGGGAAATACTGGTGAATGAAAATTAAAAATGTGTGCTTGTGGCCCAGAAGGCCAGCTGCATCCTGGGCTGCATCAAACGAAGGATGACCAGTAGTCCTCTACTCCAGTGAGACACTGGAACAGATTATCCATAGAACCTGTGGATATCCCATCACTGGTTGTGTTTAAAGTCAGGTTGGATTGGGCTTTCAGTAACCTGATCAAGTGAAAGAATTTCCTTTCTGTGGCAGGGGGGTTGGTCTAGATGAACTCAAACATTTCTGTGATTTATGATTCTGGGGCAGATGGTACAGGATAGAAAAGAAGTGAAAATGCAATTCTAACAGTGAGATAATAGGGGTATTTTCTGTGATGAGTATATATGAAGAACTCAAGATTATCACAGATCCTTGGGGCATAGTCCTCTTTGAAAGCTGAAATGCATCTGCTGAAGTATCTGTGATCTTACCTCCCACAGTAATTAGACAATAACTAACTACGATGGAATTCCAGGTACTGACTGCACATTTAGATCTTTATAATTCTTAAAAGCAAAACAAATTTTAATCCAAATTAAAAGAAATGTGTGCAGGCATATTTTAACAGGCTCTTACTCAAGCACTGAGAAGTACTCCTGCCAATAACAACACAAAAATGTCCTCATGGACAAAATTCCATATTTGTCCACAGAGAAACTGCTTAACACCAATGTATGATAGTGGTCCTCCTCCATCTGCTCAGATTTAAAGAGAAATCTCTACATCCTATATCACAGCGAAATGTTGCTAATACCTACAAAATGAGAAACAGTGACAAATTTTATTCAGCTTTTCTGAGCAGAGACTGAACACTCTAGCAAACATGCAGGGTCCAGTGGGAACTTAATCCTGAATCACAATTGCATCTCTGTTCCAAACAAAATTGTTTCAGTATGGATTTATAGTTATTGAACAGTGTTATTGAAAGAGCCAGCAACAGCTCTGGCTCCAGCCACTATTAAATCTTGGAAAACAACTTTATAAAGCAATATTCTCCATTTTCTATTAATAGAAAAGCTAGAGTTCAGCAATATGAAGGAATTTACTGAAATTATATATGAAGTAGATACAATACCCCAAGAGGATAGAATGAAAACTATTCAATGAAGGAAGAAACTAACACAATATTGCTCAGTGAGACCATATATCTGGAAAAAGTGTAGATGACAGAGATTAATGGAGCCTTGGGAGTGTAGCATCAGAGAGATCTGTTATGGTTTCAGTTTATAAATGAACAGATTTTAGAAACCATGTTGACTTCTAGTAAGAGCTAAGAAGGAAAAAAACATTCTTTTAACACATTTAAAAGGTAAAAACCAGCAAAGATCTTAATCCAGTGAAGAAAAATCTGCCAGCAAGATGGATAACAGACAACTTATCAAATATTGCATATTGAAAAAAAAAATGAAGCAGAGTTGATCCTTAGTTATTATTAATTCTTTGAACCAACCCTGCTGTGTTGATTCAAGCACTAGAAGTGTGAGACTTTCATGTGAGGTATAAAAGAGAGCAGCATTTAACCTGGAACATGCTTCCAATATGTTTTAATCCTGAGCATAAGCAAGCCTTTGCAGCTAATTTTATTTATTTTCTAAACCAACCTTCTTAATTTCCCTTGGTGATTTGAAAGGAAAGCCATTTTAAAGCTAAATTCAGTGTAGCCCCAGGGAGAAGACTTTAGATCCATCCATATTTTTAGGGACAAAGTCTGATGCTTGTGCTGAATGTGTAATCAGAATATTCTGGGTAGAGAATAAGTAGTAGCATGGGGAGATGTTCTCATATATGGGAATTTGGGATATGTATGCTGTGAATGTAAGGTTTAACATCACTGACTTACGGGTAAAGTGGAAAGATAAATTAACCAGTATGTAGAAGTACTTGTCTAGCAAATGTGGAGTCAGATCAAATAAGTAAGGACAGATTGGTGCTAGTTCCCCTAGGCGTGTTGTTGGTAGCAGTGCTACCCTGTAAAGTTTGCTGGCAACCACCAGGTGGTTATCAAGATGTAAGTAATTAAGTTTCTTGTGCTGATGGAAAATCCCATTTTTAAAAAGTGTGAAAAAGAGGGCCCTGGAAATTACATACCTGTCAGCCTCACCTCTGTGTTGGGAAGATCATGGAAGAGACCCTCCTGGACTCTATACTGGAATACACAGAGGACAGAGAGGTGATTTGAGAGAGCCAGCATGGCTTCACCAATACCAAATCCTGCCTGACCAATCTAGTCACTTTCTATGACGATGTAACTAAATCAGTGGACACAGATAGACCAACAGATGTGATCTATCTGGACTTTTGTAAAGCCTTGGACATAGCCCCCCACAATATCCTTCTCTCTGAGATGGAGAGATAGGGATTTGGTGCATGGACTGTCCAGTGGATTGGAAATTGTCTGGATGATCACACACAAAGGTTAGTAGTCAATGGCTCAGTGTCCAGATGGAAATGAATGACAAGTGGTGTCCTTCAAGGGTCTGTACTGGGACCAGTGCTGTTCAATATCTTCATCAATGAAGCCAGCAATGTGCACTTGCAGCCCAGAAGCCAATTGGATTCTTGGCTGTATCAAAGGAAGTGTGGCCAGCAGGTCATGTGAAGTGATTCTGCTACTCTTTCCTTCTCTGGTGAGATCTCAATTGGAATACTATGTCCTGCTCTGGGTAACTAAAACTGTCAGCCTCATCTCCATCACTGGAAAGGTGACGGAGCGATTTATTCTTAGTGCTGTCCATAGGCGTATCAAGGACAAGAGGGTCATTAGGAGTAGTCTTTATCAAAGGGAAGTCATGTTTGACCAACTTGATAGCATTTTATGAGAACATATCCAGGTGGATAGATGATGGTCGAGCTGTAGATGTAGCCTATCTTGATTTCAGTAAGGCAACTGACACTGTCTCCCACAGCATCCTTGCAATTACACTGAGGCAGTGTGATCTCAATGATCAGGTAGTGAGGTGGATTGTGAACTGGTGGAAGGGAAGAAGTCAAAGAGTTGTGGTCAATGGGATGGAGTCTAGTTGGAGGCCTGTGTCTAGTGGAGTCCCTCAGTGGTCACTAATGGGACCAATACTGTTCAATATATTCATCGATGACCTGGATGAGGGCACAGAGTGCACTGTAAGCAAGTTTGCTGGTGACACCAAGCTGGGTGGAGTGGCTGACACACCAGAAAGTTGTGCTGCCATTCAGTGAGACTTGGACAGGCTGGAGAGCTGGGCAGGGAAAAATCTGATGAAGTTCAACAAGGGCAAGAGTAGAGTCTTGTACCTGGGAAGGAACAACTCCATGCACCAGTATAGAATCATAGAATCAATAAGGTTGCAAGAGACCTCAAAGATCATCAAGTCCAACCTGTCACCCAAGACCTCATGACTACTAGACCATGGTGAATATATCTTCTTACATGTCATATGCTCCATCCCTTTTGCTACTGCTGATGACTTCTGCAGCTTGCAACCCACAGGTCATTCTTGCATGCCTTCCCTGGCCTTAGCCTCTGCATTCTCATCATGTTGAAGAGTACTTATTACATCAGTATATGTTTGAAGCTAGACGAAGGCACACTTCTGCCAGCCTGAGCAATGACAACATGGTCTGGACATTGATTCCTATCTCTTCTTATGAACCTTACTGCTTGCTAACTTGTGTCTGAGAAGTCCATACAAGGACTTGATTTCACACCTGTTGACACTCTCCCTTAGAGGAGGTGACTAAAGTGGTGGGCAAAGAACTTCTTACAACAAAAGGCCATCAAATAGCCACCAAAAAGAGATTGTCATGGAGAAGTGTGACAACCCAGAGGCTACGGATGCTGTCCTGTGATGTGATCTTTTGTGTAAATTTGTAACCATAGAAGACATTCTTTGCTTGCAGATTTAATGACACTTTCTGGATGCTGTGCTGATTTTGCCTGGGATAGAGTTAATTTTCTTCACACTAGTTAGTATGAAGTTATAAAATTTGTGCTGCAAAGACTGTTGATAACACAGGGATTTTAAGCACAGTTTTATTTCTTGCTGAATAGTGCTAACACAGCATTCAGGACTTTTTTACTTCTCATCAACAAACATGATGGGAGTGCACAAGATATTTGAAGGGGACACATTTGGAACAGCTGATCCCATATGGCCAAAGGAGTATTCCATACATTGTGACATCACTCTCAGCATTAAAACTAGGGAGAAGGAGTAATAGCTCAAGGGCTAGCTGGGCATTGAGGGGTTGATGGTGAGCAGTTGCTTTTATCTGCATCACTTGTCTGACTTGGAGGCCTCACTCAATCCCACTGTCTGTGTCACTGATGAAGACATTACACAGCACTGATCCCCATACAGACCCCTGAGGGACACCATTTGTCATTTCCATCTGGACACTGAGCCATGTGCTGGATATTTCCTCATCTTCACACTCTTTCTAGATTCTTTGTGTCAAAAAATGACTGCAGAACATACCCTTTGGCCACTGCTGTTGCATAGTTGCTCTCCCCATTAATACATACCGAAGAGTGTGTAATTTATTACTTTGGAAATATCTCAATATAGGGAGCAGCTGTTCTAAGGCAATCAAAATGTAATTGGTGCTGATTGTCCTTGATTTTACTCATATAATGAATAATTTCTTTATATAAAGTTGCTCTTTCCTGACAGACTTCCAGGATCAGATACAAAACTGGGATGAAAATGAAATTTTTAATATATATTTTTGGTCCCCAGTTATAGGGAGACTTTCAGGGCTCAGTGCAGACTGATACCTGTGTAAATGTTAGGCTACATAGACAGGCTATTGCTGTATAGACTTCTATGTAGAGACTGTTCAGAAGGAAAAAAAGCAAAGCTAATTGATTTGAATCATGGCAAAAGGAAAGTAATTCCAACCTGAGAAGGCAACTGCTTCAAGCAGGGATCAGCCACTCTAGGTGTTGAAAGCTGTTTCTGTTGTGAGGATCCTAGCAATGATGTCTTCAGCTGTAGATAATGAATCACCCTGAACTGCTGTTTAGTTCTTATAATTCAGATGGTCCATGGCCCTAAGTGGTCACTGGTGTACATGCATGACCCATTGCTATTGACTGTCTTAAAGTATGTACAAGGCGCCCTTTGAACCTATCTGTGTCCAGCATTTCTGCAAGTATTTCTGCCTCTGATAGCTTCTAGTTGCTGTTTACAAGTATCCCTTCTGTCTAAAACCACTGGGTTCTGCAGCAACACCCATCTAAAGCAGTCACTTAAAAGGCCAGATTATCCACCTACAATGCCAAATAACAATTTAAAAATTCTTCTAGTCACAGCAGAAGCTTCCAGGAGGAAATCTTTAGGAGAGCTGTATTTTTCCACTCAGCGAGCTCCTGCATTTCTCTGCTTTGAAGGTTAATTATCCATGTGAAAATAACTAGAAGTGACATTTCTTGACCACTCAGGGAATTAATGTCTAAAGCTCACCATATGTGCACATAGGTGTACCTCTGATACTTAGAAATATTGTGATTATAACAAAATTATAACAATTTGATGCTTAAGTCCCATCTCTTTTTGCTCTTTTGGAGAATAAATAAAGAATAAGGCTAATCTGCTGCTGTAAGAGGCAGGTCATTATTCTTCAGTGCTAGTGGTGACTCTGCTTACTGCTCAACAGATGAAACTGTCAGCAAAAGCTGGCTCTTGCTTTGTAAAAATCATTCAGGCACAACAGACTGGATTTTCATGAGGAAACTGACCTTCAGAGATGTCCCAGCAGCATATTGCATCCTGAAAAGGAAAACAGAGACAGCAGAGTGCCAAGAGCTATTTGTTTCCCTGGTGGGTACAGCTTAGCTGAACGAAAAAAGGTTTACATGTTTCTCTGCCTGCCTAAGTCATGCTGGAGAGTCAGCCCTCATACCTACTGCTGGTACCTGAAAGGATGTGAAGTGCACAGTTGAAGGAAACTCAGAGGACATGGCTTTTTTTTTTTTTTTCTGCCAGGTAGGGTGTTTTGGAAATGATTCCCTAGTTGGAAAATGCCACTTAGAATAGAATAGAATAGAATAGAATAGAATAGAATAGAATAGAATAGAATAGAATTAACCAGGTTGGAAGAGACCTTCAAGATCATTGCGTCCAACCTATCATCCAACACCATATAATCAACTAAACCATGCAACCAACACCTCCCTGGGCAGCCCATTCCAATGGGCAATCACTCTCTCTGTGTAGAACTTCTTTCTAACATCCAGTCTGAACCTCCCCTGGCACAGCTTGAGCCACCATAGAATGTGTTTGAGAAATGGTGGGTCAACCTGCAATTTTTAGAAATCAGGGGAAGGCCTGGTTGAGAATGTTGAAAGGATATAATATTTCCTTTATTTACAAATGATATGGCAATATTGATAAAGATATTAATAACCTTTTATTAATATAAAATTTGCCAAAACACATTAGATAGGTTTGATGTATGGTTAGAATATATTTGCCATGGGAATGTGCAGGATTTGGGCAACTATAACAATTTAACTGTTTTATGCAAACAGGGAGGAATATAACAGAAAGGGAATACCCCAGGAGTGAAATGGCATTGACCACATGGTGATGGAGACTTGACAAGAACAGTTATACCAAAGAGGCAACAAATTAATTGCTCACAGCTTGTTGTACCCAGGCAGGGAGTGCTGCTGCTGTGTATTAGAGGCTTTGGGGCTCTCACACACCAGGCACAGCAGGCTGCCGGCAGGAATGGTCACACAGTCTTGATGGCTGGTCTGGCTTCAGCAGATGGCGGGCTGTTAACGATACTATCGCGACAGGTGCTTGCTTCGTCCTGGGGAAACTGAGGCACAGCAAAATCCTGTTCGCAAGGGGAATCAGGCTTGGCTCCGAATCCTAAGCTCGCAGCTTCTCTCGTAGCTTGCAGTGTGTATGCTTGTGCTTTTATCCCAGGTTCTGGACCGGGCAACTCAAGGCTATGCAACTTGAGGCAAGTTCATGCCAGAAAAGGTCCAAGCAGATTTAAGCAGGCAAGGCTTCAGCAAGGCTGAGCAAGGCTTGAGCACAGCAAAAGCAAGGCACAGATGACTAGAAATCATCCTGTATATCTCTCCTGCCCGAGATTCAATTTGGCCTATAGGGCAACTGAAGCCAGCACCCAGTTACCCAATGGGAAGGGTTTCTGCCAGGCTGTGGCCAGCACACATGCCCTTACCATAGATACAGGGCTGTGTACCAGACATGCATGGTCCTGTCCCCTGTGTTCCTTTTCCCACATTACCCTGGCTTTCAGCAGGAAGGAGAGGGGAGAGGAGGACCATGTCTAGACACTTTAGGCTCTGCCTGGATTTGTGCTGGGGCCATTTGGTCCCACCATGACAGAGAACTACATTGTTTTCTTTTTTTTTTTTTTCCCCTGTTCTAAAAATCTTTAATTCCTTTCTTCTCACCTTCTTCAATTCTGTCCGGAATTAAAAAAACAAACAAACACACACACAAAACACACAAACAAACAAAACACAGCACCAACAATACAGAACAAACAAAGCTTTTTCTACATTTCCTAAAGATGATCACATTATCTCTATATATCTACTTCAGTTAGTCAACAACTTTATTACAGCAGGAGTGCTGTTTTCCAACAAGCTTTTATTTAAACCACACTCTGCTGTTGCTGTTGGATGAAAGGTGATAAATTTCTTTGGGTACCTGTAATGGTTTGAATCAGCACACATCCGATTAACCTGTCTGTTCACCCAACACAGTAGAATTGTAGAGTCATAGAATGGCTTAAGCTGGAAGAGATGCCAGAGTTTATCTAATCCAACCTCCCTGCCATGGGCAGGGATGCCTCTCAACTAGACCAGGTTACTCAATGCCCTATCCAACCTGATCTCAAACATATCCAGGGAGGGGGCATCCACAGTCTCTCTGGACAATCCATTCCAGAGTCTTGCCACCCTTGAAGTGAAGAATTTCTTCCTAAGATCCAATCTAAAACTATTCTCCTTCAATTTAAATCCATTTCCCCGTGACCTGTTCTTGTCTGATAGGTAAAAAGACCCTCTCCAGTCTTCCTGTAGGGATTTGTGTTAGTTTGAAATAGAAGGATTTACACATGTGTCAATAGCAAGTAGTATGTATGATGTGTGTTTTCCTATTTTGAAATTAAAAAATCTGTTTCATTGAAATATTTGCATGGCTATGGTGTCTCTAGTAATGGATCAAAGGGATTTTGAAACATTATTCCTTACAATAAAGCTTGATTTGTACCCTTTACAACTCTAAGCAGCTTTGTTTGTATTTCCTAGTGGATATTTGACAGATGTCTGGTACATATTATAAGAAAGTTCATTATTTAGAGCTGCATTGTGTAGAACCAGGATGGAAGTACTGGAGATTCCATTTAAATTCTTCCCTTAGAGAAAGTACAAGCAGCATCTACAATTCTGCATCAAAAAGAGGATATATTTAAGGTAATCAGAAATTATTCCTATGTGATGTTTTCCAACCAAACGACATCATTGCAGTAACATTCTCTAACTGCTTGGGCAAGTTTCTAAGCTATAATGTTAGATGCTATGAATATTCCTCACAAATCTGCATATTTTAGATGTTCTCTGCTTTCAAGAGAAGCTGCATGTGGTGTTGTCTGAGCACATTTTGGAAAACTCCACAGTTGTTCAGTGCTTTTTATTCTATTTTCCCTCAAAAAGAGCTCACACACTTTTTGTTGCTAGAAGAGCCTTCATTCATTCAATGATCATTGCTTAACACAATAGTAGAGGCTTTTCTCTAGCAGAAATTGTCGTTATGGAATGTCTGCATTACAACCTGCATTGCAGAACCTGTTTTAGTTCATAAATATAAAGACATTAATCACATTTTTTTCCTCTTGGTTGTGACATTTTCTTCCTTGTCTCTTACACAAAATGTCTGATCCTTTCTCTTACATAGAATGGTAAGGCTAACAGATGCTTTTTCAGGATATTGGGTCTACTGAACAAGGTTTACAGAGTGCTATTGATCTTAATTTACTGTGTCTTCAAGACGTACTGTTCAAGTCAAAGTAATGTGTATATGATGACAAATACTTGAGTCCTTTGCATTTGTCACATTACCAGAGTAGCTGCACAGCAGCTTGCTTTGTGTGATCAGAATTTGTAGAGGAAAAAGTCATCTTCTTCAATCACCTCACAGAATAAAAGCATGCATCAGTTCCTCAGTATAGGACCTGTAGGGACTGAGTAAAGATATTTCTCACAGTATACTTCTACATCTGATTGTGTAGACTAAGCCTTTACAAAAGACCTTTAGTTGCTCTGTGTTGACTCATTAAGTCTATACTGCACCTGTACTTGTTCTTGCGAGCTGTCAAAACTCTGTCTCATTCACACCTTGTACCTTCTGATTTTTTCATGCTGTTGTAGCCAGACCTGTCTGGACATCTCCTACCTTTCAAATGATTGCTCTAAGCTCTTCTTTCACCACTAGAATGGCCACTAACTTCACTAGGCAGTTTTATAACAGATTTTCAAGTTTCCTTTTGTTGCTAGAATGATAAATGCATTCCTCTGCATTCCACCTCCAGATTGTGATGGATGTGCTTGTTTCATCTGTGAAATCCATGTGACTCCGTGGATGCAGTTAGTCTTGCTGTGAGTTCAGTAAAGATAATTTCAAATGACTGAAACTTTGCAGTGGTAGGCATTATTTTCTATTCAGTCTGGCTAATCAGCCTCTCATTATGCATTTTTATCTTGTTCTCTGAACTTTAGTGTTACCTGACATGACATTACTTTAGTATTTGAACCTGCCAAAGTTGTGCATATTGCATCTGGTTTTTTTATCCATTTCAAAACCCACAGGCTTCTTCATGGCTTAACTCCACAGCTTTGGCAACCCCCCCTGATGAGACTGGAATGTAATAATAGAGAGATGCACATATGCAAAACTGCAGTCTGTCCTCTATATTTTCTGTAATGATTTTTTCATTTATTCAGTGCTATCTTCATGCTATAACTCATTGCAAGATGCTGGCTTTCATCAGTCTACTATTGCTGTTTTTTTGTATAACCTCAGGAATCACAGAGTCACAGAATGTTAGGGGCTGGAAGGGAACTCGAAAGATGATCCAGTCCAACCCCCCTGCAGAGCAGGATCACCTATAACAGATCACACATTCAGGTGGGTCTTGAATATCTCCATAGAGGAAGACTCCCCAACATCCCTGGACAGCCTGTTCCACTGCTCTGTCTCCCTTACAGTGAAAAAAATTTTCCTCATGTCTACATGGAAATTCTTATACCTGCACTTCCACCCATTGGCCCTTGTCCTGTCATTGGGCATCACCAAGAAGAGCCTGGCTCCATCCTCCTGGCACTCATAAACATTTTAATAAACATATTTGTTTACATATTTATAA
Organism: Dryobates pubescens; assembly: GCF_014839835.1. NCBI lineage: Eukaryota > Metazoa > Chordata > Aves > Piciformes > Picidae > Dryobates > Dryobates pubescens. Next base: position 68,457,741 of record NC_071657.1, on the reverse strand, counting down.
ACATTACATATTTATAAACATCAATGAAGTCCTCTTCACCAAGCTAAAGAGCCCCAGCTCCCTCACTCTGTCCTCAAAAGGAAGATCTTCCACTCCCTTCATCATTTTTGTGGCTTGGTGCTGGATTAGAATACATAGAATACATAGAATAAACCAGGTTGGAAGAGACCTTCAAGATCATCGCATCCAACCCATCAACCAATCCAACACCGCCCAAGCAACTAACCCATGGCACCAAGCACCCCATCAAGTCTTCTCCTAAAAACCTCCAGTGATGGCGACTCCACCACCTCCCCAGGCAGCCCATTCCAATGTGCAATCACTCTTTCTGTATAGAACTTTTTTCTAACATCCAGCCTGAACCTCCCCTGGCGGAGGTTTCAAGCAGTTCCCTGAGGTCCTTCTTGAACTGAAGGGCCCTGAACTGGACACAATTTTCCAGATGCAGCCTCACCAGGGCAGAGTACAGTGGGAAGGAGACCCTCTCACAACCTACTAACCACATCCCTTCTAATACAACCCAGAATGGCATTGGCTTTCTTGGCCACAAGGACACATTTCTGGCTTGTAGTCAACCTTCCACCAACTAGGACCCCCAGGTCCTTTTCTCCTTTACTGCTCTCAAATAGGTCAGCCCCCAACCTATGCTGATACATAGGATTATTCTTTCCCAGTTGCAAGACTCTACACTTGCCCTTGTGGAATTCTGTTAAATTTCTCCCTGCCCAGCTCTCCAGACTGTCTAAGTCTTGCTGAATGGCAGCACAACCCTCCAGTGTCAGCCACTGCTCCCAGTTTTGTGTCATCTGGTGTCACATTATTTTCATTTCAGGCACAGCTATTTCATGAGTAATTGGGCACCTCTGAAGAGGACTCACAAAGCACAAAAACTCCTCTCTCTCTGAAGGCACTATGTATTTTTTTACAGTTGTTAACGTTTCATGTAGTCTAGGTAGCAATTATTAATAAAAATGAAAGGCTCTGTAGTCAGTTTATGGTTCCCTGACATTGTGTATGTTCTGTGGTAAAGTCTTAGATGTTGATGAAAACATAAATAGTGTTTCTTGCAGTGGGCTGTGAATTAAAGTTCATCCTAAGTTAAATAGGGATATCTGTAACAAAACCCAGCATTTGCAGTGTCTTCTATGTCTGTCTTCTCTACTACAAATTTAAAGCAAAATGCTCTAATTTAATGATAACATTAATAAATTATAATAAATGCAAAATTTTATCGTAACAAATAGGAAGTTTAGGAACTGATTAAAACACATTTACTTTTCCAAGAAAATGATCAAGAAATAGAGTTAAAATTCAACATGGCAGCATCCAAAGTAAGCAGGGGCTTGCTCTGAAATGTTAGTTTTCAAATCAGAAAATGGATGATTTCCTCTTCAAAAACCCATGACACAAGGCTTGGATAAGTGCACTCTGCACTGGATTGAAAACTGGCTGGCTGGCCATCCCCTAAGAGTGGTAGTGAAGGGAGTTAAATCTGGCTGACACCCAGTCACTAGTGGTGTCCCCCAGAGTTCACTACTTGGGTCTGTCCTCTTTAATATCCATATCAATGATCTGAATGAGGATACTGAGTCCACCCTCAGTAAGTCTGCTGATAACTCCAGGCTGGGTGGCTGGGTCAATCTGCTGGAGAGTAGTGAAGATTTATAAAGCGACCTGGACAGGTTAAATTAATGGGCAAAGTTTAATTGTATGAAGTTCAGCAAGGCCAAGTGCCAGGTCCTCCGTCTGGGTCACAACAACCCCATGGTTGCTTGTTGTCAAGTGACAGGACTAAACTCTCAAAAATGGATTTTGTACTTAAGGATGTATGTGCATATAGTTAAGTGCATATAAGTGTGTATATATATATTTTCTACTTTTGGTAAGAATATTTTTAATATTTGCCACAGATATGTCTCATCACAATCCCAGCTTCTGAATTCCAGATTTGGTAATTCACTTCTACTGGGCAGAAAATGAACTTCTCATCTAGTAACCAGACACAAGTCAGTGTTTGAAAATCACTACATGCCTGCTTTTGCTACAGTGTGCCTCAAACACAGGTGCAGAATTATGCACTCAGAACTATTTTTTAAATTGTTTTCTTAAAAAACTCATGCAAGTCATAGGATCATAGAATGGTCTGGGTTGGAAGGGACCTCAAAGGTCCTCTAGTCCAATGCCCTGTCAACAGTCTTGGGTTTAATAAAAAAGCAGATACACCTTTATTCAGTCGTGACTCAAAATTTATGGTAGACAACACGGGAAGGAATTTTTTTCCTAGTTGAGAGTTATGTTGGAAAACCAGAAAGGTAAAGATAGATCCATATAACCTTTACTAATAGTTTTGGAAACTGGAAACTTCATCAATGCATGGTATACACACAGAATCACACAGAAACATTCAACTTGTGAAAGGCCAACAGGATTGCCAAGTACAAATGAAAATCCTACTTTACAAAGCAAACGGCTACACCATACCCCCAAGCGCCACATTCAAATGACCTTTAAACACCTCTAGGGTTAGTGACTCAACCACCTCCCTGGGCAGCACATTCCAATGCCTGACCACTCTTGCTGTGAAATTGTTTTTCTTAATGTCCAGTCTAAACTACTCAGTCACAGCTTGAGGCCATTCCCTCTCATTCTATCACTAATTACTTGGGAGAAGAGACCAGCACCATCCTCTCCACAATTTCATTTCAGGTAGTTATAGACAGCAATGAGGACTCCCTCAGTCTCCTCTTTTCCATGCTAAACAGCCCCAGCTCCCTCAGTCACTTCTCATCAGACTTATTCTCCAGGTGCCTCCCCAGCTTTGTTGTCCTCCTCTGCACTGGCTCCAGCACCTCCACATCTCTCCTGTATTAAGGTGCCCAAAACTGGACACAGTACTCAAGGTGTGGCCTCATCAGAGTGGATTACAAGGGGTGAATCACCTCCCTACTCCTGCTGGACACAGCATTTCTCATACAAGCCAGGATGCCACTGGCTTTCTTGGCCACCTGGGCACACTGTTTGTATTCAGTTGCCAGCCAATGAGAACCCCCAGGTCCCTTTCTGCCAGACAGCTTTCCAGTTACACTTCCCCAAGCCTATGGTGCTGTGACCCGAGTACAGGACCTGGCATTTGGTCTTGTTGAAGCTCATCCCATTAACATTAGCTATTGATCCAATCTATCCAAATCCCTCTATAGAGCATCCCTAGCCTCATGCAGATCAACACTCCCACCCAACTTGGTATCATCTGCAAACTTACTGATGGCACGTTTTGCCTTGATCAAAGCATGACAGTGATGGTTTGTTTACATTTCCTTTCTTTAGGACTGCTTTTACCCAATGGAAAAGTAGGATAAGAAAAGTTTGTTGCTGAATCTTTCCACACTGAGATAAATCTAACTGCATTGCACACTCTGTGCTCAGAGCTGTGTGGAAGCTGTTACCATGAACTACAGGGAATTGCTCAGCTGTGAAATCCTGCTCTAAATTCACCCAGTTGATTTGGAGAAGTTCTCTGTAGCATTCCTCTGCCAAAATAGCCAACAAATGGAGCCTCTTTTCTTCTTCCCTTTCACATTTTTAGTTTTTTGATATCTGTAATATAAATATGTGGTATTTCCAAAACCACTCTTTTTGTTCCCCCTCACTATCTCTTGTTTAACTGAGCTACCTAATCATCTCTATCCAGTCACTAGGGGCTTGGGCAAAATAAATATATGGATTATTATCTCTGTTTATGCACACACAAACCAAATTACAGGATCACAGGATTGTAGGATGTTAGGGGTTGGAAGGGACCTCAGGAGATCATTGAGTCCAACGTCCTCACACCACCTAGACTGCACACTACTACCTTTAACCTTTGGGCCAGGATAGAAATTATCTGTTATTCAAAATTCTAAAATGATTCTTTCTGGACCAGCAATATCTGTTAGGTCAATCTCATAAGCTCCTGCTTAGACCTTTGCCCTACTGTCTGTTACCTTATTAACTCACAGAATAAATAGAAACAGGAAGTGAAAATTAATGGTAAACCATATACTTTCAAATTATTTTTGATTCCTATAAGAAGAGCAATAAGAACTTGAAATAGCAACTCAATTTCCCCATTATCTATAAAAACCAAAGACAGTACTTGTAGAATTTATTTTTTTTTCTTCAGTCTATAGAATAGAATAGAATAAACTGGGTTGGAAGAGACCTTCAAGATCATCACGTCCAACCCATCAACCAATCCAACCTATGTGGAATGACTTCTGACTATTTCCCAGAAGAAAACTCCAGCAGCAAAATTATGATGTCCCCATATTAATTTCAAATAATTTTTCATATCAATACAAGAAATTAAGACTTCTGATGGTAATTCATGTACATACCTATCAACATCTCCTATAATATAGTATAACAAATTAAAGCCTTTGGGCTAGTGTTATTCCGTGTCAGTGGACTTGCATATCTTCTGCAGCAACACAGGATTTTCTTCCATTATTCTCTAGATATTTAAGTGGATTAATATGCCAATATGTTTATAAGTAGTAATACTGATTTATTTTTTTCAGTAGCAGCTAGACTTCTAAGCTATTTGTTTAACTCTACTTACTTCTAAATTAATGAGTCCTGATTGCTTTACTGAATTAGCATCTGAGTAATATCAAGTCTATAATTTAGGTACACTTACAGAGCTAAAATATGTGTCAGAGTCTTGTTCTTAATTAGGAATACATTACATTGGGAATACAGTCCAATGCATGTCCTAGAAACAGAATGATTTTTTTTAATTAAGCTATGGGTGTCTTAATAAACTTCTTAATAAAATTAGTGTAGTTACAACCTTAAGGCAAATTGCAGATCAGCTTTTCAGTTCTGTCACAATAGGATGAGTGCCTTTAAATTATTTGAGGGTGAAGTAAGAGACATTTCTCAAATTTTATTTTGTTTTCTATAGAAATCCTCAGCAATTTCATACTCTGTGAATTGTGTCACTATTGCCTGACGTGTGATACAAACAGGGACAAGGGCAGCTATTGTTGAATAGAAAACCTTAAGATCTTTTTCATATTTTACTGGAACAAAATGTGTGTAGTGTTTTGAGTTTTTTCCCTTCCTTTTGTTTTGTTTTGTTTTAAGGCAGATTTTTATTAATAATTTTTGCAGAAAAAGCTGTGTGCTGCTGTGGGAAATACATCTGAACACTGATACTGAGCTGCACAGTGGAGGGAGGAAAGGCAAAATAAGAAAGAAATCAGAAGTGTCAAAAGACTCAGCCTCATACTTGCAGCATGAAAGTGAATGTTTCACCACTCGGTGTCCCTGTTGCATTTAATGTTTGTAATCACTTTCCCATGTGGTTGCTTGCTTTTTTTTTTTTTTTTTAATTATTATTTGTTGTGGGGTGTTTTTATGGTACTCACTCCAGCTATGTTTTAAGAGGTAAGAATGAAAAGTAGCAATTAAGCTGGGAGCTGCTAATAGTTCTCAGACCTGCCAACAAATTTTGTCAAGCATTAAACCAACAGTGCAAAGCCTTGGGTGCCAAACACTAGTAATGAACTGGTTCAGAGGTGGATAAAACTTACTCAATTCAGGGTTTGGAAATCTGTCAAATTTATTAATGTAGTCATTTGCAAACTCATCAAACTCACAGTACTCTTCCCTTCATGTTTACAGCCTTTCCATTTTTCTTGAAGACACGTCTGGCACTGACACTTCTACACATATCTTCTCTCTTTGATGTGGACAGTATTTCACACAGACACTGTTTTGTTTAAAAAGGTATTCAGACTGCAAATTTATTTCAGACTGTGATTTTCACTGTGCTGTGTACATGACATGTCAGGCAGGGCTCCTGTCTTGCCCAGTGCCTGCAGGCATTAGAACTAAATATTCTATGAACTTAAGAAAGAAATAAAGGAAAAGAAATAATTCTACAGGGAATCAAGAGCAGTCTAAAATGAAAAGTGGCAGATGAGGATCTGCTTTACCAGTAATGTAGTAAACACATTCCCTGTTGTTCCTATGTAGCCAGATGCAACTGATTCTATAATATGTTTCTCCTCCTTTCCCTGATATCTTTCCTTGCCTGTTATGTGTCACCAACTAAATATTTCTGTTGAACACATAAGTCTTTGTACTTCATCCCCACCAGTCTCAAAGTTGAAATGCCAATACAAAGCTTCTAATTGAAATACAATATTAGTTTTTTGTGGGGTAAATTATCTTTATTTTGAGAGGACATTGTCACCCTAGGCAGATTGGCAATGCAGTGTTTGAAAGCACTGTTTTTGGAGTATTTATGTCATCAGTCATTGCAATGTAGGCTAAAAATTGAGGAACTCAAAAGCCACTTTAATGACTAGAGTTCAAAGTAATCCAATTTCCGAATGAGAGAAATAGAGCAATGCAGTATTGGCAAATACTCTTTGTCTGTGAAACTGGTAAAGTGGATCATAAACAGAAACAATTGCTCCTAATAATTCTCTGACAACAAGGAAGCAAAAAGAAGAAATACCCTCTGCGTGCTAAACTATCAATTTGTTTCTCTTGAATCAATCAAATCAATTTGCTTGTTGTTGATTTGCAGCCCTGCAACAGTGTAGGATAATGTGTGTGAAGCTAATACAAGCAGGCAAAATTGGCCTGTTGGCTTTTTATTCACACACACACACACTTAAAAAGAGGGAAGGGAGGCAGAAGGCTGAGGAACAAGATAAAGGTCTGTTGAAGAAGATTCCCCCATTCCTTTATTATTTTATCCCTTCTCTCTCTAGATGGGTAAAATATATGAACACTTGTACATGAATAACAGAAGATAATAATAGCACCTCTCCTTTGTACAACAAAAAAAAAAGGTCAAAGAAGAATGTAGCAGAGAAAATTTGAAGACATCAGAGCCATTTAACCATGGCCAACCAGGTTGGGCAGGCAGATGGATGTGTGGATCCCAGCTGCAGGGCAAAAGCTGTGTGGGTAAGGGAGAAGAAAGAAGTTACTAGCAAACTGAGCATGTATATGGAGTCTTTGGGAGGGAAAGGCAGTGAAAGCAAAGCAAGTGGGACTTAATTGGAAATGATCAATAATGACTAGCCCAGGAGCTCTTCTTGATAGCACCTGTTCAAAAATCTATGTGCAATATGAGAACATCTGCAAGCTTCCATTGCTATTCTGGTATGTCATCTCTCCTGGAACCAGACTTCTCTTAGAAGATACTACATTTCAAAGAACCCATCTGAAAGACAGGAACTAACCTTCTGCTATTCTGTATCATTTGTTTGTGATTAAGTAACTGAATCACCATATCCACAGAACATAGCATGCAAGGTCTTCTGGTCTCCAAGCTGGTGCAGTATGGGTTTGATGGATGGACCATTCAGTGGATAAAGAACTGGCTTGATGGCCGTGCACAAAGAGTGGCTGTCAATGGGTCCATGTCCAAGCGCACGCAGTGACAAGTGGAGTCCCTCAGCATTAGTACTGGGACCAGGCTTATTTAACATCTTTGTTGGTGGCATGGACAGTGGCATTGAGTGCACACTCAGTGAGCTTGCTGATTATGTCAAGCTGTGTAGTGCTGCAGACACACCGGAGGGAAGGGATCCAAGAGGGACCTTGACAGGCTGGAGAGTTGGGCACATGACAACCTCATGAGGTTCAACAAGACCAAACGCAAGGTCCTGCATCTGGAACAGGGTGATCCCAGGCGCCAATGTAGGCTGGGCAGTGACTGGGTTGAGAGCAGCCCTGAAGAAAAGGACCTGGGGGTGCTGCTGGATGAGAATTCAACATGAGCTCTCAATGTGTACTTGAAGCCCAGAAAGCCAATCATATCCTGGGCTGCATCAAGAGAAGCATATCCAGCAAGTTGAGGGAAGTGGTTCTCCCCCTCTACTCCACTCTGGTGAGACCCCACCTGGAGTACTGTGTCCAGTTCTGGAGCCCCTATTACAGGAAGGATCTTGACATGCTGGAACGTGTCCAGAGAAGGGCCACAAGGATGAGTAGAGGGCTAGAGCTCCTCTCCTGTGACGGCAGACTGAGAGAATTGGGGCTATTCAGTCTGGAAAAGTGAAGGCTCTGAGGAGACCTAAAAAAAAGGGAGGGGAATGAGGCATGGAACAGTGTGAGTGGAAGAAGGTACATCTATGGGTAGGTCTGAGGTTATATTTTGCATGTTTACGGTATTAAGTAGTATAGCAGGATATTTTTGCCTTCACTTGAGGAAAAAACCAAACCACCTGTATATCTAAATATGTCAGATAGTTATAGTAATCTCTATCCAGCTATATGAGGGCATCTGCTCAACTCATGTATGAAATTTACGTAAGTGCTACACTTCTCTATCATGTACTGTGTCCAGTTCTGGGCCCCTCAGTTTAGGAAGGATGTTGACTTGCTGGAGCGTGTCCAGAAAAGGGCAAAAAGGTTGGTGAGGGGCTTGGAGCATAAGCCCTATGAGGAGAGATTGAGGGAGCTGGGGTTGCTTAGTCTGGAGAGGAGGAGACTCAGGGGTGACCTTATTGCTCTCTACAACTACCTGAAGGGGGGTTGTAGTGGGGCAGAGGTTGGTCTCTTCTTCCAGGCAACCAGTACCAGAACAAGAGGGCACAGTCTCAGGCTGCATCAGGGGAGGTTTAGGTTGGAGGTTAGGAGGAAGTTTTACACAGAGAGAGTGATTGCCCACTGGAATGGGCTGCCTGAGGAGGTGGTGGGGTCACTGTCGCTGGGGGTGTTCAGGGCGAGGCTTGACAGGATGCTTGGTTCCATGGTTTAGTTGATTGGGTAGTGTTGGATGATGGGTTGGACACGATGATCTCGAAGGTCTCTTTCAACCTGGTTCATTCTATTCTATTCTATTCTATTCTATTCTACTGCTAAATATCTTGTAATACTTAGAATGCTATGATGTCTGCAGCAAATAATGCAAGCAGTAAAACTATAACCATATCAGCTATACTTTCAGAATCAAATTTTTCAGGGAATAAGATTGAATCATAAATAGATGTTTGGATTTAACATTAATTTAGTTCATGCTATGGGACCTTTATATCAAAGAATATAAAGCCAGATCTTCTCTCTGTATCAAAGTACTGGAGACAAAACAAGAGCATTCTGATATTGAACCACTCTAGTTAAAAAATACCTTGAATCAGACTGAATTATGCTAAATCCTTCAGCTGCTCATGAAACACATGAACATAGAACTAAGTATAGCCATTGTCAGATCTTTCTGCAAAGATGAATGAATGACGAATGCAATGAGAATATTTGGTTATGACTAGTAAAATATAGTTAAGAACCTTGAAACACACATAAAATAGAAGGAAATGTATCATTAGGAGAAAGGAGACTTGAGCAAAATTTATGTAATGATTTTGGTCTGTAGCAGTCTTAATTAGTCTGATTTATACATTGCCTTGTCATGCCATGCTTTGGAAATATGCCCTAAAAGCTTTGAGCTAAAATGTTCTTCTTAAATTATTTTAACACAGGAGATAGTTGTGAAAGTTGCAATTGCCCTATTCACCTCTCTGATCTCATGGAATACGTAATTTAAAAACACAGATGTGTTTCCTTTCTGTTTACACTGAACTTATCATGATGGTGTCATTGCTACACTAGAAAACCAGAATAAATTTCTTGGGTAAAAATACTCATATTTCTCTTTTCTAGAAGAAACAATCTTCTCAAACAGCAAGTTAAGTACATAAGCACTATATATTAATACAATTATACAATCTGTATTAAAATATATAAAATTACTTTCTATAGCAGGTTAGGTAATTGGAGGAGGTAATTATTTTCCATGTTTCCCACTCTTCATGTTACACATGGAAAAATAAATTTATCATAGTATCATAGTATCAGTCAGGGTTGGAAGGGACCACAAGGATCATCTAGTTCCAAGCCCCCTGCCATGGGCAGGGACACCCCACACTAGATCAGGCTGGCCAGAGCCTCATCCAGCCTGGTCTTAAACACCTCCAGGGACAGCGCCCCAACCACCTCCCTGGACAACCCATTCCACGGCTTCACCACTCTCATGGTGAAGAACTTCCTCCTCACATCCAGCCTGAATCTCCTCACCTCCAGCTTCATTCCATTCCTTCCATTTCTGGTTTGGTTTTTTCCTTTATTTTTTTCATATGGAAAAGCTGTATCTGTACTTGTAGACTTGGAATAATTCTAACCTGTACTACATTTTTCAGGTGGACTGAAGGGTAGTTTCTCTTAACTCTAGGTAGGCAGATTCTCTTAACTCTTCTGATTGACAGTTTCTCCTTTAAGCTATCAATTCATTCACTGCTCTCACCTAAATACACATAATTTTCCTCCTCTCCCTCTGATAGGTTGTGTTTGTTGTTTGTTTTTTTTTATGACAAGAAGAATACCTGGTGATATCTGATCCAGCAGAGACTTTCTTGAGGGAATAATTAAGGACAAGGACAAATTCCATATAAAGAAGAAAAAAATGTAATATACATTCATATAAAAATAAACAATATGCCTAGGTAACTAAGCAAGTAAGCAAAGGCATTTTAAACCCTTGAAAAACTTCAGTTCTATCACTGACATGTCCAGCAGCATGAGTGTCTTGTTTCTTAAATGAGTCATACAACTGGTGTGCTCACATTAACAAGACTATCATGCCTCTTAAAACCCTTTAAGTATTAAATTTAAATCAACAAGGAATCTCTGTACATACAAAGCTTTGCAAGCTCTTCTGCTGAAAGGAGCAGATTAAAAGAAGAAGAAATAAACAGAAACAATTAACTGGAGTTAGCTATAGACTTTGAGCCTCTCCACCAAAAAAGGTTTTGTAAAGAACATTTCAAATGCACTTGGGATTCTTCCTTGCTATTAACTGACTTCCTCATGAGTCAGAGATATATGAAATAATATAAACCACTATAATCATGGCAGGCTATAATCAGAAATGCCACTAAAAATGATGAACAAATGAAGCCTCATGCTGGTAACACAGCTAAAGAATCAGCCTAAAGCATGCAAAGTAATTTTAACTGTGGTTGTACACACATGAATTAAGCTGCTCACACTAGATTGCCTCACCATAAGTCCAAGCGTACCTCTGGGGCAAAGGAGTGAGAATGAATCCATTCATTCTTGGAATTTAGGGAAGTAAAACCAACCTTGGAGCTCTCAAAAACCTTGGTAGAATATTTGGGAAAAAGACACCAAGAAAATCACTTCCTGTGGCAAAGGATGAACTGTATCAACTGTGTGAGGTTTTGAGGACCAGGGTAAATATTTATGGAACCTATAGGCAGAGGTTTAAGTTGGGAGGCTAGGCTGCTCTCCCAATATAGTCAGCAAAGAGAACAGACTGTCAATTACGCATGAAGCACATCATCCCAGACCATATTGCAGCCAGACAGGCCCTGTGAATTGACATAGGAAATGGAAGTGTCAACCTGTCATTTCTGTGGCAGTGTCTTTTATTAGAACTATAAAAATTCTGAACATTTTGGCTCATGAAAAACACATTCTTTTACTTTGTAGACTGTGGTTTAAAGTTCACAAAGGGGAGGAATAACTCTTCAAATTGCCGTAAAATGCATTTAAGTAATTGGAATATGTTATGCAAGCAACTTGGGGGAAAAAGTGGTTTTCAAACCCAAGTTTACTAAATACATATTCTTGATGTGCATCAGAGGAGAAAATGTGTTTTAGAAACTAGTCCTGGAGAGACAGACAGTGGCAGTTTAGGCTGGGTGCCTCCTGCTGCTGCCACACGGGGTGCACCTCTGGTGCCCCAAGTGTCCAGCCCAGTGGGTGGACACAGGAAGCTGAGTATTTCATACCCACAATGTCCTGCTCCCTATAAATCCATCTGCAATGTCTCACACTTGCTCGTTCTTCCCTCGCTGCTTCCCTCGCTGTGGGAGATGCTCCCTATCTGGTAATGGAGGGGGAGTTATCTCAAGGCCTCTTGGGCCTGGCTAGGCCTAATGCCAGGAGGAGAAGGGGGAAGGGCAGTCTCAGATCTGGCCAGCTGAGATTAGCCTAACAGTGGAGTGGGGTGGGGAAAGAGCCCTGAGGGTTTTGGGTGTACGCTCAGGTAAGGAGAAGGGGAAATGCTGGGATGCTTCTGGGTGTGCTGTAAGGGACTCTGTATGCTTTGGGACTTTTGTCACTATGCTTGTAGCTTCTGTAAAACACTCACTGCTTTTCCATTTAAACTTTCCACCACTTTTGCAATCCATTTGTGTGAGTCCTTTGGAACTACTTCAAAGAGAAGCTCTTGGAAGGCACAGGAACTGGCAGTTCCCATGTGCCGAAAGATGAGCCGGCGGGGAAGGCGACCGGCCTGGATGAGCAAGCAGCTCCTGGAGGAATTAAGGGAAAAAAAGAGGCTGTATCACCTTGGGAAGGAGGGGAAGGCTTCTCGAGGTATGTTCAAGGAAGTGGTTAGATTATGTAGGAATAAAATTAGAGAGGCAAAGTCTCAGCTGGAACTGAAGCTGGCCACCTCTGTGAAAGACAATAAAAAGCATTTTTACAAATATATCACCACTAAAAAGAAGGGCAAGAAGAACCTCCACTCCTTACTGGACCTGGAGGGGAACACGGTGACCGAAGATGAGGAAAAGGCTGAAGTCCCGAACACCTTCTTTGCCTTGATGTTTAACAACAAGGTAGGAGTTCAGGACAAGTGGCCTCCTGAGCTGGGCAGTGGGGTCGGGGAGCAGTGTGATGCCCCAGAAATCCATGAGGAATTAGTTCGGGACACTCACAAGTCCATGGGACTGGATGGGATCCATCCTAGGGTGCTGAGAGAGCTGGCAGATGAGCTGGCCAAGCCGCTCTCCATCATTTTCCTCCAGTCCTGGCTCACTGGAGAGGTCCCAGGTGACTGGAAACTGGCCAATGTGGTCCCCATCCACAAGAAGGGTCGGATGGAGGAACCTGGAAACTCCAGGCCAGTCAGCCTCACCTCAGTGCCAAGGAAAGTGATGGAGCAGATTATCCTGGCGGCAATAACTGCATACCTGAAGGATGGCCAAGGGCTCAGGTCCAGCCAACATGGATTTAGGAAGGGCAGGTCCTGCCTCTCCAACCTGATCTCCTTCTATGATCAGGTGACCCATCTGGTGGACATGGGGAGGCCTGTGGATGTGGTCTGCCTGGACTTCAGCAAGGCCTTTGACACCGTCCCCCAGAGTAAACTGCTGTCTAAGCTGTCAGCTCGTGGCTTGGACAGCAACACTCTGTGCTGGGTTAGGAACTGGCTGGAGGGCCGAGCCCAGAGACTGGTGGTGAATGGTGCCACATCCAGCTGGCAGCCAGTCACCAGTGGTGTTGGGCCCCATCCTCTTTAACATCTTCATTGATGATCTGGATGAGGGGATTGAGTCAGTCATCAGCAAGTTTGCAGATGACACCAAGTTAGGAGCAGATGTTGGTCAGTTACAGAGTAGAAAGGCTCTGCAGAGGGACCTCGACCAACTGGACAGATGGGCAGAATCCAGTGGCATGGCATTTAACAAGTCCAAGTGCCAGGTGCTGTACTTTGGCCATGGCAACCCCATGCAGAGCTACAGGCTGGAGTCAGAGTGGCTGGAGAGCTGCCAAACAGAGAGGGACCTGGGGGTGCTGATTGAAGCTGCCTAAACATGAGCCAGCAGTGTGCCCAGGTGGCCAAGAAGGCAAACGGCATCCTGGCCTGCATTAGGAATAGTGTGGCCAGCAGGAGGAGGGAAGTCATTGTGCCCCTGGACTCTGCATTGGTTAGGCCACACCTTGAGTACTGTGTCCAGTTCTGGGCCCCTCAGTTTAAGAAGGACATCGAGACACTTAAACGTGTCCAGAGAAGGGCAAGAAGATCTGGGGAGAGGTCTTGAGCACAAGCCCTATGAGGAAAGGCTGAGGGAGCTGGGATTGTTTAGCCTGGAGAAGAGGAGGCTCAGGGGTGACCTCATTGCCCTCTACAACTACCTGAAAGGTGGTTGTAGCCAGGAAGGGGTTGGTCTCTTCTTCCAGGCAACCAGCACCAGAACAAGGGGACACAGTCTCAAGCTGTGCCAGGGGAGGTTCAGACTCGAGGTGAGAAGAAAGTTCTTCACTGAGAGAGTCGTTTGTCATTGGAATATGCTGCCCAGGGAGGTGGTGGAGTCACCGTCCCTGGAGGTGTTCAAGAGGGGATTGGACGTGGCACTTGGTGCCATGGTCTAGTCATGAGGTCTGTGGTGACAGGTTGGACTTGATGATCCTCGAGGTCTCTTCCAACCTTAGCGATACTGTGATACTGTGATACTGAGTATCGTTTGTCTGCCCCGGTGGGAGGCAAGGGAGGATCTGCCTTCCAACCCACCACACATACATAAATAAGAAACACTTTTTGCATAACCCATCCTAAATCCTCCCTTTAAATCCACCGCTTAGAAAAAGGCAGTATTTTAAGTAATAAGACAAACAATGCACGAACCAATGTCTGTGTTCAGAAAAAGCCTAGAAGTGCTTCAGAAAGGGGAAACCTGTTCTCCTATCATAGCCCAGGGCTACAATTGCTGACATGCAACCCAGGCTCTGGCTCTGCTGTTAAAGCCAGTTGGAGGCTGATGCAATTTAGGAACTTTTGGCAGAGCTTACACAGGGTCATAACTCAGAAGCTTGCCTTTTCAACAAAAGACTTCAGTTTCAGAAAAAAAATTGTATGTCTTCCTTTTTAGAGAAGAACCATAATTTCACAAAATTTGCTTCACTTCAACAATAATTGTTGCAGTCAGCAGGGATCTTGAAAGGAAGGAAAAGAGCAAGAGAAGCAAGAAGGAGATAAAAACTACAAACACTTACTGAACTTCAGCGACTCTTTTTACTCAACAGCTTATTTCCATGTGTTCCACTGGCTCCTGTAAGACATATTCTCAATATTTTTGCCTTTCTTGAATATGGCTGCTTTGCATTCCTAAAAGCCAATAACGTAAAAATAATAAAAAATCCTATGCCTTTCTCAGTAAAGAATATCCTTTTTTTCCCTCAAGTGTCATGAGAACAGTTTGTGACACATTGGAGTGATCCTAAGATCTGAACAGAAGTTTAGCATGAGCAGATGTTCAGACAGCTATCAGGAACTGAATAGGTTTTTACATTTTTTTTTCACCTCAAACCAGATGAAATTCATTTGTTTATCCCTCTCTGGATTCTTGAATTATTTTCCAAGCAGTCTGGTCAGAATTTGTGCCTGAGCTGTGTTACAGGCAGTCATAATTATTGTTCCTTTTGTCCAGAACTCAGCAGGACTCTTGATGTATGATATGCCTAAAAGAGATTCAGGTTTACAATTATTTTTCTCTTTCTGGTCTTCCAGGAACTTGACACAAATGCAGAGACTGTATGCTCCTCAGCAAATTTCTGAGTGTGTTTCTTCCTACTAAATTCATCTAGCTAGAACTGCCTAGGAGGAATAGCCCAGCAGTATGCCTTTTGAAGTAGGAAGTAACTTGAAGCTCTCGTTCCTCACCATCTGATGTGAATGTTCCTAATTTCACTGAAGTCAGCTAGTGAATGGCTGTAATTACTTGTATTAGCCAGGGCTTTCAGTGTAGCTTCATACTGATGGCGGTCTTGCATTATAATTTCTCACTGAGCATATTTGAAACGAAAGGAACTTGAATCATTAAAAGGATGAGCTGACAAAGCTTTTCTTTAAAAAAGTAATCCTCTACAGTACTTCACTTAAAATTTCTCTAAAAATGAACTGTCCACTACTTCATGATTTAAACTCAGATCATCAAAAGCCCTTTGCTCATCATTAAGTGTGAAAATACAAATCGTTCAGGCAGAATAAAGAAATAACATACACATCACACTGATTAAGTAAAGATCATCAGATACAAGTCAGTGTTGTCTCTTGTGGTCCCTTCCTTCCATGAATGGAAAACAAAGCTTTTAAATGGGAGGGCAGCTAACTGGAAAAAGAAGTCTAGGATGGGTAAAATTAGAGTACAGTTATATGACTGTACAAATTACCTCTGAAAAGATTAATTAAAAAAGATCATTTAAAAATGTGCATTATGCTGATATGGCCTTTATGTTGGGTATTCTCTTTTCCCTCTGGCAAAATAAACACCCAAACCTCCCAATTTTAATGGTTCTTCTACTAATTATATAGCAATTTAGTTGTATTTACACAACTGAGACTGAGGGAACTGGGGTTGCTTAGCCTGGAGAAGAGGAGACACAGGGGTGACCTTATCACTCTCTACAACTACCTGAAAGGAGGTTGTAGACAGACGGAGGTTGGTCTCTTCTCCCAGGCAGCCAGTACCAGAACAAGAGGACACAGTCTCAGGCTGTGCCAGGGGAGGTTTAGGTTGGATGTTAGGAAGAAGTTCTATACAGAGAGAGTGATTGCCCATTGGAATGGGCTGCCCGGGGAGGTGGTGGAGTCGCCATCATTGAAGGTGTTCAGGAGGAGACTTGATGGGGTGCTTGGTGCCATGGGTTAGTTGTTTAGGTGGGTTGGATTGGTTGATGGGTTGGACATGATGATCTTGAAGGTCTCTTCCAACCTGGTTTATTCTATGTATTCTATGTATTAGAATATTCTAACTGACTGAGGTCAGACAACCATCCTAGAAGATCTAATGCAATATGCAATGTAGATAGATATTAAAGATGGAAAACACATGTGTTAAATTGCATGAATTCCTAAAAATACTTTCATTCTATGACACAAGAAATTCACTGACAGTTGTTTTCTTGTTGTTTTTTTGTGTGGTCGGTTGTTTTTTGGGGTTAGGATTTAATTTTTCTTATGTTTTTAGTAAAAAAAACAGATGCCTCAGCAAAACCAAAATAGTATAAAGAGTTTATTCATGCAAATTTAAATACAGGGACAATTTTTAAATGGTTTAAAAATAGTACCTGCCAACATCCAGCAAGCAAACTTGTATTTTGTAGGCACAGTACAGTTTTAATGCAAGAAATAAGCAACCAAAAATTAGTGTTCAGCCTGTTCTTGAGGTATATTTTATATAACATAAAATTTACAGAAAAGCCTCCTAATTTCAGGTTTGTATGGATACATTTTTGATTGCTGCTAATTCTGCTTTTTCATCTTTTCAACATTTTATTTTACCCCATCACATAACCTATACATTCTCATAATGTATATGGCTCCCTTATGTCACAGACTTGGATTATCTAAGTAAAATGCTGGAAAGAGATTGCTGCCAAAGACAACACATCTCCCTAATTGAGAAGAATCCACATTTTATATCTCAGAGGATTCCTGTAATTAAGATAAGTGAAAGCATTATACATTATTCTCTAATGCAGTTTATTTAGAATGGTTTAACAGACGACCATTTAACTTTGATGTCTTTTATTTCTTTTACATGCCAATCCTCTCTGTTCTATTCAAAAGGCCTAGAGCATTTTGTTAGTTAATCACTGCAAGTCTCGTGCCTCATAGCCTAGTGACTTTTCTTGCATGGGAAGTTAGAGATCTAGAGATTCTTATTTTATTTACTAACTGAATTATATGATCTCTGCAGTCAAGCTTAACTGAGCTTAAAAAAAGTCACCATTGCTTCCCATTTGGGAAGCCAGAGGTCTGAGTGGATGAAGTAAGGACAAGTTTTATCTAAGGACTGGTAAACTAGCTTGGAGCATGACCAGGCAAGGAGCATGGAAATCCCTTAACAGCCAGAGCCAAGAGGATGTTTATGGTGGAAATATAATTCCATGTTAGTTTTTTCTGATTCTATTGTTTTCCTAAGGGTCAGCACCTGACAGCTGATTTATGATGAGCATGGATGTACATGGGTTCTGGTGTACATCAGTACATCTTCGCTTCATACATATGTTTGATTTTTATGTTGCTGAGAATTAAATCATTGGATTTTAATTTGAAGGCCAACTTGAATGAGACAGATGCTTTCGACAGCCAGAACAAATGAAGTTACTAGCTGAAATCAATTATTTTGTGAATGTAAGCCTCAGAATATCAACCAAAGATTTGGAACCAAAGATTTATTCTGTTTCTTATCACAATAACAGGTGACTATGTTACTAAACTTCTCTCAGTGATTCATAGATTCACAGAATACCAGGTTGGAAGGGAACTCAAGAATTATCTAGTCCAACCTTCCAGGGTAAGAACAGAGTTTTAAATGTGATGGCCCAGCACCATGTCATGCTTGACCTTGAAACTGTGTGATGTAGGGGAATCCACCACCTCCCTTGGGAATTTGCATCAATGTCTAATAGTTTGAATGGTAAATTATTTTTTTCTGTGATCCAGTCTGAATCTCCCCAGTAAGAACTTGTACCCATTACCCTTTGTCTTTACTGTGTGACTCTTTGTAAAAAAGGCATCTCCCTTTTCTTGATGGCTGCCCTTTAAGTACTTGTACGTGGTTAAGCCTTCCCTTCTCAGGGCTGAACAAAGCCAGTTCTCTCAGCCTTCCTTCATAAGACAGATCTTCCAGTCCTCTGATCATTCCTGTGGCCATTCTCTGGGCCTTTTGCAGCCTGTCTGCATCCTTCTTGTACAGCAGGGACAAAAACTCAACACAGTACTCAAGGCATGGCCTGACCAGGGCTGAGTAGAGTTGGGAGAATGACATCTCTGTTCTTGCTTGTGATGTCCATATTAATGCAACTCAACATACTGTTGGCTTCCGGTGCCATTGTAGCACATCGTTCATAGAATCATAGAGTCAACAAGGTTAGCAAGACCTCAGAGATCATTAAAGCCAACCTGTTACCTAAAATCTAACACCCCATGACAACTAAACCATGGCACCAAGCGGCCAATCCTTTTGTGAGACCTCCAGGGATGGTGACTCCACCACCTCCCCGGGCAGCACATTCCAATGGTCAATTACTCTTTCTGTGAAGAGCTTTCTCCTCACCTTAGGCCTAAATTTCCCCTGGCACAGCTTTAGACTGTGTCCTCTTGTTCTGGTGCTGGTTGCTTGAGAAGAGACCAACTTCCTCCTGGCTACAACCACCCTTCAGGCAGTTGTAGAGAGCAATGAGGTCTCCCCTGAGCCTCCTCTTCTCCAGGCTAAACAATCCCAGGTCCCTCAGCCTCTCCTCGTAGGGCTTGTGCTCAAGGCCTCTCCCTGGCCTTGTTGCCCTTCTCTGGAACCATTCAAGAGTCTCAATGTCCTTCTTAAATTGAGGGGCCCAGAACTGGATACAGTACTCAAGCTGTGGCCTGACCAGTGTTGAGTACAGGGACAGAATGACTTCCCTGCTCCTGCTGGCCAAACTAGTCCTGATCTAGATCAAGATGCCATTGGCCTTCTTGGCCACCTGGGCATACTGCTGCCTCATGTTCAGCTGGCTGTCAACCAGTACCCTTAGATCCCCTTCTACCTGGCTGCTCTCCATCCACTCTGTCCCCAGCCTGTAGCGGTAGAGGTTGTTGTGGCCACAGTGCAGCACCTGGCACTTGGACTTGTTCAATGCCATCCTGTTGGACTCTGCCCATCTGTCCAGCCTGTCAAGGTCCATCTGCGGAGCCCTCCTGCTCTCTAACAGGTCAACATCTGCCCCCAACTTGGTGTCATGCACAAACTTACTAATGGTGGACTCAATCCCTTCATCCAGATCATCAATAAAGATATTGAATAGGATTTGGCCCAACACTGGGTACAGCCTTGTGGTGGTTTAAGCCTTAACTGGGAGTTAAGAGCTCAGATGGGGGAAAGGCTGAGAATCTCTCCCCCACTCCCCCCTCCTCCCTCCCAACAGAGAGGGAAAAAAAAAAAAGGAAGGAGCAAATCCACCAAACAAGAATTTGGAGTCGGCTTGGAAGTAGAGAGGTAAAGAGTTTTCTTTAAACAATATATATACAACGATAGCAGGTAAGGTTCACAAGTGCAAGGAACAAGAATGAATGGGAGGGGGAAAAAGAAGAAAAATATAAAACCAGTCTCAACGATAGCAGGTAAGGTTCACAAGTGCAAGGAACAAGAATGAATGGGAGGGGGAAAAAGAAGAAAAATATAAAACCAGTCTCTCTCTAAAGAGGCGTGGAGGCAGCAGGGAGAAGGATCAGGCCCGACCATGTGGCAGAGGAGCAGAAAGGCAGCCGCAGTAGCTCTCATCCAGGAGAGGCAGGAGCCAAAAGGAGACCAAATAGCTGCAATATCAATTTTTTTATACTCTAGCTGGGCAGGGAGGAGGGAGTGGAACAGACTCAGTTTCCCAGGGGGAAAATGCCCTGCAAGGAGAGCAAAGTACCCTCAAGCCCTCCACCCTGTTTTGTTTTTTGTTTTCAGAATGGGCGTTAACCCACCACAAGCCTATTGGCCAGGTCTCCTCTCACCACACAGACCACTTGGCTGGGTCATAGAATCTCAGTTCCTTAAAAACAGGGCGGTGGGAGATTGCGTCAAAAGCCTTAGAGAGGTTGTATCATAGTATCATAGTATCAGTCAGGGTTGGAAGGGACCACAAGGATCATCTAGTTCCAACCCCCCTGCCATGGGGGACCAGATCCAGAGAGAAAATGTGTCACCTTGTCATAGAATGCAATCAGGTTTGTCAAGCATGATTTAGCCCTGGAGAATCCATGTAGACATTTCCCTATCACCTTCTTCAGGTTACTTGTAATAGACCCCAGGAGGATTTGTTCCATAACTTCCCCAGTTATTGACTTTAGGCTAATGAGTCTATAATCTGAGTCATCCTTGGAACCTGTTTTGTAGATAGAGGTGACACTAGCCTTCTCCCAGTCTTCTGGTACATCTCCTGACCTCCAAGATTTCTCATATATTATGCACTGACAGTTTTACTTATCCAGACAAAACAATAATGCAGAGTATGTTCACACATAAAAAGGGCAAATAGAAGCTTTGTCTTCTGATGTGTGATACCCTAGCAGGCTGAATGTAGAAAGTAAGAGTCACAAGTCTGGTGCCACTGCAGGTGGAAGACCTGCTAAATCAGTTTAACACTTCTGGGACTACAGCTTTAAGAAAGCTGTAGCAAAATGGAAGACCCATGAAAGTGAAAAACAAATTATGAACAAGATTACTGATCCATACTGCTGTCCAGGGAAATGATAGTGTCTTATGTAGCACTTTGCTGTAACAGTGTTACCACCCTCACTCACACAGCTGCAGCCACAGAGATGCTATCTGACAGCCAGAGCTACAGCAGCATAATTCAGGTTTCCATTCTGTTTAAGAATTCTCACCAGGGGGAGGAAAGAAGAAAAGAAAAAAAAAGAAGAAAAAAGGCAAAACCCTCAGCTGATTTTTCCAGCAAGCAAATCAAACTGTGTAACAGGGCTTTGGACAGTGGCTCTACATTTTACCTTTTCCTGGCCTGTAATCAATAGCCTTATCTCCAATATTCTTATCTCACAATGACTGCAATCCTAATAACTCAGGTGCTGTGAAGCAGGAAATCCATCTGTCAAATTCCTCTTGTTATTTTGTAAAGGGCTTGCTATCTGTTAGTTACTTCCCAATCTTTTCTGTTCTCCTCAGGTTTATGTAACAATTACATGTGAGTTAAGAGTATTTGCAAGAGTAGGTGTGCCACTAATGCTAGCTGTCTGTTCTGCCTGCTTCCCTCTGCAGGGTTTTAGGAGATGTTCACAACACTGTGTGCCATTACTTTAAATACAATTAATATTGACGACAAAAAAAAATTAGGAAATGCAGAAATAATGCTGACAAACTGAGACTACCTAAATGCTGAAGCTGCATTTTTACATCTTACAGCCTGCATTTCTTTGTTGTTATAAAATAGTCTTTATCTAGCAGGTTCTAAGTACAGATTTAATAATAAACCTAGGTCCTGTGTGAGCTATTTATGTATTTTGTGTATGTATGTGTGGAAAAAATGTTAAAAAGAATTCTTATTTTAAGTAACAAAAAGTTAAGAGTTATGCATAGTGCGGAAAAGGGCAATGTACCCTTATGACATAAAATGGCAAGGAGTGCATGTCACCTGAGAGTGAAGTTATACTATACATTTTGTGAATGCCTGTAATAGAAACATTAAAAGATGGGAAATAATAAGACAGTACTCTTTAATACCTTCAGAAAATCTGATCTAAAGTGAACTGGGAATAATACAACTTTTTTTTAATACAGCGATTTAATTAGCACTGGAATAGAATAGAATAGAATGTTTCCAAATAGAATAGAATAAACCAGGTTGGAAGAGACCCTCAAGATCATCGTGTCCAACCTATCATCCAACACCACCTAATCAACTAAACCATGGCACCAAGCACCCCATCAAGTCTCCTCCTGAACACCTCCAGTGATGGTGACTCCACCACCTCCCTGGGCAGCCCATTCCAATGGGCAATCACTCTCCCTGTGTAGAACTTCTTCCTAACCTCCAGCCTAAAGTAGCATAATATCCAAGACCTCCACCTCTTAACAAAAGTGCTTCCTGGATAGTTAGATTTCCTGACTGACATAGCCATGGAAACTAAAGGTGCACATCATACTGTTTGGAAGAACAAACCATATCCAAACCATATCCATGCAATTTGAAGTTCAGGAGGAATAACTACCTGAAATTTCCCAGAATACCAGGATGAAATATTTTAGTTGTTATGACTCAAATGATTTTCATTTGTCTGGACCCTTCTGGACCCGCTAGTGATTTTTAGCAATAGTAGTTAGGATTATGCCTAATAAAAAAATATAAACATGGGAAAAATCAAATAAAAAGTCCCAAATCGTAGGAAGAGGTGTGAGATAAAGAGCAGACACAATGCACTATCCTTTAGTTTTTGTGTCTGTGGAGGGTTGAAAGAAAACAAATTCACATTATTTTGTAACAGTGGCCAAGGAGGCAAAAGTAGAACTGCATGATCGAAAATCCTTCCGTAAAATGTGGCTATCATTAATATCTACCATCACATTTCTGCTTCTATTTTGCTATCTGGCTACTACCACCTATCCAAAAACTGACTGAAACTGAAAATACATTGTGCTGGAGAACTGCTGAGTGAGTCACTAAAACATTGCTCAAACATGTCTGTTTGAAAACCATGACCCACCTCCCAGCTGGTTTCTCTTCTTGGTTCTACAATTCTGTGGTTGTGTAAACGTTGGTATCCTTATTTTGGAGAAACAAGACTTCAGTGGTGATTTTACCAAGTGGTAAATTTGCCAAGCATACTTCTTCAGTAAGGCTCCTCATAAATACATTTCCCACTGGCTCAGGCAATTCTTGGTCTAGCTCACTAACTTTAAAGACAGATTATCTGCAGGCGTAACAGAGATACAAGCTTGCACTCCAGTATCATTTCTGTCATATTCACTTCTCTTCTCCCCAAAAATGTTACAATTATTTTCTGTCTTTGCTTAGTATATGTTTCAAGCATCCAAGCAATATGCTGCATTTTTATCAGGTACACAAGAAATTATCCTACTACTGCAATTTGTAGTCAATAATGTCAGGTCTGCTTTGGGGAAGTTCAGCATCAGAAAAAAAGACCTTGATTTTAGATGTTGTGATACAGTGACTATGCAGCTGTAGCGTGGAAGACTGTTATCCTCTTATCTTTCTGAATATTTTATACAGGAGTAGTCAGCAGGCAAATCTTCTCCCATGTAGATTAAAGTGAGAGACTAATTTTGTGATAAGAAGCATCAAATTAAGTGGATCAGGTAATTTTCTTTTATCTGTTTTATATGTTTGTTTGTTTTTTAACCAGTTCTATGGTAATAATAAAAGACTGAGACAGAAGATTAGTCAGAGAATGATAAATAAAGACAAAATATATTCCAGTAAACTTTCCCCACCTCAACCCTTCTCTTTCCTTAGCATTAGACTTCCAGAGTAAATGTATAGCTGCCCATATGAGAAAATGTCTCCCTAATGAAGACACAGAATTACAGGGGGAAAAAAAATGGCCCAAGAGACCTCTGGAGATCATCTCATCCAATTTTCTTCTTGAATCTGTCAAAATTTCAGTGTTAGATCAAGCTGCTCAGGGATACCCTCACCATGATTTTTAAACTCTGCTGTGATAGAGGTTACACAACCATCTTGGCAACACAGTGTAGTGCTTAGAAAATTAATTGAATGTTTAGTGTTTAATAGTATTTAAGATTTGAAATTATATTGATTGTTTCACCATGGCTTTGATGAATAATGTAAGCAATCTGTCAGGGAGAGACCATTAGAGTATTTATAATCCTCTTATTCCTAAGATAAAAGATCCTGTCTACCAAATATTAATCTTCAGTAGATTGGCTTGTCATAAATTACAATGAATACCGTGCTCCAGAGTGGTATTTTCAAGGAAAAAAAATGTCTTTAATTTCCTGATAGGCTTCAGAGAAACATCTTCAGATTAAAGATGTGCATTTATATATCCATCTCACATGCCACATCCCTGGGGCTGTACCATTTATATCTGGTGTCAAGTTAATTACAGAATCACAAAATGTTAGGGATTAGAGGTGGTCTCCAGAATGAGCTGCTCCATCACCTTTCCAGGCATGGAGGTGAGGCTGATGGGTCTGTAGATGGTAGGGTCTTGCTCCACATCCTTTTTTTGAGACTGGAGTGACACTGGCTCTCTTCCAGTACTCAGGCATCTCCCCTGTTCTCCATGATCTTTCAAAATTGATTGAGAGTGATACAGCAACAGTATCAGCCAGCTCCCTCAGCTCTTGTGGATTTGTGCATTTTTATTCCATCCAAGTAATCTCTAACCCAATCCACACTGACTAGTGGAGAGTCTTCCTCCTTTCAGTTTTGCTCTCTAATTTTCAGTTTTTGAGATTCCTGAGGGTTCCTCTTAACAGTAAAGACTGAAGCAAAGAAGTCATTCGGTAATTCTGCAATCTCACTTTTCCCCTATTCTTCCTTTTACTGTGGATGTATTTAAAGAAGCCTTTCTTGTTATCTCAATTTCCTAGCCAGGAAATTTAGTTCCAAGAGAACCTTGGCCTTCCTTCTTGCATCTCAATATGGTTTGACAGGGTTTGTATAGCCCTCCCAACTGCCCAGACACTTTTCCCAGGTGCTCTTTACCCTACTTCTTTCCCTTACAATACTAAACTCTGTCCTTTCATGATCATTACAGATAGCATTGCCTTCTACATTTACATTCTTACCAGACATTCTTTGTTAATACAAGGTCCAGCATCCTCTCCTCTTTGGTTCTTCAACCACCTTCATCAGAAAGTGGTCATCAATGGACTGCAGGAACTTTCTGCTGGATGTTTGTATATATTCCCAGAGCTGCAAAATAATGTTTTCATTTCCTAATGCACCAGAAAGTATGTATCCTGAAATCAAAGTGATTTACTCTATATAATCTCTTTTTTTTTTTTTTTAAAGGCAATCAGAAGATTTTGGGAAAATAATAAAAAATTTCATGTAATTATCCCAGTGTTACCTTGTATTGAACCCCACAACAGTCAAACACACCATTTGTGTGCACTCGCCACAGTAAGTGTTTCTGACACCTATTACAAAACAGCAGCACAGAATTGCAGTTTCTGTCTCACTGAGTTTTGCTTCAAGCAGGGCTGGTCAACAAATCCCAAAATCTCAGGGGAATGCTATTATTACTTCATATTCTGGTCATTGGTAGTGATGAAGGTCTTCCCTGCTGCTGCAAATTGGAAGTTTAGCAACATCTCTGTAGGCTTACCAACTTCACTGAGTTTGTCCTGACCTGCCTACTCAGAACTATGCTCAGTGTGGCTGAGGAATGAGATGGGACAAAATTCAATATACAGCTTCAGAAATTAGTTTCTTTCTCACAGATACACAAGAAAATAAGAAAATACCTGATTTCCAATGTGTAACACTTTTTTTATGGGGTTTTTTAACGTTTTTTGTTTGTTTGTTTGTTTTAATAGAATAGAATAGAATAGAATAGAATAGAATAGAATAGAATAGAATAGAATAGAATAGAACAGAACAGGTTGGAAGAGACCTTCAAGATCATCACATCCAACCTATTATCCAACACCACCTAATCAACTAAACCATGGCACCAAGCGCCCCATCAAGTGTCCTCCTAAACACCTCCAAAGACAGTGACTCCACCACCTCCCCGGGCAGTCCATTCCAATGGGCAATCACTCTCTCTATGAAGAATTTCTTCCTAGC
This sequence comes from Dryobates pubescens, assembly GCF_014839835.1. NCBI lineage: Eukaryota > Metazoa > Chordata > Aves > Piciformes > Picidae > Dryobates > Dryobates pubescens. The sequence goes on along the minus strand of NC_071657.1, from coordinate 68,431,662 downwards.
ATCCAGTCTAAACCTCCCCTGGTGCAACTTGAGACTGTGTCCTCTTGTTCTGGTGCTGGTTGCCTGGGAGAAGAGACCAGCCCTCTACTGTCTACAACCTCCCTTCAGGTAGTTGTAGAGAGCAATGAGGTCACCCCTGAGCCTCCTCTTCTCCAGTCTAAGCAACCCCAGCTCCCTCAGCCTCTCCTCACAGGGCTTGTGTTTTATTGCATAACATAGACAAAAAATTTCACAAAAAAATCTGAAGATGGGAAAGAAGTACATTGCAATGCAAAAAAGAGGAATAAGGGAAATCATATTTGTAAGGAGGAAGCAATTAAGGACATTAGCAATAAAACTGTGAAATTTTTATTTCTACAAGAATAGAAATAGTTTGCCTCCTTTGAATGTGAATTGGACTATCAATATTAGACACTGAAGTTTATGTTCAGTGCAGGATCCAGGCTCATTAAAGCATGCTATAAGCCATACCAGGATTATGCTTGTTTTGTTGAATTGCATGTACTTTTGATTCTGGGCTAAATAGAACTCCATAACAGTTCCTTTAGTAACCTATAACATTTACAAAGCTTACAATTCTTGATTTTCCTAAAGATGGCCACTGAAAAATACTTGTGCCTGTATTAAACAAGAAGACCAAAAAACATGAATAGTGACAATTTAGCTGGGAAGGGAAATGTAATTTTGATGAGACATTTTCCAGACAGGATGGACAATATAAAAGAAAAATACATGCAGGTCCTAGAAAAATATCTTGTAGTGAGACATTAAGAACATTTTTTTTTTCCTTATAGGTAATGTCACAGTAAAGACAAAAACATTACTACATTCAGCTGTGGAGACAAATGCAAAGAGGTAATTTTACAGAGCATCACAAAAGATCTCATCTCTGATAAAAAATTGCTACTACACTAGCCAGAAAAGGACTTTCAGTTGCTTAAGGTGAATTTCTTCCACTGTTACCCAGTTTAGTAATTAATTTCTCACGCAATTCTATTTATTTATTTATTTATTTATTTATTTATTTTTAGGATAAACCCATCAATTTATATCTCTAAACAAATGTGATTATGTAATTTAACCACCCAAAAAATATAGGATTAGAAATATACTTCTGATTGCATTAAGCAGCTCTCACTCAATGTAAACCCCATGCAGTGCTACAGGCTGGGGTCAGAGTGGCTGGAGAGAGGCCAGGCAGAGAGGGACCTGGGGGTCCTGGTCAATGGCAGGCTGAACAGAAGCCGGCAGTGTGCCCAGGCAGCCAGGAGGGCCAATGGCATCCTGGCCTGCATTAGGAACAGTGTGGCCAGCAGGAGCAGGGAGGTCATTCTGCCCCCGTACACTGCACTGGTTAGGCCACACCTCGAGTACTGTGTCCGGTTTAGGAAGGATGTTGACTTGCTGGAACGAGTCCAGAGAAGAGCAACAAAATTGCTGAGGGGTTTGGAACACAAGCCCTGAGAAGGAAAGGCTGAGGGAGCTGGGGTTGCTTAGCCTGGAGAAGAGGAGACTCGGGGTGACCTTATTGCCGTCTATAACTACCTGAAGGGAGGTTGTAGACAGGCAGAGGTTGGTCTCTTCTCCCAGGCAGCCAGTACCAGAACAAGAGGACACAGTCTCAGGCTGCACCAGGGGAGGTTTAGGCTGGAGGTTAGCAGGAAGTTTTACACAGAGAGGGTGATTGCCCTGAGGTGGTGATGGAGTCACCACCGCCTGAGGTCGTGATGGAGTCACAATAACTGGGGGTGTTCAGGAGAAGACTTGATAGGGTGCTTGGTTGCATGGATTAGTTGGTTGGATTATTGGTTGGACATGATGATCTTGAAGGTCTCTTCCAACCTGGTCTATTCTATTCTATTCTGTTCTAAAGCTATGTGAGTCTAGGAATGTCAAAGAATTAGTGGATTTTGTTCAAATGATGATTAAAAAGGACCTAATTTCTCACTGAAATTAAAAAATTAGCTTTATTTGTGTGGTCCCAAATTCATAGGCTGACATTTCCAACACTGTCTAAAAGTTACATAGGTCCAGTTCCCAGACAAATAAATTAATTTAGTTTTAAATACCTATTTGAATGCTTTTCTGGTTAACCCTCTTAAAGTCAAGTCAAGCTTCCTAAAGGACTTTTAGCAGAAAATAATATCAGATTTCACAAAAACCTTATTTTCATAAAGCTTAGTTGACTAGCAGACTGCTTGTAGCTCCAGTTTACCATGTCATTGAATCCCATTTGCAGATAGTAGGGAAAACCAACTATAATATTTATCAATATCATAACCTTGCTTAAAATATCTATTATAAAGAAATGCATCACCCTAACAAAGACCTGACAATGACCAGAGCTTATTAACGACTTAAAAATCACCTGGCCTTGTTAAAGACTTGATAGAGTTTGGAGCTTCATGGTATTAAAACTTGATTACCCACCCATCGCAGAAGGACATAGCCTATTTCAATGGTAGTATTGGCATTGTACTGCTGGCTTCAGCTGAGGCCCAGCCTGCTGAAATGTGCAAGACTGTCTGTCTTTAATGCTAGAAATATGATGAGTTTAAATGTAGTTGGGAAATGCAAAATCATGTGAAAAAAAAATCTCTATAAACTAATGACAGGAAAATGAGAATAAAGGAGGAAAGTGTTGGTTCCTGTTATAGACTCTTAGAATTGTAGAATCAACCAGGTTGGAAGAGACCTCCAAGATCACCCAGTCCAACCTATCAACCAGCCCTATCCAGTCAACTAGACCATGGCACTAAGTGCCTCATCCAGGCTTTTCATGAGGATCTCCAAGGACGGCAACTTCACCACCTCCCTGGGTAGCACATTCCAATGGCAAATCACTCTCTCTGTGAAGAACTTCTTCCTAATATTCAGCCTGAACCTCCCCTGGCCCAACTTGTGACTGCATCCTCTCATTCTGTTCCTGCTTACCCGGGAGAACAGACTGATCCCCACCTGGCTACAACCTCCCTTCAGGTATTTGTAGAGAGCAATAAGGTCTCCCCTGAGCCTCCTCTTCTCCAGGCTAAACAACCCCAGGTCCCTCAGCCTCTCTTCATAGGACTTGTGCTCCACACCCCTTACCAGATTCATTATGCATATTCAATACTGTGGTGAGTTCTAGTCTCCCTTCTCAGAAAAGGTGTAGAAAAATTATGAAAGAAAAAATAATAAAGAAATTCACGTACTGGTTTCTTTCTCAAGGAAAGAGTAGTTTAATCTCTTCAGCATGAAGGTGGATCAGCTGACATGAAATATGAGAAGAAGGATCACAGAGGAGGTGAACTCACTATAATAAAACAAACCAGGAGATGCCAGATAAAATGAGCATACAGCAGACTCAAAACAAATAAAGGACATACTTCATCAATAAAGGACATACTTCATCAATGTATAGATAGCTAATAGGTAAACGTAGTTGGAGTCAAGGAGACTTCTCACCAGGTCCATTTGTTTTTTTTACATAAAACTAAGCCTATTCAGCCTGAACAGCAGGGTGGTTTTAATTTTTATTTGATAACAATAGGAACAGATTACAGTTTTATATTCCTTACAATCAATTTCCAGAATTTATCTAGATTCAATTGATGCTTCCAAAGCCACGGTAATTAACTACACCTGAGGAATGCTCTCTGTTTTCTTGTTATTAACAGTCTTTTGAAGGCCTGAGTAATTTTTGGTAATACAACTGGTTGGATTTTGTTGTATTTCAATAGAGGTAAACACTGAATCTCAAACTCTTCAATATGCACAGGCATAAACCAATCTAGTCTTGATTAAAATGTCATGGAATTAGATTTATCTAACACACAGGATGGTTGCATTGCAAATTCATCCTTTCTCTTTGTTTAGAGTTTACAAGGGACTTTATTTTTTTTTTTATTATTATTTCAGGATACAAGGAGCTTTTCTTCATGCTCCTAGAATGAAAATTCAGGTAGCTCCATGGATTAAGAACTGCTTCAGAGTGTATTTGTTTCTGAGAGCAGCTGAAACAAAATCTACATTTTAAGCAATCAAGCCAGAGGTCGGTCATCGACTTTACTGAAAGTGGTTCAGAACAGAAACCATGCATTAATTACCAGGGCAGAAATCTGAAACCAGATTTGGAAAAGAAGAATATAATGGAATAAGCTTACACTTCCCAGAAAAGCCTCTGTATTTGTCCTCTCAGTCTCCATCTCATTGTGACATTGGTTTCATGGAGACACTAATTTATATTCTAGAGAGAAGAACGAAGCCAGAAACTCTAGCTAAACCCATTTAACACAAGGCATAAATGGTGCTATAAGAATGACTATTTCTTCCAGACTTAAAAAGAAACACTATAACTCACATCTTCCAGCTCACTATTTTTCATGCAAGACTGTTCTATGCATTCTGTTTGTTCCTAGGGTTATTTGTTTTTTTATCATCTTATCTGTAAATACATTTTTACCCCTCATGTGCTGTGTGTATCTGTATTAACACTGGTAGCCCTTTCTGAAGTCTATTAGTCATTTAGGTGGAGTAATGACTAACTCTGCTAATGAAAGAATGAAAACTCAGGGAAAAGACCTTTGTAGCAGGACTCATGAACTAGCATATAGAACTGCATTCTCCAAATATCTCAGATTTTGTTTTTCCACTTCTGCTCTCAGCTGAACTTTGTCATGAATATGGAAACCAATGAACACTATGTGTCTAAACAATACATTGTGCTAACAGCATAATTTCTCTTCCTTTCTCCCTTCCTTTCCTATATTCTTCACCAGAGAGGATGAAATTAAAACATTAATTGTGTCTGGAAGATATCAGTCATCTCAATTAGTGTACAATAAAAGGCAAAGAGAGGTATTCTTTTGCCTAGTTTGTTTGCCTACAGATGGATCTGAGATAGAATAGAATAGAATAGAATAGAATAGAAACTGTTATTTTCTTTGCAGATTGACCTAATCATGGCATATACTAAGAAATGAAATTTGTATCTAGTCTTTGCTAGTAAAGAATAGAAGAATAGAATAAACCTTGTTGGAAGAGATCTTTGAGATCATTGTGCCCAACTTTTCATCCAACACTGTCTAATCAACTAAACCATGGCACGAAGCACCCCACCAAGTCTCCTCCTAAACACCTCTAGTGATGGTGACTCCACCACCTCCCCAGGCAGCACATTCCAATGGGCAATCACTCTCTCTATGAAGAATTTCTTCCTAACATCCAGCCTAAACCTCCCTTGGCGCAGCTTGAGATGGTTTCACACATTCTCCTTACAGGCAGTGGAGTGTTAACTGTCAGAGCCAGTGAAGAATTTGGTGCAGTTTAGAAATCTGAATACAATTAGAGAAATCCTATTCAAAATTTTATTGTCCAGATCTCTATCAAGCCTAACTAGCTTGGCTAGAAGACTCTCACCTTCATGCTCCACAGGAAGGAAGAAACACTGCAACCACCCTGGACAGAATGAGAGAGTCATCTCTGAAATGAACAAGATGCTGTTTTCTCAGAATATAACTCCAAGAAGGCTCCTCATTAACTGCTTGGAATTGTCCACTGGAGAAGCATATAATTTTCTATTGACTACATGAGAAGGTGGGCTCCTTGGAAAGTGGGTTTGGAATGCATTGCCACACCATGTTAACTTGTAAGCATATAGCTTCTGCTTTTGCTGTAAAAGAGTATTCTTATTATCTTTCTTTTCTTGGAAGTATAACATAGATGTATATTGAAAAGGAGATAGAAGCACACTGGATCTTTAGATCTGAGGTAAAATTTACAGCTGGAAATGTTAAGCAGATTTTCAACTTACTCTTGAAGAAAACTTAGTGTGGCATTTAATTGATGACATAGTGGGATTTACTGCACCCTCAGGAAACGTGTAGATGACACTGAGCTCAGTAGTGGTGTTGACACACTTGAGAGATAGGATGCCAATCAGAGGCACCTGAACAAGCTTGAGAAGTGGGCTCATATGAATCTCACGGGGTTCAACAAAGCTGAGTGCAAGGTCCTGTACCTGTATTAGAGCAATCACTAGTATCAGCCCAGGCTTGGGCATGAAGGGATGGAGAGCAACCCTGCAGAAAATGATATGGGAGTACTGGTGGGTGAAAAATTAGAAATGACCTTGCAAAGGCCAACTGTATACTGGGCTGCATCAAAGGCTGCATGGCCAATAGGTTGGGAGAGGTGATTCTGCTGCTCTAGTTCACTCTAGTGAAGCCCCACCAGGAGTTCTGGAGCTCTTAGCAGAAGGCAGGCATGGACCAATTGAAGCAGGTCCACAGGAAGGCCACAAAAATGATCCAAGGGCTGGAACAATTCACCTGTGAAGAAAGGCTGGGATAATTGGAGTTGTTCAGCCTGGAGAAGAGAATTTTCTGTAGCCTTTGAACAATTAAAAGGGACTTATAAAAATAACATGAGCAGTCTTTTCAGCAGGACCTGTAGCACCAGGACAGGTGTAGTGGTTTTAAACTGATTTAGACTAGATAGAAAGAAAATGTGTTTTACAATGAGAGTGGTGAAATACTCCAACACCAGCTACCATGGAGGTATTTGATGTCCCATGCCTGGAAACATTCTAGGTCAGGTTGTTCTGACCTCTAGTTTAAGATGTTTCTGCTTACTGCAGGGTGAGGAGTGGTGGGTATGGCTGTGTTTGGCTGCATGCCTTTTAAAGGTCCCTTCCAACCCAAACCATTCTAAGACTGTAAATGTCCTGTCTGAATCTGGGATGGTGATCTGAGATCACTTCTGCCAAGTGCCTCCTTTCTGGAGAAGTGTGACTATATGGAAGGATATAATGAAAACTTCAGCATGAAGGATTACTACAGCTTGGTTTGAAAGCTTTGGAGCACTGTTGTATTTTACTGGAATGCTGAATGAGATGTAATGTTACAGCCTTATAATTTCCAATTTGACGGGTTTATAATTTCTGGCATACTTTGCTCTTGAATTCAGTAAGTGTACTTCAGGACTTTGATCATTTTCTGGGAGGTCTGGGTCAGAACTATGCTTAGGCGATACTTCCTGTCATGGAGCAAAAATTCTATCTGCACTATTTACTCTCCCATCTTCCATGATGTTTTACATCAGCTAACATGCTCATTGAAGCCAATTTTGCTTAGTTTATGAAAATGAGAAAGGGCTGTGGAGGACTGTGCTGGGTGTTTCCAACAACGAATGACATTTTCTGGTATGTTGCCTCTAAGCCATTTCTGGTTGCAGTAAAACCTCAGAATATTTTTCACTGTCAAAGCCTATCTCCTATAAAAACTACAGTATAAAAGTTCTGGAGCACCAAGGCATTTGTCTATAAGTACAGCCATACACACACAGACAGACACATATGCACATGTATGAGGGATGTTGTGGAGTCTCCCACCTTGGAGATATTGAAAAGTGATCCAGACATCCTGAGCAAGTGGCTCTCAACATCTTTCAGGTATTCCTGTTTGAGAAGCTGAAGTGAAGAAAATGTGCTCCAGAGGACTCTGCTAACCTTAATCATTCTGTGATTCTGTGATATGTGTTCTCTCATGACAGAATAACAAACAAAGAACAACAGAAAATGTGTATAGGTATTAACATTATATGGCCTATCTGGAAGCACCCCCACCCCCTTTAAAATCCACCAAACATGAAATTTGAGTTTAAATGGTTATTCCAGATGAAGAGCAAAGCCATAATGAGCTGCATTCAACTAGTAGATTTTGGCACTGGTTCAGAGTAATTTCATCCAATTATATTTAGATGAAGTTTTCTTTTTGAAATGCAGTGTTTAATCTAAACCAAAATTAGATTTCCCATTTAAAACTAATCATTTGTCTTTTAAATAGCTATTAGGAGCAACACTGTTCAGTTGGCTGGTTTTATAATAGGCTTTTATGGAACAGAATTAGTTTCTCACTGTTATGGAATTTGCATTGAGATATGTCTTTCAGCATCATGATGGTGGTGATGGCAGTTTCTAAATAAACTAATTGAGTGTTTGTACAGGAGTGGCATCTGAATAACTAAAGCAAACCAAAAAATTCAAAATCACTTCTCATCTGAATAGTCTGTGATCTTGTGTCAGAAAGGGTATGATAATGAGATCTTATAGATGCAAACAAGCTTTATGAAATTCAGATTAAAATCTCTTAGGAGATTTTAGTTTTCAACAACTTCAGGTAGGTTTGAGTTTAGGGCTCAAGCCAGGATCTATCCAATGTGTGGTGTGTTGAATTTTCTCCCCAACATTAACTTTGCCAGAACAGCTCAGTTGAGGAAATGGAAGATGTATTTACAAACAAAACTACACTCTACAATGGAATGCAGTGAATATGTACAAAATATGCAGGATTCACAATATTATATAGATATGTACAATTAGCAAACAACATGAAACCACCCCTGCTAAAAAAGAGCAGGGAACACCCCCTCCCTACCCGTGTCCAAAAGGAAGAAAGGAGCAGAGAGAAAGCAGTGTTTATACTTAACCAAAATAATGCAGCCAAGGTCAGGCAAAAGCACGTCAATCTCTCCCAAGCAAAGCAAACAGAGAAGAGATCAGAATAGGGAAAGAATTGTTTTCATAGAATCATAGAATCAATAAGGTTGGAAAAGACCTCAGAGATCATCAAGTCCAACCTATCACCTAACACCTCATGACTAACTAAACCATGGCTTCAAGTGCCACATCCAATCCCCTCTCGAACACCTCCGGGGACAGTGACTCTACCACCTCCTGGGCAGCAATGGCCAATTGCTCTTTCTGTGAAGAACTTTCTCCTCACCTCAAGCCTAAACTTCCCCTGGTACAGCTTGAAACTGTGTCCTCTAGTAGCCACATGGTTTCTCTTTTCTGTTTCTTACCATGCAGGTATTGCAGGTCAGGGTAGAAACTTGCAATTTTGTTAAACCCAGCCAGGCTGTGCAAATAATGACACTTAATGCTGTAGCAAATGGCATGAGGTGGTCTTTTTTAACCTCCTCTTCTACTTGACATGTTAAGTAGTACATTGACTACTATAACCCAACAAAACAAACAACAAATGCAAGGCAAAACAAACAACAAATGTATGTATGTAGCTAGATTTTAGAATAATACCCTCACTGAGCACTTATATAGGGTACTAGTATAGTAGTATCTGAAATAAAATAGCTTAAGAATAAGACCCTGAATCAGTGGTTTACCCTGTTAACCAGCCAAAGAGCTTCAGATACATATTCATATCCTCCTGAGCTGATAAGCATAAGCAATTGTGATGTTGAACACGTGCTTAAGTACTTTTCTCTGCAGGAGCTGTGGCGGAGTATTGGGTGTCACTGTATATGCCTTTCCAATCTAAGAAAAACATGTTTTCTACATTTCTTTACTATGGAATCTGCCCATTCTTTTGACATTATGATGCTTCCTTTCCCCACAAGCCATTAAAATGTCTTTCTTTCCTACAACATTCTTTTCTACTACAGCCAGTAACAACACCAACAGAAAACCCAGGGATGCAAGCAAGCAATGAGGCACAGATAAACTTTTTAAAAACTGCTTTTGTTCATATGTCCTTAGTAACCAAGGACAAGGGGAAAGAAATGAAGAACACGTGCAAAGTATAAGTTGAATTACTTCTAAATCAGGTTTCCCCATATTTTCTGTGAGCCATCAGTGGCTCTTTAATGATCCATCTCCAAAACCTGAGAGATGGTTGAATGACCTTCTTGTGTTCTGCTGTGCTCCCCTGAGAGAGAGAAACTTTTAAATTTCAGTTTAGTTTTCCGAGGACATTTTTTTATTTTTATTTTTTTCAGTATAAATGTCCACATGTTAAAAAAAAACAACACAGAATACCAAGAAAAGAATGGAAAGTGTCTTGACAAGTTCAGGTTTTCTTTCAGTCAAATCCCCAGTGAATTTCTTCATGGGAATGGAGTAGACCTGCAGAATCCAGATGCCAGAACTCACAAAGTAGAAGGAAAATCTCTTTTAAATTGTTCTGAAGGGACAAGCCCCAAAACATGCCCTAACCCAGACAATCGCTTAAGCACCTGTGAATGTGCAAACCTGGACACTTCCTGGGGTTCAGATGGTCCAGGCAAACATGTAGCATGTGTAATTAACCTTGTAACACACCTGTGAATGTGTGTGCCCTGGGCATGTTTGGATATGACCCATCCTATAGGTTCAGCTATCAGGTTTCTCTGTTATCAAAGGGCATGAATTGTCTTCGGACAGTATTTAAACCAGCTAAAGTAGGCAATTTGCCCTGCTCTCACCCAGAAAGCAACAAGAGCCAAATGCTGCAGGAGTTGCATCTGAAGAGCCTGCCATAGCAGGCAACCACACGTGGGCCTTGCACATCGACCAAGGCAATCAATGCTCTGAGACACCTGCAAGGAGTGCATGAGAGAGAGAGAGACCCCTTAGCCCTCTCCAAGCCAAGAGCTGCTTGAATTATAGTTTCTGCATCTGGGAAGATATCAGACAGAGCAGCAAGCTGGCTAATCTGCTGCAGAATCCCCCTTGTAGGAAACCGTAGATTACGGCACCTTTATTTCCAATTTTAATCTCTGTATTGGAAATGCTCAGATCTATGCTGAAATCATTTACCTGTCTTCATATGTGGAATATAATACCCACAACCAAATAACAGAACCTGTAAATATATTTTGTAAATAAGCTATGGTGGTGTCTGAAGATACCATCACCAGAAATATTAAATATAAAATATATATTTTATTACATAAATAGAATAGAATAGGATAGGATAGGATAGGATAGGATAGGATAGGATAGAATAGAATAGAATAGAATAGAATAGAATAGAATAGAATAGAATAGAATAGAATAGAATAGGAGTAGAATAGAATAGAATAATATAGAACAGGTTGGAAGAGACCTTCAAGATCATCACATCCAACCTATTATCCAACACCACCCAATCAACTCACCCATGGCACCAAGCACCCCATCAAGTGTCCTCCTAAACAACTCCAATGACAGTGACTCTACCACCTCCCCAGGCAGCCCATTCCAATGGGCAATCACCCTCTCTGTGTAAAACTTCCTCCTAACCTCCAGCCTAAACCTCCCCTGGCACAGCCTGAGACTGTGTCCTCTTGTTCTGGTACTGGCTGCCTGGAAGAAGAGACCAACCTCTGCCCCACTACAACCCCCCTTCAGGTAGTTGTAGAGAGCAATAAGATCACCCCTGAGTCTCCTCTTCTCCAGGCTAAGCAACCCCAGCTCCCTCAGCCTCTCCTCATAGGGCTTGTGTTCGAAGCCCCTCACCAACTTTGTTGCCCTTCTCTGGACACGCTCCAGCAAGTCAACCTCCTTCCTAAACTGAGGGGCCCAGAACTGGACACAGTACTCAAGGTGTGGCCTAACCAGCGCTGTGTACAGGGGCAGAATGACCTCCCTGCTCCTGCTGGCCACACTGTTCTTGATGCAGGCCAGGATGCCGTTGGCCCTCTTGGCTGCCTGGGCACACTGCAGGCTCATGTTCAGCTTACCATCAACCAGCACCCCCAGGTCCCTCTCCACCTGGCCGCTCTCCAGCCACTCTGACCCCAGCCTGTAGCTCTGCATGGGGTTGTTGTGGCCAATGTGCAGAACCCGGCACTTGGATGTGTTCAATCTCATGCCGTTGGACTCTGCCCATCTGCCCAGCCTGTCGAGGTCCCTCTGCAGAGCCTCTCTACCCTCCAGCAGATCAACTCCTGCCCCCAGCTTGGTGTCATCTGCAAATTTACTGATGATGGACTCGATGCCCTCATCCAGATCATCAATAATGATGTTAAAGAGCATGGGGCCCAGCACTGATCCTTGGGGCACACCACTAGTGACTGGCCACCAGCTGGATGTGGCACCATTCACCACCACTCTCTGGGCTCGGCCCTCCAGCCAGTTCCTAACCCATCGCAGTGTGCTCCCATCCAAGCCATGGGCTGACAGCTTGGACAGGAGTTTACTGTGGGGGACGGTGTCAAAGGCCTTGCTGAGGTCCAGGTGGACTAAATCCACAGCCTGCCCCACATCCACCAGGCGGGTCACCTGATCATAGAAGGAGATCAGGTTGGTCAGGCAGGACCTGCCCTTCCTAAATGTGGCCCGATAGCCGGTCAGAACAGCTGCCTCGGGACAGCACCGCTCGCTTTGCGAGTTTCTGCTCAGCTTTTTGCCTTGCTTTCGGGGTTTGGCAGGTTGGGAGGACTCCTGGGGGGCAGGGATTGAGGCGGGCTCGTGCTCTCGCGAGCGTGCATGGGAGCGAGTGCCTGGCGTCAGCCGCGGGAGATTTGAATCCCGGGCAGGCTGTGCAGGCGGCGCCGGTTTGGCTGGGTAGCCGAGAGCCTTGCGGCTGCTCGCAAAAACAAAAACAAAAACAAAAACAAAAACAACAAAAAATTTTTTTGTTTTCACTCATACGCTGCACCATGGTCATTACTCGGACCAAGGGTAGAAAAACAGCATCTACCCAGACAGAGTTGTTTCTCCAGCATGCTGGAGTCCAGGCTGCCAGCTGCAGACAGTGCTGGAGCCTGGCAGTTGGAATAGAGGGAGAGGGAGAGGACACCTGTGTCAGGTGTGAGCAGGTGAACTTTCTCCTCAGCCTGGTGGCTGAGCTGAAGGATGAAGTGGCCGAGCTGAAGGAGGAGGTGTCTAGGCTGAGGTCAATAAGGGAAAGCGAAAGGGAGTTAGATTTGTGGGAGAACGCTCTGCAGATCTCCCCTGCTGAGGGATGGGCCCCTGAAAACGGAGAGGGATGGACACAGGTCCCTGCCAAGGGTGGCAAGAGAAATCCACCCTGGCCCTCTCCTCCTCCTCCGCTGCCCTTGCATAGTAAGTATGAGGCCCTGCAGGCTGAGGGCGGTGGGGATGAGAGGGCTGAGGAGCAGCCATCCAGAGGGGAGATCAAGGCCAGGTGGTCCCCACCGGCTGTAACAACCAGCTCCAGGGAGCAGCCTAAGGCCAAGCGGTCCCCACCAGCTATAACGACCAGCTCCACAAAGAAAAGGAGAAGGGTTATAGTTGTTGGGGACTCTCTCCTGGTGGGTACTGAGGGACCCATATGTCGTCCTGACCCATCCCACAGGGAGGTCTGCTCTCTACCCTGGGCACGGGTAAGGGACATTGCAAGGGGAATCCCCAAGCTCATCAGTCCCTCTGACTATTACCCTCTGCTGGTAATACAGGCTGGGAGTGATGAGATCGACAGGAAGGGCACCAGGGCAATTAAGAAGGAGTTCAGGGCCCTTGGGCAATTGATTGATGGGGCAGGAGCTCAAGTGGTGTTCTGCTCGGTTCCCTCAGTGGCAGGGGAGTACACTGAGAGGAACAGAACCCACACCACCAACAATTGGCTCAGGGGATGGTGCCAGGGGAGGAACTTTGGTTTCTTTGATCATGGGGCAACTTTTACAGCACCCGACCTGCTGGGTCCTGATGGGGTGCATTTATCTAGAAGGGGCAAGAGAGTCCTGGCACTAGAGTTGGCAGGGCTCATTAGGAGGGCTTTAAACTAGGTCTGAAAGGGGTGGGTGAAGACATCGGTCCCTCTGCAGAGGTAAGAGTAGGGCACAAGGTAGGGTCAATTGAGAGCTCAGGAGCCCAGCTGCAGTGCATGTGCACCAATGCACGCAGCCTGGGCAATAAGCAAGATGAGCTGGAGGTCCTAATCCACCAGGGCAACTATGATATAGTTGCCATCTCAGAAACATGGTGGGACAACAGGCACGATTGGAATGCTACACTGGGGGGCTACAGGCTCTTTAGGAGGGATAGGTGAGGGAGAAGAGGTGGAGGGGTGGCTTTGTATATTAGGGAGACACTTTCTGCCTCAGAACTTGAGGTGGAAGATGAGGGAATTGAGAGCCTGTGGGTTAAAATCAGAGGGCAGCCCAACAAATCTGACATCCTGGTTGGAGTCTGTTATAGACCACCCAACCAGGATGAGGAGGTTGATGAATTATTCTGCAAACAACTGGAGGCTGTTTCAAGATCATCAGATCTTGTCCTCGTGGGGGACTTCAACCTGCCAGATATCTGCTGGGAACTTAATTCAGCAGAGAGAAGGCAGTCCAGAAGATTCCTGGAGTGGATAGAGGATTGCTTCCTGACACAGCTGTTAAGTGAGCCTACCAGGGGACAGGCTCTGCTTGACTTGCTGCTCTCCAATAGGGAAGGGCTAGTGGGAGACGTGACCGTGGGAGGCTGCCTAGGGTGCAGTGACCACGAGATAGTGAAGTTTTCAATCTGCAGGGAGACAGGGAGAAGTACCAACAGAACCTTCACCTTGGACTTCCGGAGGGCAAACTTCAGCCTCTTTAAGAAACTTATTCGTAAAGTTCCCTGGGTACCAACCCTCATGAACCGAGGGGTCCAGGAGGGTTGGACCTACTTCAAACAGGAGCTCTTGAAGGCACAGGAACTGGCGGTCCCCATGTGCCGAAAGATGAGCCGGCAGGGAAGGCGACCGGCCTGGATGGACAAGCAGCTCCTGAAGGATTTAAGGGGAAAAAAGAGGCTGTATCACCTTTGGAAGGAGGGGAAGGCTTCTCGAGGTACGTTTAAGGAAGTGGTTAGATTATGTAGGAATAAAATTAGAGAGGCAAAGGCTCAGTTGGAACTGAAGCTGGCCACCTCTGTGAAAGATAATAAAAAGCAATTTTACAAATATATCAATACTAAAAAGAAGGGCAAGAAGAACCTCCACTCCTTACTGGACCTGGAGGGGAACATGGTGACTGAAGATGAGGAAAAGGCTGAGGTCCTGAACACCTTCTTTGCCTCGATGTTTAACAGCAAGGTAGGAGTCCAGGATGAGTGGCCTCCTGAGCTGGGTAATAGGGTCGGGGAGCAGTGTAATGCCCCAGAAATCCATGAGGAATTAGTTCGGGACCTGCTGAGCCACTTGGACACCCACAAGTCCATGGGACCGGATGGGATCCATCCTAGGGTGCTGAGAGAGCTGGCAGATGAGCTGGCCAATGTGCTCTCCATCATTTTCCTCCTGTCCTGGCTCACTGGAGAGGTCCCAGGTGACTGGAAACTGGTCAATGTGGTGCCCATCCACAAGAAGGGACGGATGGAGGAACCTGGAAACTACAGACCAGTCAGCCTGACCTCAGTGCCAGGGAAAGTGATGGAACAGATTATCCTGGCGGCAATAACTGCACACCTGAAGGATGG
Organism: Dryobates pubescens; assembly: GCF_014839835.1. Lineage (NCBI taxonomy): Eukaryota > Metazoa > Chordata > Aves > Piciformes > Picidae > Dryobates > Dryobates pubescens. Next base: position 68,416,508 of record NC_071657.1, on the reverse strand, counting down.
CCAAGGGTTCAGGTCCAGCCAACATGGATTTAGGAAGGGCAAGTCCTGCCTCTCCAACCTGATCTCCTTCTATGATCAGGTGACCCATCTGGTGGACGTGGGGAGGCCTGTGTATGTAGTCTATCTGGACTTCAGCAAGGCCTTTGACACCGTCCCCCAGAGTAAACTGCTGTCTAAGCTGTCAGCTTGTGGCTTGGACAGCAACACTCTGTGCTGGGTTAGGAAATGGCTGGAGGGCTGAGCCCAGAGAGTGGTGGTGAATGGTGCCACATCCAGCTGGCGGCCAGTCACCAGTGGCGTCCCCCAGGGATCAGTGCTGGGCCCCATCCTCTTTAACATCTTCATCGATGATATGGATGAGGGGGTTGAGTCAGTCATCAGCAAGTTTGCAGATGACACCAAGTTGGGAACAGATGTTGGTCAGTTAGAGGGTAGAAAGGCTCTGCAGAGGGACCTCGACCGACTGGACAGATGGGCAGAGTCCAATGGGATGGCATTTAACAAGTCCAAGTGCCGGGTGCTGCACTTTGGCCATGGCAACCCCATGCAGAGCTACAGGCTGGGGTCAGAGTGGCTGGAGAGCTGCCAAACAGAGAGGGACTTGGGGGTGATGACTGACACCTGCCTAAACATGAGCCAGCAGTGTGCCCAGGTGGCCAAGAAGGCCAATGGCATCCTGGCCTGTATTAGGAATAGTGTGGCCAGCAGGAGCAGGGAGGTCATTGTGCCCCTGGACTCTGCATTGGTTAGGCCACACCTTGAGCACTGTGTCCAGTTCTGGGCTCCTCAGTTTAAGAAGGACATTGAGACACTTAAACGTGTCCAGAGAAGGGCAACAAGGCTGGGGAGAGGCCTTGAGCACAAGCCCTATGAGGAGAGGCTGAGGGAGCTGGGATTGTTTAGCCTGGAGAAGAGAAGGATCAGGGGTGACCTCATTGCCCTCTACAACTACCTGAAAGGTGGTTGTAGACAGGAAGGGGTTGGTCTCTTCTACCAGGCAACCAGCACCAGAACAAGGGGACACAGTCTCAAGCTGTGCCAGGGGAGGTTTAGACTTGAGGTGAGGAAAAGGTTCTTCACTGAGAGAGTCATTCGTCATTCGAATGGGCTGCCCAGGGAGGTGGTGGAGTCACCGTCCCTGGAGATGTTCAAGGGGAGATTGGACGTGGAACTTGGTGCCATGGTCTAGTCGTGAGGTCTGTTGGGACAGGTTGGACTTGATGATCCTTGGGGTCTCTTCCAACCTTGGTTATACTGTGATACTGTGATACTGTGATACTGTTAATCCATGCTGGCTGGGTCTGATCCCTTGGCCATCCTGGAAGTGCTGTGTGATTGCACTCAGGATGACTTGTTCCATAATCTTGCCTGGCACTGAGGTCAGGCTGACAGGCCTGTAATTCCCTGGCTCATCCAACTGGCCCTTCTTGTGGATGGGCACCACACTCGCCAGCTTCCAGTCCTCTGACGTCTCCAGTGAGCCAGGACTGCTGAAAAATGATGGAGAGCGGCTTGGCCAGCACATCTGCCAGCTCTCTCAGCAGCCTAGGATGGATCCCATCTGGTCCCATGGACTTGTGGGGATCCAAGTGGCTAAGCAGATCACCAACTACCCCATTCTGGAACAGAGGAAAACTATGCTGCTCCCTGGCTCCTTCTGCCAGCTCTGCAGGCCAGCTGTCTGGAAGACATTCTATCCTGCTAGAAAAAATTGAGGCAAAGAAGGTGTTCAGTACCTCTGCCTTTTCCTCATCCTTTGTTACAACATTCCCCTCCATGTCCACCAAGGAGTGGAGGTTGTCCCTGCCCTTCCTCTTGCTATTAATGTATTTATGAAGGACTTTTTGTTGTCCTTCACAGCAGAGGCCAGTCTAAGCTCCAAATGTGCTTTTGCCTCCCTAATTTTCTTCCTACAAGACCTAGCAACATCCTTAAACTTTTCATGGGTTGCCTCACCTTTCTTCCAAAGATGATACACCCTCTTTTTTTCCCTTAGTTCTTTTAGAAGCTCATCACCCATCCAGGCTGGCCGTCTGCCCTGGCGGCTCATCTTCCGGCGCATTGGCACAGACTGTTCCTGCGCCTTCAAGAGTTCCTCCTTGAAGTAGTCCCAGCTCTCCTGGACCCCTTTGTTTCTAAGGGCTGTTTCCCAAAGAACCTTCTGAGTTAGTTCCTTGAGTAACCTGAAGTCTGCCCTCTGGCAGTCCAGAGTGGAGGTCTTCTTGCTGCCCCTCTTAGTTTGACCGAATACTGAAAATTCAATTATCTCGTGGTCGCTGGCCCCTAAACAGCCTCCGACCACCACATCACCCACCAGCCCTTCCCTGCTGGTGAAGAGGAGGTCAAGCATAGCCTTACCCCTGGTAGGCTCACGCAGCACCTAGGATAAGAAGCTGTCCTCCATGCAGTCTAAGAACCTCCTTAGACTGTCTCCTCTCTGCTGTGCTGAGATCCCAGCAGATGTCAGGCAGGTTGAAGTCGCCCATGAGAACAAGGTCAGGAGATCTTGAGACAGCCTTAAGCTGCCTATAGAATGCTTCATCAACTTCTTCTTCCTGGTTGGGTGGTCTATAACAGACTCCAACCAGGATGTCAGCCCTGTTGACCTTCCCTCTAATTCTCACCCACAGGCACTCAACCTGATGATCCCTGATCTTCAGCTCAATGGCATCTAGTGCCTCCCTGATGTACAGGGCCACCCCTCCACCCCTTCTTCCCTGCCTGTCTCTTCTGAAAAGCCTGTAGCCATCCATTGCAGTGCTCCAGTCATGTGAGTTGTCCCACCACGTCTCTGTGATGGCAACTACATCATAACTTTCCTGCTGGAACAAGGCTTCCAGCTCCTCTTGTTTGTTACCCATGCTTTGTGCATTAGTGTACATGCAGTGTAGCTGGGCTGCTGGTTTCACCTCTGGCTCTAGCTTATCACCCCCAGACTCCTGCCTGGGGGGACTGGTTTCAGCCCCTTCCCCCTTCAAAACTAGTTTAAAGCCCTATCTATGAGACCTGCCAATTGCCTTCCTAGAATCTTTTCCCCTTTGAGGGATAGGCCATTTTCATACACTCTGATCTTTCCCCTCCTCTGGGACAGATGTGCTTCATCTGTTGCCAGCTGACCTGGTGCAATAGAAAGTTTTTCAAGATCGAAAAACCCGAAATTCTTTTGACTACACCAGCCTCTAAGCCACTTGTTGACTATGGCTGATGACCTGTTCCTTATGGTATTCCCTCCTGCAACTTAGGGTATAGATAAGAAAATTATTTGTGCACCTGACCCCTCAACGAGATCCCCCAGGGCCTTAAAGTCATTCTTGATAGCTCTGGAAGTTCTGGTTGCACATGTACACATGTAAGCCTGAGTCTGTGAGAGATAAAACATTTTATCTTTGTGTATTGAGCACAGAGGTGGAATGTACTTCAAAGGAAAAAAAAAAAAAAGGCCATGAAATGGTAAAATTTGGCCCTAAAATAATAGGTGAGGTCTACCTGTCAATAAAAATTAGAATTTTCTTCATTTATAAATAATAAATAAATAATTTATAAATCTAGATCTAGTATTTCCCTTTCTTCCCCTTTCTCCTTCCCCCTTTCCACTTTCCTCTTTTCCTCTCCCTCTCCCACTCCCTCCCCCTCTCTCTCTTCCTCTTCCTTTCTCTTAGTGCAGTTAGGAGTTACACATGTGCATCCAATGCAGAAAGCTCTTTTCAACCTATATCCTCCATGTCTTAATGTCCCCAGCCCCTGTTTAAGACTCAAAAAACATTGACAGAAGGGACAGAAAATTTCAGTTTTGCCATGACAAAGAGCTTCAGGAATGCTGGTGGAAGAAAGCAGAGCATATTGCAGCTCATGCCTCTGCCTGTGGCCCTTTGACTCTCTTTTTCAGCAATGCATTTTAATAGCATGATAGTATTTCAAGGACTGAAAAAATTGAAGGGGCCATCATAATAAAACACCTTTATTGGCCAGTTGTACTTGTAAGGAAGTTCAATTCCTTATAGCATGTATCTGTGGCAACTAGTCATGAGTGATTGTTCCACTGAAATCAATAATCTCCACCAGGAGGCAAGAGATTTTGAGATGAGGGTAACTAGTCCAAGAAAAAACCTTTTTTTTTTTTTTGGTGGGTAAAAAACAAAGGGTAAAAATGCCATAGCAAAGAAAACAGAGACCACAGCAAATTCTGCAGTAGAAGACTGACCTTTATCTTCAGGACTCCATCTTGTAGTCCACACTGACTTTCAAATATTTCTTTTGGGTAATGTACATATCTCAAAGCAAAGAATTAAGAGACAATGGAGGATTAGCAAGGCCTCTAAATATGTGAGACTGTTCTTGTGTGTTTTATAGAATGTCTATGCAACTCATTGTATCTGCTCAGTACTTTATATGCTGATGATCAGTGAGTCTGCTAGAACTTGAAAAAGATAGGATTTACTACTACAGAAGAACTTCTGCTATGGGTTAGTAGCCCTATTTTAGTCCTTACCATCTTCCTGTCTTATATTTTCAAAGATCAAAAACATAGGAGAAGAGTTACAGAGGTTTTATTTATTTGTTTGTTTATTTATTTGGTTTTTAATGGAAATGAACCAGCAATCTACCTATCAGGCTTGCAAACACAGGCTGCTGTGAGAATCCACAAAACAATGCAATGAGGAGAAAGAACAGGGATGGACTGGCTAAGATATTGCAGAGGCAACTACCACTTTCTTGTACACAATTGATATTTCACAGTGAAAAAATTCTTGGCTGGTTCTTCGAGTTGTGAAACACAGGTGGCATTACTGTAAATGAATACAATGGTTTGTTATGGGACTACATCCGCTTTCCACCTTCATAACAGGACTTCTGTTTTCAACTGCTCTAAGTGTGTTAGTCTAGGCACAACCAGGGAACTTATCCTGGGAGCTGAACTAAATGTTATACGGAGTTGCAGAAGTGTTCCCCAATATATTGCTATGTAATCACTGTTCCAAACAGACAGGACTCAAATGGGAGAGAAGAGTAATTCTTTTCTGCTGTCCATGTTTGTTGGATTTATATTTATCTCTCAGTTTAAAAGGGTTTATTGTAGGTGCTTTTCAATTGGAAAAGTATGTGATGTGGGAATGATTTGAATCAGGTCCAGGAGGTTACATATCTATTAAGAAAGCTTTGTTTTCATTTAGCTTACTACAGTGTCACACAAATATAACTTCCTCACACAATTTACTCAGGTGGCAACAGAGAAGAACAAATATACTGATGTGGCTCCAGAGAGTGCTAGAACCACTTCTTCTGAAACCAACATCATCAAAAGAAACGTATTTGCCACTGTGTTCCTATGTATTGTTCTGGCTGGTTTGAGAGAATATATGATTTGGTAGGCTTAAAGAATAAGCTCATGATTCAGCATTTTCTCCACCTTTCATCACCTTTCACAGTGTAATACTTACGTTCCATCTACTGTAGAAAGCCTGTGGGCTTCCTTGTCCAGAAGGCTGGAGAAAACCTATGCTGTTACCTATGCAGCATAAACAAAGCTGATTTTCCTGCTGCTGTGAAATATTTGTCCTATCAAGCTATTGCAGGTCATTTTTTCCCCCCCTTTGCTTTTGCAGAGTAGAACTTGTTACCCCTCTTTCTTCAACCATTTGAATCTTTCTGTATTGATTCTTTATGCAGCTATACAATTTCACAAGCCCTAGGATTTTTATTATGCAATCCTGCATCCTTTCCAGAAACATCAGCTGCCAGAGGCATACAAATCAGCTTAGCTGAAAGGAGGAAACTTTTGCTCTTACGTTATGATGCTGACTTTTAAGCTGCAAGATTTTATATCATCCAACCAGCCTTTACTATCCCTTCACTTTGGCTGCTTTTTATCTGAATGAGGAAAGCAAAATACTATAATAAAGCCACTGTATGTCTGTCATCTTCTGCCACTAGCATGAACGAGTTCATCTTGTCTAAATTAGAGGATCTGTGAAGCAAATAAAGCCAGTACCAGAACAAGAGGACACAGTCTCAGGCTGCGCCAGGGAAGGTTCAGGCTAGATGTTAGGAAGAAGTTCTATACAGAAAGAGTGATTGCCCATTGGAATGGGCTGCCTGGGGAGGTGGTGGAGTCACCATCACTGGAGGTGTTCAGGAGGAGACTTGATGGGGTGCTTGGTGCCGTGGGTTAGTTGTTTGTGTGGTGTTTGATTGGTTGATGGGTTGGACGCGGTGATCTTGAAGGTCTCTTCCAACCTGGTTTATTCTATGTATTCTATGTATTCTATGTAAAGGATAAGAAAATGAGCAAATGGACTTTCCTCTCTGTAGAAATATATACATAAGCATCAGCAACAGTAAGGAAGAGAAATACTATTTTTTTTCAGCCTTGATCAGGTATTATCTTGTGCTTCGTCCAAAGGAACAAGTCCTGCTCCACTGAGTCAGCCCCATTTACTACCAGAACTAAAAGCAAATAAAAATGGATAGCTTTAACATTTCTATAGTCTATAGCCCCTCCCTGAGGAGAACCTGTGCCAGATGTGTCACCCCAGTTTCTTCCCCTACATAAGATTCCAACTGCTCAACACAGACCCAGGAACAGTGCAGGGTGGTGATGAGACACACTAATTTGATTGGGGTAAAATTAACAAGGTGGGAATTACAAAAATAGAGTTATATTTATTTTTCCTGAAAACCCCACCCCAAAATGATGTATGAATTGATTAAATTATTTACAGGTTCTATTGTGTCACAAATTCTACCAGGATAGTTATGGGCAACTTCAGTACAATTCAGAGAGTTCAGAAAATGGAGAAGGCTAAGCCACAAAATAGCTTTACCCCACTAATAAAATCAGAGGAAAGCCAGGAACTTGGGAAAGCCAACAAGAATGCCAGGTTGTACTTTTTAGGCTGGATGTTAGGAAGAAGTTGTTCATCGAAAGAGCGATTGGCCATTGGAATGTGCTGCCCAGGGAATTAGTGGAGTCACCATCGCTGGAGGTGTTTAGGAACAGACTGGATGGGGCACTTGATGCCATGGTTTAGTTGATTAGATGGTGATGGATGATAGGTTGGACATGATGATCTCAAAGTTCTTTTCCAACCTGTTTAATTCTATTCTATTCTATTCTATTCTATTCTATTCTATTCTATTCTATTCTATTCTATTCTATTCTATTCTATTCTATTCTATTCTATTCTATTCTATTCTACTCAAGAAGATGGAGCAGGAATTTGGCATCAGTCCCTAGGTCTTTCTTTGATGGCAGGCTCCAGAACTGCAGCATCTGTAATCAATTTGTGGATAACGGGGCACAAATCCAAGGAAAAGGGACACATCAGAATCAAAGTGTCCATAGACACAGCTGCTATGAGGGAAAACTTGTGAACAGAAGCACTGTCTGGACAGTGCAAGGAGGCTGCAGTTTCATGGCAGGCAGGGTCAGTCCAGTGGCAGGCAGGGAGCAGGACCCAAGGGCAGGCAGGTCCGGGGAGAAGCCAGGTCCAAGTGCTGGTTTCTCCAATTTCACCATGCATGTAAAGTGAGTCCAAGATGAGAGCGGAAAATGGGAGCGAGCAAGATGAAGGCGAGAGCCCAAACCGCTTTCTGGACACTCTGTTTAAGGCATTTCTAGACAATGTGTCCAATGCCAACGTATACTGGGTGTGAAGCACCCTGCTAATCATAGCTCCCAAACCCAGCAGACCTCACCAACCAGTAAATACTTTGTGAGGGACCTCTGCCCCAGTGGGAAGAATGGGAGCCATTTGCCTGTCCCCAGGGGAAGGCAATTTTGCACCTTGGAAGGCAATTTCATGCCTTTGTCTTTCCCCATTCAAACCTCCACTGATTGAGATGGGGAAGTGGGGATTTGAGCACCCCGTAATACACACAGGTGCTCATTTTCTCTGTAGACCTGCCTCATGGCTCACCCAGCACCGTGGAAACCTATATAATTTCAGAAGGACACCTGTGAAAAGCATTCTGCTGTTCTCAGGACGAGACTCCTTCCTCCCTAACCCTGACAGTCGCTATGGTACAACGTGGTATCACTTCAGCTGTATCTGTCCTGTGAAGACAGCAAAATATTGAGCAGCTCATCAATGACAGTTGCTGATTGCTGCAGATACTGGATCAAGCAGAACATGATCAAATGTACTTAGGAAAGTTAAAATATCAGATGGGTTTTGTCCTCTATATCTCTTTCCTATTTTCTCCCTTTCATTCATCTGGTTAAACTGATCTCTGTATTAGGAAGATAAATTCCATCCCCCCAGGATGTTACCTTTATTGAAAGTTTTCACTCACTGTAAATTTTCTCCTGGATTTTAAATTAAATAAGACAACAAATCTTCCTGTCTTTGTCTCTATGTGCTCAGGGTACTTTTTATTTTACTCCTAAACTTTTTGTGTATTAGTTGAAGTCATAATGATATGTCAATATGAAAGAAAATGTAACGAGGGAAAAGCAATCTTATTTTAGAATAGAATAGAATAGAATAAACCAGGTTGGAAGAGACCTTCAAGATCATCGCGTCCAACCCATCAACCAATCCAACACCACCTAAACAACTAACCCATGGCACCAAGCACCCCATCAAGTCTTCTCCTGAAAACCTCCAATGATGGTGACTCCACCACCTCCCCAGGCAGCCCATTCCAATGTGCAATCACTCTCTCTGTGCAGAACTTTTTTCTAACATCCAGCCTGAACCTCCCCTGGCGCAGCCTGAGACTGTGTCCTTAACAGTATCAGATGAGGGAAACAGGGGGAAATTATAAATCACATGAAGAATTTTTGACTTCACAACGCAGGAACACAGTTTGTGGGAACACTATATACTCCACATGCATCTGTGACATCAGAAAGTAACTGCTGAATCCCACAAAGCTGCTTGCTGAGATGAGGATTTTCTTAGAAAACACAAGCTGGTAAAGCTACTTCTGGGTTTATAACCCTCACTTATAAATAATTCAGGAGTAGTATCTCAAATGTTGGATTGACCCTGAGAAAAGTTTTTTCTAGCCTCTTTTCAAGATAGATTTTTAAGGGTGAAAATACATCCTGAAAATATTGACATGGTTTGGAGCTTTTCCTTAAGAAAGATGATGTCCATTTGTTAACTGCTATGTGATAAATGTATGTTTGTTCATGCATGTGTGTGACACTATATCTCACACTCCAGAGTGGAGGTTTTTATATCTCTATATAAAGTTTTTGTTTGTGACTTCTCACAGGATGATGGCTTCCTGTGTCCCCCATAAGCTAAAAAAAATTAGTTGGCAGGCTGTGTTTGAACTCCATGTTTGATATCTAAAAACTACTTTGTCTTTTGTCTTAAAGTATTTTAGCTTAATTGAGTTTTCTAAGTACTGACATATTGTCCTGAAGGGACAAAAATCCTCATAAATGCTCTGAATCAGACAATGGGGCAGGAGCCAGCAGGTCCAGTGTTTCAGGAAAATGCCCGTCGTGCTCAGGCTTGTCTGAACATGCCTTGGAGTCCAAGTGGGCCAGGGGTGCGTGCCTTTGGTCACGTTTGGAGAAAACTCATTCTATAGGTTGAAGTGTCAGGTTTTTATCTCTTAGTCTTTGTTATCATTGACCATCATTGTCTTGGGAAACCTATAAATACTATCCCACAGAATCAGTGCCTTGCCTCGCATTGCCCAAGCTCTGGGAGAAGTCACAAGCTGCGCTTGAAATCCGAGCTGTGCTTCAGTTTACCCCGACAGACTGCAAGACCCCTTCCTGTAAGTGTTGTAAAGTCCAGGAGCAGGCAGACATGTCTTGCTGGGCCAAGAGGCGAACCCCAGGAGGAGCTGAGTCCCTGGGGCAGCTTTGATTTATTGGAAGAAGCAACAAGCACTGCTGTTAAGATTGCAACTGAAGAACCTCCCTAAACAGGCAAAGCTACAAAGACGACAAGCCCTGCAAGCCTCGGCAGCAACCTCTTTTCTACAAAGCTTTCAGCTACAAAGCCTTCAGAGATAAACCCTGTATGGTATGCACTACAGCAACAAGCTGCAGAAGCCAACAGAAAGTGAAACTATTCCTGTAGCTCTCAAGTGGTCGATGCCCGTTCGGCTTTGTTTAAATCCCCACACATGCCACATGGTACCACGATCAGTGAGTAATTATGAAATCTGAGTTTTATAAGCATCTATTAAAGGTCTGTTACCCTAGAGAATTCTAGAGTTCTCCCCTCCCCACACAATGTGGCATCACATTGGCCAGCTTCCAGTCATCTGGGACCTCTCAGTGAGCCAGGACTGTTGAAAAATGATGGAGAGAGGCTTGGCCAGCTCATCTGCCAGCTCTCTCAGCACCCTAGGATGGATCCCATCTGTTCCCATGGACTTGTGAGGATCCAAGTGGCTCAGCAGGTCTCTAACTGCTTCCTCCTGGATTACAGGGGAACTATACTGCTCGCTGGCTCCATCTGCCAGCTCAGGAGGCCGCTTGTCTGGAAGACAACCTATCTTGCTATTAAAAATTGAGGCAAAGAAGGTATCAAGTACCTCTGCCTTTTCCCCATCTTTAATTACAATGTCCACTGAGGAGTGGAGGTTGTCCTTGCTCCTCCTCTTGCCATTAATATATTTATAGAAGGACTTTTTGTTGTCCTTCATAGCAGAGGCTAGTCTAAGCTCTAAAAGGGCTTTTTCCTCTCGAAATTTTTTCCTGCATTACCTAACAATGTCCTTAAACATTCCGTGGGTTACCTCACCTTCCTTCCAAAGATGACACACCCTTTTTTTGCCTTAATTTACTCGAAGTTCATTGCCAATCCAGGCTGGATGTCTGCCCCAGCGGTACATCTTCCAGCACATTGGCACAGCCTGTTCTGAGCCTTGAAGAATTCTTTCTGAAGCAGGTGCAACCCTCCTGGACCCCTTTGTTTTTAAGGGCTGTTTCCCAAGGAACCTTCTGAGTTAGTTCCTTGAGTAACCTGAAGTCTGCCCTCCGGTAGTCCAAAGTGGAGGCTTTGTTGCTGCTCCTCTTAGCTTGACTGCAACTTGAAAACTCAATTGTCACTGGACCCCAGGCAGCTTCCAACCACCACATCTCCCTCCAGCACTTCTCTATTGGTAAAAAGAAGATCAAGCAAAGCCTTACCCCTGGTAGGCTCACACAGCACCTGGGATAAGAAGCTGTCCTCCATACACTCTAAGAACCTTCTAGACTGCCTCCTCTCTGCTGTTTTAAGTTCCCAGCATATATCAGGCAGCTTAAAATTGCCTGAACAAATGATACCTTAAACACATGCAGGTATTTTTGGAAGCAGTTGACTTGGAAACAGGAATGTTTTTCTAAAAGAAATTGTGCCTCAGATTAGATGTGCTGATAGTGGTGAGGGAATCTACAAGGGACTGCCTGGCTTTCATGTGCCTCAGTAAAGGTTGGTCACCAGGTTGTCAGCTCCAACAAAGTCTGTCCAGAAAACTGTCTTGGGGAATCCACAGGCATCTAACTTGAAAATTCCAGTGTTGTATTCAGGTCACAGTCTTTCCCTCAACACATTATCTCTTGAGGACGAGACACTAGCAAAAGCAGCAAAATTGAACAATATCTTCTGTATTAGTGAAAAACCTATGTAAAATGTCAGGACTAGAGAAGTCACTAAACTAAACAGAAATTAATTACATTATGTGTTGACCAACAATACTTTATGTTTAGATACTTGAAACTCAATATTTAGTTTAGATATTTAGTGCAGATACTTAGTTTAGATCTCAGAAACTTTGAGGTGGGTGGGGAATATATTGGATGTGTTGACAAAATCACCTGAGATCTCTGGCTACTTTTTGTTGTTGTTGTTGCTGTCTGCACTTTGTGTGCTGAGACCTGGTATTCTGACCTAATGCTGGAGAAACTTTGCAGAGGCTGATGCTCGGCTCTGAATTGTCACTGTGAGGGGTGCAGTAGTATGAAGTGTATTCAGATGGGAATTTAAGGCACATAAAAAAATATGATCCTAGGAATAATGTGAAAACTGGCAACACAAAACAGGCTGCTATAAAAAGTGTAATTATATTCTATTGACTAAGCAGCATCTTTTTATTGCATTGTTTATGAATAGAAGAAACAAAATAATCTAGCTAAAAGCATCAGTGTTAAAGCTATACTATGTTTTGTATTCACCTTCCCAAAATCTCACACACACACATACAGACACACACATTCAAGATTTGCCAGCAAGATATAAACATCTGAATTCCCAAATAAGTCTCAACTGGATATGGAGAAATCGCAGACGATATACAATCTATGCTTTTGCTTTGCTGTAGAGAGTGACTGCAAAACACTGGTTAAACTGCTCTCAAGTCGCCTAGGTACCTAACTAAGTGCAAGCAGATCATAGAACTTTCTACTGTGCAGAAAATGTGGAGTTTGATACACCCTGTTTCCTGGAAAAAAGCATTAGCTTCATGAGCTAAAGGGGTAAATTTCACTTGCAAAGATTAATCTTAATGTAACCAGTAATTGTGGAATTGCGTAATTTACTTGTCCTCATGTGGTTTAGAACAAAATAATTTCTCTGCTGTACTCTAGCAGAGAGATGACTGCCCATTTAGCAGTCAACAAAGTACTCTGCAGACACTCTCACTCCTGTTCTGCATTGGGATGGGCAGAAGAAAATCTAACTAAATCTCAGTGACTGAGACAAAGGGCAGTGAAGGCTAACACACCAATTATGGTAAAGGGCAAAAGACTTGACTCAAAGAACCAAAATTAATTTAATTTAAACAAAACAACTCCCAGTTAACTAAATGAATCAGAGTAGTACAGAGCTAAATACAAGTAGAACTTATAAAACCTACTCAACAATGCTTCCTTGTGGCAATGTGGCATCCTTGCCACGGGAAACAGTACTGCATGAACATCCATCACCGTAGGTCCTTTCTGGAGGCTGTAATCCTCCCAGTGACTAAGTGCTTCAGCACAGCCTTCACTTGGTCACAGTCTTCTTTGTGATTAGTCTTCATTTCCAGCAGGGCCCTGCAGGAGCTGCAGAAAGGAGACTTTTCCACTCTTGATCTCCAAAGGCTGCAAGGCTTCAGCCTGTCATATCACCACAGGCTGAAGGAGAATGGCTGCTCCAGCATACCTCTCTCCTCCTTACTCACTAACCTCAATCTCTCTCTCCTGTTCCACTTGTCTCTCAAACAAAAGGACCCCTGCAATGAAAGAACTAGCCAAACAGGTTTACAGCCTCTTAAATACGTTTATTGAAAAGGTAGCAATCAGCTCAGCCTTGGCCAGTGGTCCATCCAGCTTGGAGCTGGGTGTTGCTTCTTGAAGCTTTTTATGAGGCCAAGCCTGTAGACACCCTACCTTGTTACCAGACACCCACCAGACCCAAACCCAACACGCACAATTCTCCAAGATGATTTCTGAATTAAAATTTGGTGCTTAGGATGGAGCTTTGTGGTTTGCTGCACTGATATTATAAACATGCTTTTAAAATGCAGGCAGATTTGAATAATGTATCTGATTTATTTTTTTTTAATTCAGTATCAGTATGCATATCCTTTCACTGTCCCTTGCTCATTGTCTAAACAAAAATCTATTGAAGCTTTCTTGCAGTTCTGTATGTGAATATCTGCTCCTGCTTCATATTAATATCCATAGCAAATACCTGGCTGAGTAACATGAAATGGCTGCTTTATTTCCTTTTCATAAGTGGCTGAATTCCTTCAGCACTGGATAACTGGATGGCTTGCACACATATGATATGTTTATGTACTGCACATTACTTTGTGTCTCAAAGACTAATTCCTTGTTTGCAAAATATGCTCAGAATGTGCCCTAGCTTTTCAATGCTATCTATCTGCTAAAACCCCATGCTAATGTCATTTCTTGCAGTACCAGAAAAGTGATAACATTTTACAGCACAGTTGTCAGGGGTGTGAATAATATATGAAATAGCATAACCTCTCATTTTATTCCATTTCTCCACCCAAGTGTTTTGATGTACTCATCACTGGGTGGGACTCAAGTCTCAGATATTTCTCATTTTATACACATGAATATGTGGCTTGTTGCCTAGCAAGTCATATCTCATTTGATGAGGGTTGTGAGCCCAGTTTTGTAGTGCATTCCTTAAAAACAGTCTTATTAGAATCACAGAATCATAGACTCATAGAATCAGAGAATCACAGAATCACCAAGGTTGGAAGAGACCTCAAAGATCATCAAGTCCAACCTGTCACCACAGACTTCATGACTAGACCATGGCACAAAGTGCCTCATCCAGTCCCCTCTTGAACACCTCCAGGGATGGTGACTCCACCACCTCCCTGGGCAGCATATTCCAATGGCAAATGACTCTTTCAGTGAAGAACTTTCTCCTCACCTCCAGTCTGAACTTCCCCTGGCACAGCTTGAGATTGTGTCCCCTTGTTCTGGTGCTGGTTGCCTGGGAGAAGTGACCAACCCCTTCCTGGCTACAACCTCCCATCAGGTAGTTGTACAGAGCAATGAGGTCACCCCTGAGCCTTCTCTTCTCCAGGCTAAACAATCCCAGCTCCCTCAGCCTCTCCTCATAGGGCTTGTGCTCAAGGCCTCTCCCCAGCCTTGTTGCCCTTCTCTGGACACGTTCAATTGTCTCAATGTCCTTTTTAAACTGAGGGGCCCAGAACTGGACTCAGAACAGGACTCAAGGTGTGGCCCAACCAGTGCAGAGTACAGGGACACAATGACTTCCCTGCTCCTGCTGGCCACACTATTCTTGATGCATGCCAGGATGCCATTGGACTTCTTGGCCACTTGGGCACAGTGCTGGCTGCTGTTCAGATGGCTGTCAATCAGCATCCCCAGGTCCCTTTCTGTTTGGGAGCTCTCCAGCCACTCTGACCCTAGTCTGTAGCTCTGCATGGGGTGGCTGTGGCCAAAGTGCAGCACCTGGCACTTGGATTTGTTAATTGCAGTGGTTAGGAAAGGACCTGTAGAGGTCATCTAGTTCAACCCCCCTGCACTAAGCAGAAACATCCCCAGCTAGACCAGGTTGCTCAGAGCCCCATCAAACCTGACCTTGAATGCCTTCAGAGATAAGGCCTCTACCACCTGCCTGGACAACCTGTGTTCATGTTCCACCATTGTCACAGTAAAGAACTTCTTCCTAATGTCCAATCTAAATATACTCTTCTCCAGTTTAAAATCACTGATCCTTGTTCTATTGCTACATGCCCTTGCAAACAGTTCCACCCTCCCCAGCTTTCCTGTAATGTCATCTCTGTAAGATTCTGTGAGACTCCTTAAGACTTTGACTGTGCTGCAGTGTCCCTAGCATAATGCAGGGCAATTTCTTAATATATGGAGTAAAGAGCGGGTGAAATGCTGAGGTCACTGGGTCATCCATGTCTGCTGTGGAAAATCTAAGCAAAATATTAGCTATACAATGTATTTTAGGGGTTGTTGTAGGGATAGTGAGTATTAGGTCTTATACAGCATCCACACTGTCTGTATTTCTTAACAGTGCTGAGAATAGAATAGAATAGAATAGAATAGAATAGAATAGAATAGAATAGAATAGAATAGAATAGAATAGAATAGAATAGGATAGGATAGGATAGGATAGGATAGGATAGGATAGGATAGAACAGAATTAACCAGGTTGGAAAAGACCTTTGAGATCATCAAGTCCAATCTATCACCCAACACCATCTAATCAATTAAACCATGGTACCAAGTGCCTCATCCAGTCTCTTCTTAAACACCTGCATTAGGAATAGTGTGGCCAGGAGGAGCAAGGAAGTCATTGTGCCCCTGTACTCTGCATTGGTTAGGCCACACCTTGAGTACTGTGTCCAGTTCTGGGCCCCTCAGTTTAAGAAAGACATTGAGACACTTGAAAGGTGGTTGTAGCCAGGAAGAGGTTGATCTCTTCTCCCAGGCAACCAGCACCAGAACAAGAGGACACAGTCTCAAGCTGCACCATGGGAAGTTTAGGCTCGAGGTGAGGAGAAAGCTCTTCACTGAGACAGTTGGTAGCCATTTGAATGTGCTGCCCAGGGAGGTGGTGGAGTCACTGTCCCTGGAGGTATTCAAGAGGGGATTGGATGTGGCACTTGGTGCCATGGTCTAGTCATGAGGTCTGTGGAGACAGGTTAGACTCGATGATCTTTGAGGTCTCTTCCAACCTTGGTGATACTGTGATACTGTGATACCTCCAGTGATGGTGACTCTACCACCGCCCTGGGCAGCACATTCCAATGGGCAATCACTCTTTCTGTGAAGAACTTCTTCCTAATATCCAGGCTAAAACTCCCCTGGCACAGCTTGAGACTGTGTCCTCTTGTTCTGTCACAGGTTCATTTAAGTAGGGTGATGTACTTAATTTCCTTATGTTGTTTCCTTATGTTGTTATGGTGCTTATGTAAAGATAAGATATTTCATAATGTAGCATGAGACATGAAGAATCAGATGACAGTGGTCTGTTGGAGTTATAGAATTAATAAAGTAGACATTATGAATATTGGGGTGAATCAAGTGTATCGATATCTTTGAGCAACACTTAAACACTGTTACACAGATTACATCTTCTTTTTGCCTTCTCTCTACTCGGACAGGTGGTGATTGGCTCGGTAACTTAATGTTTAGCATTCTCTGGATTTTATTAATCAACAGTGCTGAACAAATTGAAAAAAAGCATGAATTATACTTTTTCCAATATTTCTTGGTTACTTAATAACATTTTGTAAAAAGAAATTGCCATGTATGTTCCATTGTTATATGAGGAGGATGGAAAGGAAAGGTGGGCAAGGATAGAAAATGGGTAAGTGATCGGAATGGAAGAAATGTTCCTGGACCCCTTTGTTTTTAAGGGCTATTTCCCAAGGTATCTTCTGAGTTAGTTCCCTAAATAACCTGAAGTCTGCCCTCCAGAAGTCCAGAGTGGAGGTTTTGTTGCTGCCCCTCTTAGCCTGACTGCAACTTGAAAACTCAATTATCTCATGGTCACTGTCCCCAGACAGCCTCCAACCGCCATGTCTCCCACCAGCCCTTCTCTCTTTGTAAAAAGAAGGTCAAGCAAAGTCTTAGCCCTGGTAGGCTCACACAGCACCTGGGATAAGAAGCTGTCCTCCATACACTCTAAGAACCTTCTAGACTGCCTCCTCGCTGCTAAGTTCCCTGCAGATACCAGGCGGGTTAAAATTGCCCTTAAGAACAAGGTCTGGTGATCTTGAGACAGCCTCCAGATGCCTGTAGAATTATTCATCAACTTCTTCATCCTGGTTGGGTGGTCTATAGCAGACTCCAACCAGGACATCAGCCTTGTTGGCCTTCCCTCTAATTCTCACTTACAGGCACTCAACCTGATCATCCTTGATGTCTAGTTCCATGGCATCTAGTGCCTCCCTGATCTACAGGGCTACCCCTCCACCCCTTCTCCCTCGCCTGTCTCTCCTGAAGAGCCTGTAGCCATCAATTACTGCACTCCAGTCATGTGAGTCATCCCACCATATTTCTGTGATGGCAACTACATCATAACTTTCCTGCTGGAACAAGGCTTCCAGCTCCTCTTGTTTGTTACCCATGCTTCATGCATTAGTGTACATGCACTGCAGTTGGGCTGCTGGTTTCACCCCTGACTCCAGCTTACCACCCCCAGACTCCTGTCTGGGGGCACTGGTTTCAGTCCCTTCCCCCCTCAAATCTATTTTTTTTTTACAAGGGCATGACTACTAATATTAAAAATATTCTCTGATATTGACAGTGTTGCAGATGAGTATCTGCAAGGTATTGAAGTGGGAAATGTGCCAATGACATATCGTTTTCTTGTTACACAGGCCAGTTACACATAATACCAATCTTCTTCCAAAACTAGCAGAAAGGATTGTTTAGTAGTGACAATCACTTAGCCAAAAAAATATCAGGAGAGCACAGACCATATTGCTGCTTATAGAAATACATACACATGTAGAAGGTTCTTGTCAGATACTCATCTTGAAGAATCATTTTATTAATGTGAGCAATCGGGAATAATAAAAGGGCTCCAGTTCATTTGGCAGGTTCTAAGGACACCATCCATCACCCTGAGCACAGCTCAAGTATCATAGGAAAGGCAGGCTGATTCAGCAACATATTCATTTTAAGACCATAAAGAAATATTTATAATGGATGAGAAACTTTAGAAATAATGGAAACTGCAAAGATAATTCACAGTTCAAGCAAGCAGGAGTCTTGGATGTGCCATATCTCTGTGAAGTCCTGCCTTTAATGAAACTTATAGTTTCATCATTCTGCATATGTCAGATTGTAATAAACCCACTTTTTCTCCTGTTAATGTTTCTACATTTAGAATAGAATAGAATAGAATAGAATAGAATAGAATAGAATAGAATAGAATAGAATAGAATAGAATAGAATAGAATAGACTTAACCAGGTTGGAAAAGATCCAAACTTAGAAAATTAAGCCTGATCCCCCATATCTTTGGGTGACAGCCTTTACTTTGTGCAGTACACAGTGCGCTAGAATAGAATAGAATAGAATAGAATAGAATAGAATAGAATAGAATAGAATAGAATAGAATAGAATAGAATAGAATAGAATAGACCAGGTTGGAAGAGACCTTTGAGATTATCATGTCCAACCTATCATCCAACACTATCTAATCAACTAAACCATGGCACCAAGCACCCCATCAAGTCTCCTCCTAAATACCTCGACTCCACCACCTCCCTGGGCAGCCCATTCCAATGGGCAATCACTCTCTCTATGAAGAATTTCTTCCTCACCTCCAGCCTAAACCTGCCCTGGTGCAGCTTGAGACTGTGTCCTCTTGTTCTGCTGCTGGCTGCCTGGGAGAAGAAATCACCCCCTACCTGTCTACATCCTCCCTTCAGCTAGTTGTAGAGTGCAATATGGTCTCCGTTCCCTGAGCCTCCACTTCTCCAGGCTAAGCAACCTCAGCTGCCTCAGCCTCTCCTCACAGGGCTGTGCTCCAAACCCCTCCCCAGCTTTGTTGCCCTTCTCTGGACTTGTTCCAGCAAGTCAGCATCTTTCCTAAACTGAGAAGCCCAGAACTGGACACAGGACTCAAGGTGTGGCCTAACCAGCGCTGAGTACAGCAGGAAATTTAATGATGATACAATGGTCATCATGGCTGGGAACTCCAGCAGTCTGTAAGTAGCATCATGTGGCCAGTTAGACTAAGATCATGTATTTCATCTGCCTATAGCTTCTGTTATTGTAAGGAGTTGTATGGATGCCCTATGATCTTAAGTATTTTTCTCCCAAGAATATGTATAGGGAAGTGTCTGCTTCTGTATGTGCTGTTAGTCTTAAAAAATATGACAGAAATAATTTGAGTAACAAGTACTTGTTGTCTTCATCATTTCTAAATATGTATTTCTGCTTCAAATATTATTTTAACACTGTCTGAAGGAAAATAGATGTTAACATGAAGTATTTCTCTAAGGATTTTTCCCTTTTACCTATTCTTCTGTCATATTGGACATTATTATTTGCAACGGTGTGCTGAAATCCAGTTGTGGTGGGCTGAAAATTCCCCTCAACATTAAATTGCCAGTGCAGCCCAGTTGGAAGCAAATGAAAGCTGTATTGACAACCAAAACTACAATCTAAAATTAAATGCAATGTATATGCATAAAATATACAATATTTACAGGTATTTACAATTGATAAACAGCACAAGAACCCCCCTTGACAAAACCAGGGGGACTCCCTAGCCCCTGCCCCTGTGCACAAGAGAAAGACCAGGGAGTTGTTTGTAAGTCACAACAAAGAACACAGCTAAGGTCAGCAAAGTCGGCCAGAAGCAGAAGTTAGTGTCTCCCAGAGGAAGAAAGCTGAAAGAGAGTTAGGCTATATAGACCAACTTTGTCAGTAGTCTATACAATGGGATTGCTTAGAACTTATCATGATTTTCCTTTTCACATCCAATAGTGATTTATTTACATTCTACTACTTTCTTTTCATGATCTGTGGAAAATTTTCCAGGCATAGCCTGTAACTACCACACCAGTTATCTCTATAATAACCCAGTGACACCAAATACCCACATAAGCAGAGATTAAGGGTAACAGAGTTGGTGAGGGGTTTGGAACACAAGCCTTATGAGGAAAGACTGAGGGAGCTGGGATTGATTAGCCTAGAGACAAGGAGACTCAGGGGTGACCTTATTGCTCTCTACAACTACCTGAAGGGAGGTTGTAGCCAGACGAATGATGGTCTCTTCTCCCAGGCAGCCAGTACCAGAACAAGAGGACACAATCTCAGACTGTGCCGGGGAGGTTTAGGTTGGATGTTAGGAAGAAGTTCTATACAGAGAGAGTGATTGCCCATTGGAATGGGCTGCCTGGGGAGGTGGTGGAGTCACCGTCATTGGAGGTTTTCAGGAGGAAACTTGATGAGGTGCTTGGTGCCGTGGGTTAGTTGTTTAGGTGGGTTGGATTGGTTGATGGTTTGGACGCGATGATCTTGAAGGTCTCTTCCAACCTGGTCTATTCTATTCTATTCTATTCTATTCTATTCTATTCTATTCTATTCTATTCTATTCTATTCATCCTAGGTGAAATAAAGATTAGACTGTGCTCCTTTCTGCTCGGACTTGAAACAAAATTTTGTTTCTGAGTTTCTTGGAGAACACATTTATTCTCAAGTGTTAATGTTGCTCTCTGCAGTCTTGTTCTGACTGGCAAAAGACACGTGAAACAACTACTGAAAGAAGAATCCCAGGTTTATTTGGTTAAGAAACTGCATTATGACTGGAATCAGTGCAAGCAATGTTCTTCAAGACTGTATTTCTCAATGGAAGATAGTTGAGGTCCATGAAAGAAAACAAAGTCAGCATGTGGTGCTCCTATTACAACATGACTTATGCAGTGTAAGAAAGATTTAGAAATGCCTTAAGTACACAGACCAAATTTTATGGCCCATGTCTCACTTCAAACATCTCACAGCCAAGAAATCCTTTAATTTTTTTTTTTATGAGTCTTGTACATAATCCCTTCCATTTGCAGTGATGAAGTACTTTGAGGGAGCCTGAGTACTTAATTAGGGCTTTGCTTCCGTATGTCAATTTATATTACTGATATAAATAAAAGTAATAGAATAAGATGGAGCCTACAGAATAGATTTAACCTTTTAAATGAGACTGAAGTTTACCCATATTCACTTGTCTTTTGTACAACCACATTTTAAAAGCCCTTAGGAAGCTGATTGCCCAAACACTCATATTCAGTCTGGAATAAAATCACACATGAAATAGTTGTGCTTGTAGGGAAGGATAGTTCACCGAAATAATTCACTTTTAAAATTCATTGTAGTGAGCAGCTGCTTCCAAGATATCCAGAGTCTTTCTCCGTAGTTAGGCAGAAAGGTGGTCTTCCAAAGCCTACAAAATGTAAACCCCTCTCTTTTTAACTTGATCACAGTTTGCTTGAATCTGAGCAGTGCATGCTCTGATTTAAATAACTCTCAGGATTTAAATAACTCTCAGGAAATACCTTGCAGTATTTTGTTAGCTGATGGAATCCAGACCAGTATAGATAAGAAGTTACCTAATTTTTCTTTTTGGTCATTTTTGGTTTTGTTTTTAACTGGAAAGAGCAAGCAGTAACTGATCTTTTCAAACTTTATTTCAACATAGTTTTTAAGTATTATTTCAACCAATGACAGCTCTAAGCCAAGTTCAGAAGGACAAAGAACACTTAGAAACACTTACCAAATTGAATTGCCAACTGTTATTTGCCAAAAATGTGGATTCAAATCTCTGAATTACCTATAAGATAGGTGGGTCACTGTTTAGGGTTTGGTTATTTCTTTTCCTATATAAAATCACAGAATCATTCAGGTTAGAAAAAAACCTTGAGATCATCAGGTCCAACCATTAACCCTACACTATTGTGTTCACCACTAAACCACATCACTAAGTCCCACATCTAAAAGACCTTTAAACACATCCAGAGATGCTGAGTCAACCACCTCTCCAGGCAGCCTGTTCCAGTGCTTGACTACTCTTTCAGTGAAATTTTTTCTCCCAAGTGTCTAGCCTAAACTTACCCTGGTGCAGCTTGAGACTCTTCTCTCTTGCTCTATCATCTGTGAGAAGAGACCAGCACCTATCTCTCTATATTGTCCTCTCAGGAAGCTGTAGAAGGAGATTATCCTGTAGGCCCTTCACCAGCCTTGTTGCTTTCCTTTTGACACATTCCAAGACCTCACTGTCTGAGGTGCCAAGAATTGAACACAGTACTCAACCTCTGGCTTCAACAGGGCCAAGTACTGGGACATGATCCCTTCCCTACTCTTGCAGGACACACTGTTTTTGATACAGGCTAGCATGCCTTTGGCCTTCTTAGCCACCTGAACAGAGTGCTGTCTCATATTCAGCTGCTTGTTGATTAGAACCCAACAAGTCCCAGTACTCCAGGTGGGTTCTCCCCAGAGCTGAGTAGAGGGGGAGAATCACATCCCTTGACCTGCTGGACACACTTCTCTTGCTGCAGCCCAGGATCTGATTGGCTTTCTGGGCTGCAAGTGCACATTGAGCACTCATGTTGAGCTTCTCATCCACCAGCACCCCCAAGTCTCTCTCCTCAGGGCTGCTTTCCAGCCAGTCCCTGCCCAGCCTGGATTTGTGCCTGGGATTGCCTTGACCCAGATGCAGGACCCTGCCCTTGGTCTTGTTGGACCTCATGAGGTTGGCTTGTGCCCACCTCTCCAGCCTGTCAAGTCCCTCTGGATGGCATCCCTTCCCTCCAACATGTCTGCTACACCACACAGCTTGGTGTCATCAACAAACTTGCTGAGGGTGCACTCAATGCCACTGTCCATGGCACCCACAAAGATGTTGAACAAGCCTGGTCCCAGGACTGATCCCTGAGAGACTGCGCTTGTCCCTGGCCTCCCCTGGGACATGGACCCATTGACAGCCACTCTTTGGGTGCAGCCATCAAGCCAGTTCTTGATCCATCTAGTGGTCCAGCCATCAAACCCATGTGTCACCAGCTTGGAGACCAGGATGTGGTGTGGGACAGTGTCGAAGGCTTTGCTCAGGTCCAGGGAAACGACATCAGTTGCTCACCCCTCATCTATTAACATTGTCACCTGTTCATAGAAGACCACCAGGTTTGTCAGGCAGGATTTGCCCTTGGCGAAGCCATTTTAGGGTAGTAGTATTAACAGCATAGACTGACAGGAGAGCTGCAGAGTTGGACTGTGAGTACCATCTTAGAGATTTACAGAGGGGTGGTTTCTCTTTTGACTTCTATTAGGATGGTGAATATTAAGAAGGAACAGTTTGCTAAGTTGGCCCTAAAGCTTATATTTAAAAGTTGCCTGTCAGTAAATGAAGGCTGGAGGTTAGGCAGAAGTTCCTAAACTGCCTTACAGGAACCAGGTTCTGCAACAGCATTACCTTTAAAGCAAGAGGGGTGAAAATATTCCTACCATAAAAGCCCCAAACTCCACCTTATCTTTGTTAAGATGCCACCTTAGAGTAGACAGACTTAATAACCCAATCAGTGTCTTTTAATGCCATGCTCCTGTCACTTAGGGAAAGAATATGATGAGCAGATGTAAACTTAGATTGGATTATTGGGCTCATTCTTTGGTAATTTACACTAAGAAGCCATTCCAATTGTACAAATGGTTGAACTCTGAAACAGTGAATGTCTTCTTGAAATGTAGAACTTAGATGTGATTTTGCAAATGATAATGAATTTTTGGTGACTGTTTACTGATCATTGTAATTGTATATGTAGTAATAATACAATTAGGTAGTTAAACCTAGATTAGATAATTAAACCTCGCTTCCTCTAATTCCATTCTAACACACATTATCATTAAGAAAGAAATAAGCATTAAAGTTATGGATTAATTACAAAGATTTCATATGACATGTACTTAGTAGAGTCATACACTTTCTGAATGAATCCACAAGCCTCACTCAAGCATAGTATTAAATTACTTTTGAAACAGACTCATCCCTTCTAAAGGGATTATTCCCTTTCTTGAAATTAAATGTGTAAGTGTTTCACTAAATCCCAAAAGGAGTGGGCGCCTCTGGACCTGTAATGTGGATTGAAACCAGCTTCTGTGTCCATTCTACATTTTCATTTCTTAACCTGCAATAGGAAAAAAGTGTGAAATCCCTGACTAATGGAAGTCTTGACATGGAAACAAAATTAAATACTTAAGCATAATGAAAGGCTGGTTAGAATTTCCTCTTTGGTTTTTCTTAAGGTTACTGTCTTGTGAAAGATAGTAAAAATCTGTTAATGTACCATGAGAAATACTCAGTCTGATAAATGCAGTGTTTTAGATTTGAGCTGTTAAAGTCCACTACAAAATGTCAAACAATGAAGTCAAAACAGTAATATAAAAAGGAGGAAAAAAACCCCAAACCATTCCCTACTTCATTACTTGGCAGTTTTTCTACATTTTTTTTTCATCATTTGATTTCAAACTGTTTATGAGATATCTGCTGATATCATCTGAGTACAAACTCTCTGTTGTAACGTAAGTTCTGTTCAAATCTCTTCCCATTGATTATTTGGGGTTTTGTTTTCCCTTTAACAAGAAGCTGGGAGAGAACTTAGCAGACATCAAGATGAACCAGTCAGTGGGTATTTAATACCAATCTGACATGATACCTGCTATATGAAGGAATGCCTGGTGAGGGCAAGCAGGAATGCGTTGAGTTTGTGATTGTGACTTGCCAACTTTTTGATAGGACAGGGACAGGCAGAACTGGGCCACTGCAGTATCTCTTTGAGCTTCTCCCAGGCAACCAGCACCAGAACAAGAGGACACAGTCTCAGGCTGCACCAGGGGAGGTTTAGGCTGGAGGTTAGGAGGAAGTTCTACACAGAGAGAGTGATTGCCCATTGGAATGGGCTGCCTGAGAAGGTGGTGGAGTCACCATCACTGGAGGTGTTCAGGAGGAGACTTGGCAGGGTGCTTGGTTGCATGGTTTAGTTGATTAGGTGGTGTTGGATGATAGGTTGGACATGATGATCTTGAGGGTCTCTTCCAACCTGGTCTATTCTAATTCTATTCTATTCTATTCTATTCTATTCTATTCTATTCTATTCTATTCTATTCTATTCTATTCTATTCTATTCTACTCCTATTGTGGTAGATTGAGAGAGGGCTTAGCTCTCCCTCCTCCACAGAGTAAGAAACCACAGCTAACTCAGTCGAAGAGCAAAAGCTATATATTTACAAGCATATATGGAAAGCAGGTTATATATAACACAATATATACAGGTATTTACAATATATACACAGAAATACACAGCAAAGACAAATAACACAACAAAAATCCCTCCCTCAGGGAGGGATCCCCTCTTTGGAACCCCCTCTCTCTCCCCCTTACCTCCCTTTTTCCCCAAAAAGGGGTTAGAGAGAGAGAAAGGCAAGTTACTAAGGAAAAGAGTTGTTA
Source organism: Dryobates pubescens (assembly GCF_014839835.1). Classification (NCBI taxonomy): domain Eukaryota; kingdom Metazoa; phylum Chordata; class Aves; order Piciformes; family Picidae; genus Dryobates; species Dryobates pubescens. The sequence continues at coordinate 68,391,103 of NC_071657.1, read as the reverse complement.
GCAAGCTTCAAAAGCCCATGCAGGATTAGTGTTTGCTTATCTGAAGGCCAAGTCCAGCAGTTCGCAGAAGAAGCAGGCAGGGAGAACAGGCTGAAACACCAAACTCCCCCAACTCCCAAACCGAACTGAACTGAGGAAAAAATTTTCCAACCGCTTCACAATCTAAAGCTGAATTTTTGTTTATCAACCAATGAAATTAGTTTAGAATATCAGAATGTTTTGGTTCTAGTACCAAAAACATTAGCCAGTGTGTTCCAGCAGTGTTTGTTCTTAAAGGCACAGCCTCAAACGACCACAGTCCACCCCTTTCTAAACAATTTCATTGGCTGTTCGTACTGTCCATCCAATCCAGAACAATATTTACAGTTCGTAAGTTAAGTTCATCGTCCATTCCGGCTATACTCAGATGTAGATGATTCAGAAGTCCAAGAAAATCCAAAATCAAGAAAATGGAAAACAGTTTGTCTCTCCACAGACGAAGCGAAGAAAAAGGGAAACAGGGACTCAGGGACTCTCAGTTGACTCAGGGCTCTCAGGGTTCTCAGGGTTCGTGCACCGTAGATTCCTCAGGGACTCTTTCCTTTGGACGCGCTGTAGCTGTACAACATTCTGAAATTAAACTCTCTCAGCTAAAGTTAAATCTCTTTGTGGAATACACTGAATTTCACCATTCTCTTGCATTACCCAATAAGTGTGACCCGGACCTTCTGCTGAAACCACCCCTCGGACAGGTTTAGCCTCTCCTGAGGGCGAAAATACCCAAACAGTTTTACCTAACAGATTCTTTTCCCTAACAACAGGAACTCTATCACCTTCTACTTTCTGTAGCAGATCAGAATGTGCAGGTCCAGCTCGGTTCACTGAACCTCTACTGTTCACCAGCCAGGTTGCTTGTGCTAAATGTTTCTCCCAGTTTTTCAAAGATCCACCTCCCATGGCTTTGAGAGTGGTCTTCAACAAACCGTTGTAGCGTTCAATCTTCCCTGCAGCTGGTGCATAGTAAGGAATGTGGAAAATCCACTCAATACCGTGCTCTTTTGCCCAGCTCTTTACAAGGTTGTTCTTGAAGTGAGTTCCGTTGTCTGACTCAATCCTCTCTGGAGTTCCGTGTCTCCACAGGATCTGTCTCTCCAGACCGAGAATGGTGTTGCGTGCAGTTGCATGTGGGACTGCGTAAGTTTCCAGCCATCCAGTGTTTGCCTCTACCATAGTAAGCACGTACTGCTTACCAGAACGAGAACGTGGTAGAGTGATGTAGTCAATCTGCCAAGCTTCACCATACCTGTATTTGGACCATCTGTCACCATACCACAAGGGCTTAATTCTCTTTGCCTGCTTAATAGCAGCACAAATGTCACAGTCATGGATGACTTGTGTGATGGCATCCATGGAAATGTCTATGGATCTGTCACGAGCCCATTGGTATGTTGCATCTCTGCCTTGATGTCCTGACGAATCGTGAGCCCACCGAGCTAAGAATATCTCACCTCGGTGTTTCCAGTCGAGATCAAGTTCAGAGTCCTTGTCTACTTGAGAAACTCTTGCAGCTAGATCTGCCTGATGGTTGTGCTGCTGTTCCTCAGTAGCTTTGCTCTTGGGAATGTGAGCATCAATGTGTCTCACTTTCACTGGAATTCTCTCGATTCGATCAGCAATGTCTTGCCACAGTTCAGCTGCCCAGATGGGTTTTCCTTTCCTCTGCCAGCCATTCTTTTTCCAGTTCTTTAGCCAACCCCATAGAGCATTGGCTACCATCCATGAGTCGGTGTAGAGATAAAGCTTTGGCCATCTCTCACGTTCAGCCACGTCGAGAGCTAGCTGGACAGCTTTTACCTCTGCAAACTGACTGGATTCTCCTTCTCCATCCTTCGCCTCTGCAACTCGGCGTGTTGGACTCCACACGGCAGACTTCCACCTTCGCTTGTTCCCGACGAGACAACAGGAACCGTCTGTGAACAAAGCATATTTCTTTTCATCATCAGAAAGGTCATTGTAAGGAGGAGCTTCCTCAGCACGAGTTACTCTCTCCTCTGGAGGTTTAGCACAGTTGGTATCTTCAGGCCAACTTGAGATCACCTCCACCAGACCAGGTCTTTCAAGATTTCCCATTCGAGCTCTCTGTGTTATCAGGGCCATCCACTTAGACCAGGTGGAATCTGTGGCATGATGTGGTGTGGAACCTTTGCCTTTGAACATCCAATTCAAAACTGGCAATCTGGGAGCTAAGAGAAGTTGTGACTCAGTTCCAATTACTTCAGAAGCTGCTTTCACTCCTTCATAGGCAGCTAGAATCTCTTTCTCTGTTGGAGTGTAATTAGCCTCTGAACCTCTGTAACCTCGACTCCAGAAACCAAGAGGTCGTCCACGTGTCTCACCTGGAGCTTTTTGCCACAAGCACCAGGTTGGACCATTGTCACCTGCAGCCGTGTACAAAATGTTCTTAATGTCTGGACCATCTCGCACAGGTCCCAGACCCACTGCTTGGACTACTTCTTGCTTTATCTGGTCAAAGGCTGCTTGTTGTTCAGGTCCCCAGTGGAAACTGTTCCTCTTTCGAGTCACATCATACAGAGGTTTCACAATCTGACTGTATCCAGGAATGTGTAGTCTCCAAAATCCCACTATCCCCAGGAAACGTAGAGTTTCTTGCTTGTTCATGGGATTTGCCATGGTAGAGACTCTATTTACCACATCCACTGGAATGTGTCGGCGTCCATCCTGCCACTGCACTCCCAGAAACTGGATCTCTGTGGTAGGACCTTTCACTTTGTCTCTCTTGATGGCAAAACCTGCATTCAGGAGAATGTCCATGATTTTGTTACCTTTCTCGAAGACTTCCTCAGCAGTTTTACCCCAGACGATGATATCATCGATGAACTGGATATGTTCTGGAGCACCACCTTCCTCCAGAGCATCATGGATTACTGCATGACAGATGCTGGAGCTGTGGATCCAGCCCATTGGCAGTCTGTTGAAAGTGTACTGGATTCCTCTCCAGGTGAAAGCAAACTGAGGCCTGCATTCCTCTGCTATGGGAATAGAGAAGAAGGCATTAGCAATGTCTATGGTAGCATACCATTTGGCCTCTTTGGATTCCAGCTCATACTGGAGTTCCATCATGTCTGGTACTGCTGCACTCATAGGCGGAGTTACTTCATTCAGGGCTCGGTAGTCCACTGTCAGACGCCAGTCTCCATTCGGCTTTCGCACAGGCCACACTGGACTGTTGAAAGGTGAATGAGTTTTGCTGATGACTTTCTGACTCTCCAACTGACGAATCAGATTCTGAATGGGCAACAAAGAGTCACGGTTGGTTCTGTATTGTCTGTGATGCACAGTCCGAGAAGCAACCGGCAACTTAATGTCCTGAATCTTGTGTTGTCCCACAACTGCAGATTCATCAGAAAGCTCAGGTCTAGCAGACAGCTTCAGTTTTTGTCCATCAATTTCTACAGAAGCTACTCCAAAAGCCCATTTGTAACCTTTAGGGTCTTTGAAACGCCCTTCTCTCAGAAAATCAATTCCCAAAATACAAGGTGCATCAGGTCCGGTCACAACTGTATGCTTTTTCCATTGTTTACCAGTTAAGCTTATATTAACCTCCACTTTACTTAACTCTTGAGATCCACCAGTGACTCCCAGAATAGTTATGGACTCCGATCCCTGATAATTTGATGGCAATATGGTGCACTGAGCTCCTGTGTCAACCAAGGCCCTGTACTTCCGAAATTGTGAAGTGCCAGGCCACTGGATGTACACATCCCAATAGATTCTGTTATCTGTATTACCCCTCTCCTCCCCCTGGCGGGAGGCAGGGCACCCCTAGTTATGGGGAACATGTCCACAGGTGCAACGAGCACACTGTGCAGTGTTAGAACTGGAGCCACTGTTGGAGCTACTAGAGTTGTCCTGGGGAACTGTAGAAGTAACAGCTACCCTTCTGGTATTGCTACCTCGGGTTCTGCCACTTTGCAGTTCTCTCAGTCTCCTGAAAAGATTAGAAGTTGGTTGACCATCCCACCTGTTCATGTTCTCACCAAACTGATCACGCAGGGTAATCCAAATAGTCCTACGTGACTGCCTTGGTGGTCTGTTTTGGTTTGATCTGTTTTGGAATGACCTCCTTGGAGGATGTCTATTCCTCACAGATGAAACCTGTACCCACCTGGAGGAAGAATTGGAATCATCTCTTTGTGCCAATTGGGAGATGGTGTTTTTAAATTCATCCTTCAGCTCTTTCATGCAATTCTCCAGTTTTCCAGACAGAGTTTCAATGGCTGAAACCAAAGAAACACGTGTCATGCTATCATCCAATTGTCTCAATTGATCAGTGAATTGGCCAACCGTAAGAGGAGCTCCACCATAATTTCTTGCTACAATTCTGCTTGCCAGAATGTTTGCATAATTAGAAGGAGCAAGCTTGATGAGCTTTTTAGTAAGACCATTTCCTACAGGAACATCATCAGGATTCAGAGATTCATGTTCACCATAGAGTACCTCTCTAACAGCAAATTCTCTCAGACGCTTGATTCCCTCATCTATGGTAGTCCAGGGCTTAGGATTCCATGGAAGATCATCTCGGGAAGGGTATCTCATGAGAACCGCCATCAGAAGGCGTATCCACAGATTAACCTTACCGAGAGCCTTGCCTAGATGTCTATCTATTCCATTATCCTTCGAGAGAGTTCCTAGCTGGGCTGCTGACTTGTCTCCAACCATTAGAGCTGGAGCACCTGTATCATAACATCTACCAAGCCAAGCGAGAACTGGCTCCTTATCTGCTCTGAGATAGTCTTTTCTCACATTTCTAAGCTCCTCACGTGGTGAAGAGCAGTCGGTTATGTCATCTTGTTCTTGCTCCTCTGCCTCCTGTTCCTCAACTTGTGGTCCCAACAACCTCTCAAGGATCCCTTTAAGCTGAGAAGCACCACCACTAGCTGCTGTCCTACCAAGAGATGCATCTCGATCCTCTGATGATCTCAATAACTCAGCTATATTTTTAAGACAGATTTTCTCTTCCTCCCCAGCAGAAGAACCTTGCTGTGCATCCCCGTCAGCTCCTGAATCAGCTTTAGTCTTACCCTTCCTTGTTGTTAAAACTGCTACTTGCTTTACTGGAGCTGTGTTTGGGTTTCCAGCTGCCTTATTATCAGAAGCTGATAAGCTTTGAGACAGATTAGTTGCTTTGGAGGACGCTTCCGCTCCTGCCATGGAAGAAGGAGGAAATGACTTTGCCTCGTTAATGGTGGCTGCCTGGGACACAGGAGCCGCCATGTTTGGGGCTACTGTAGCCCCTGGCTGCTTGCCAGAATCATCACCATTGCTATTCAGAGCTGCCTTGCCGATTGACTTTTTAGCTTTATCTTTAACTGACACAGATTCTCCATTATCATCCTCACTGGATGTTCCTGAAACAGAGCCAGGGTGGCGTTTTCGTCTCTTAACCCTCCGTTTTATAACAAAACATGCCTTGGACACTTTTTTCTCCCGGTACAGTGCTACCAACAAATACACATTAATTATCATCATCAGCAGGACTACACACATCAAGAAAATCAGCTTTGGATCCCAGCCATCACTTAAAATTACCCTTTCACCGAGCGGAATCTTAAACTCTTTTATCTCAATAGGGAGTGTGCTAGATGTAACATTCCTGTACTTTTTAACATAAAAGAATTCCAGGCACTGATCATACAGAAGCCGAATCTTGTACTTAAACCACAAATATAATTTTTGCATTATATATTTACCTATCTTATCGATAATCATACCCAGGCAATACTTGTAGATCAATACACCAAAGACCGAGAAGAACAGACGCTCAAAAAGCCAAAACACCTTCATGTTTGCTCGTTCGACTTAAGCAAGCAATAAATCAAACTAATTTGTCAGCAAGCCCCCAGTTGGGCAGCCAATAAATGTGGTAGATTGAGAGAGGGCTTAGCTCTCCCTCCTCCACAGAGTAAGAAACCACAGCTAACTCAGTCGGTAGAGCATGGGACTCTTAATCCCAGGGTCGTGGGTTCGAGCCCCACGTTGGGCGCCAATAAATGTGGTAGATTGAGAGAGGGCTTAGCTCTCCCTCCTCCACAGAGTAAGAAACCACAGCTAACTCAGTCGAAGAGCAAAAGCTATATATTTACAAGCATATATGGAAAGCAGGTTATATATAACACAATATATACAGGTATTTACAATATATACACAGAAATACACAGCAAAGACAAATAACACAACAAAAATCCCTCCCTCAGGGAGGGATCCCCTCTTTGGAACCCCCTCTCTCTCCCCCTTACCTCCCTTTTTCCCCAAAAAGGGGTTAGAGAGAGAGAAAGGCAAGTTACTAAGGAAAAGAGTTGTTAGCAAGCTTCAAAAGCCCATGCAGGATTAGTGTTTGCTTATCTGAAGGCCAAGTCCAGCAGTTCGCAGAAGAAGCAGGCAGGGAGAACAGGCTGAAACACCAAACTCCCCCAACTCCCAAACCGAACTGAACTGAGGAAAAAATTTTCCAACCGCTTCACAATCTAAAGCTGAATTTTTGTTTATCAACCAATGAAATTAGTTTAGAATATCAGAATGTTTTGGTTCTAGTACCAAAAACATTAGCCAGTGTGTTCCAGCAGTGTTTGTTCTTAAAGGCACAGCCTCAAACGACCACACCTATCCTATTCTACTCCTATTCTATTCTATTCTATTCTATTCTATTCTATTCTATTCTATTCTATTCTATTCTATTCTATTCTATTCTATTCTATTCTATTCTACTCCTATCCTATTCTACTCCTATCCTATCCTATCCTATCCTATCCTATCCTATCCTATCCTATCCTATCCTATCCTATCCTGTTCTATTCTATTCTGTTCTGTTCTGTTCTATTCTATTCTATGTTAACTTCCCTTATATCAACTCCATGGAGCTTTGCTTTTCTCTTCTGATTCTCCTTCCAATCCTACTCAGTGGAGGAAGGCTGGGAGCAGCCATGTGGGGCTCAGTTACTGGCTTGGCCTGAACAGGGCAGTCCTTTTGGGGGCCCAAAGGGGAATCCAAGAGGTTTAGATAGCAAGAATTTCAACCACAGCACGTAAAAATAGCTGTCATACACATTTTCTTTATTAGCTAAATCACACCTGTTTAGGATCTTAGTCAGTTTGCTTACATACTTGTGCTATGTAAATCCTGATGTACCCTGTGTGTTCCCTGTTGGTGATGCTTATCATTGGTGGAAATGGGTCAGAACTGTCAAGTTGCTGTGTTGGGTCATGCTGAATTATGAAATGATTATGCCATGGGTCACTAGGCTGAGCTGGTATTTGTATGTCACCTTGTCATTTATCAGTAATCTCACTCACTCTTCTGATAGCACAGGGGAGAACACCTTCCCACCTCTAGAGAATTTTGAATGTCCCTGAGACAACATGCTCTTGTTGCTGTTTCTCCTGAATGAGTCTCAGGTCTTGTCTGGAGTTGCACATTTATTTTTTCCCCCACAAGATTATCACCCAGAGACCTGTCCTAAGGCTGCATAGTTACAAGTGGCAGGGTGTGTGGGAAAGTGTCTAGGACAGCTTCTTTATAAGCACAGCTATGTATGAAGCTTTACTCAAAGTGCCATGGCACTTAGAGATGTGATCTTTATTTTGTGGACAATTTTAACTGTAAAAAACTTCCTCTGAACCAAATTGCCTTAGTAGCAGGGTACTTTCCCAACCTGAACCCACTGCAGCTGCTGCACAGTTCTGGAAAGCTGTGAAATGCAAAAATGGTATTATGAGACACTTGAGGCCTCAAAACAACTAACTCACATAACCTTGCTTCATTTACATGATGGTGAATGTAAAATTTCCCTGCTCTGAAGGGAGGCCTGAATTCTTTATTCTTTACCCACAGTATGTAAATATAACAATATTTTCATAAGTCTAAGAATGTGCAGGATAATTATAATTTAAAATAGCACACTTGAAAATCTGTTTTTGAGCTCTTTGTATTGAAAAGCATGTAAATTTCTGGAGAAACAAGATAAAAGCATAAAAATCCCCACCCAAACCCCACACAACAGCAACAAAAAAAAACATATCACAAAGATATTTTAAAACAAGAAATATATAATTATTTTTTTGCTTTTTTTTGGTTCAGTTTCTTTTACCAAAATAGAGAAAGTTTAAACCCATGGTGAAAGCTGTTTGAGTGAAAACCAGCCCTTTGCTTACATACAGATTTTTCCTGGAGAAGTTCTGATATTCAGTTACAAAACTGGTGGTTTGTTTGGTTTGTTTGTTTGTTTTTTAATAACCTATTTTAAGAGTGCAAGACTGCACAGTGACACTGCCATCCCTGGTAGTAGTAAGCAGCACATATATAATAGAGACATATCTTTCCTCTTCCTACACAACACCTTGATTTCTTATGCAACGCTGATCCAATAAATATAGTGACATGTGTAGCTACCTGTCATGGGTTATGTTTACTTAACAGCCAAACTTCCACCCGGCTACTCACACACTCCTAATAGTAGGACAAGAAAACAAACCCAGAAATGATAAAACTGTCTGTCAAAATAGAAACAAGAATATTTTTTTCACTAGTTGCAATTGTTGGCAATGCAGACTCATCTTGGGGATTATAAATTTAATTTACTGCCAAATAAAACATATTTGGATAGTAAGAAAACATTAAACCACCTCTCTTTTCCCTCTCTCCTGGGCTTATCATCCCTCCTTCCCTCCAGACACCCCTGAGAGGAGTCCCTGTCATCCATAGATTACTGTCCATTTTCCGTTACCTTCTTCAGGGTAGATGTGGTAGTTTTAGGCTATACCTTTAAAATTTTCCACAGATCTTGAGCAGAAAAGTAGTAAAATTTAAATAAACAAGCCCTATGAGGAGAGGCTGAGGGAGCTGGGGTTGCTTAGCCTGGAGAAGAGGAGACTCAGGGGTGACCTTATTGCTCTCTACAACTACCTGAAGGGAGGTGGTAGACAGGCAGAGGTTGATCTCTTCTCCCAGGGAACCAGCACCAGAACAAGAGGACACAGTCTCAGGCTGCACAAGGGGAGGTTTAGGTTGGAGGTTAGGAGGAAGTTTTACACAGAGAGAGGGATTGCCCATTCGAATGGGCTGCCCAGGGAGGTGGTGGAGTCACCATCACTGGAGGTGTTCAGGAGGAGACTTGGCAGGGTGCTTGGTGCCATGGGTTAGTTGATTAGGTGGTGTTGGATGATAGGTTGGACGCGATGATCTTGAAGGTCTCTTCCAACCTGGTTTATTCTATTCTATTCTATTCTATTCTATTCTATTCTATTCTATTCTATTCTATTCTATTCTATTCTATTCTATTCTAAATCACTATCGGGTGTAAAAAAGAAAGTAAAGATAATTCTAAACAATTCCATTGGAGAGATACAGAACTTAAACTGGTTGTACCAAAACAATTTATCTTGTTGCTTCTTCAGTCTGAAGAGACACTAATTTGCTTCTGCTTGACCTCGGCTGCATTGTTTGATATTAACATACCTCTGCTCCCTTCTCCCTTCTTTTGTACAGGGGGGTCTGGGGAGGCAGGGAAGGAGAAGCTAGTAGCTTCCCCTGGTCTTTGACTAGGGGTGCTCTTCTGCTGTTTGTTAATTGCAAATACCTGTAACTGTTGTACATACTGTATATTTTGCACATACTCACTGCATTCCATTGTAGGTTGTAGTTTTTCCTGTAAATACAGCTTTCATTTGCTTCCAACTGGGCTGGGCTGGCGAAGTTAATGGAGAGCAGGGGGGACTGAATTGCAACCCACCACGTTAGTCCTAGTCTATTTAATAGCATTATATAATAAAACATTTTGAGGTAGGAGGTTCTGGAGTGGCTCAAAGTATTCAAGATCAGCAAATGTGATCTGGGCATATTATAGATTTGAATAGTAGCATGACTTCATCCTTGCTGTCTTTATAACCTCCAGCTGATTCACTTCTTTTATGGTTTCTGAGCACTATCATTTTGAGCTAGCTGCTGTCATGTGTTCAAGATCTCATTCTTCAACAATAACAGCCCATCACTCTCTAGGTAATGTTAAGATTATCCTTTTCATTTACCTTTGACTACACTGAATTTTATTTAACATGTTTTTTTCCTGCAACTATTTTGTGCAGCTCATTACAGATGATCTGTATGGTTACTATCAGCAAATTATTGCAAGATCATCCATGATAGTCTTTACTAGCAAAGACTGGATACAAATTTCATTTCTTAGTATATGCCATGCTAAAGCCAATATGCAGAGAAAATAACAGTTTTTAGTTGTCCCATTACCCTTGCATGTCTTTATGGGAGAATTTACTAAAAACATCCTATGGGCAAAGGAAACTCATAAAAACTCCTGACAGCTGTATGAGCCAGAGCATGGTAACTTTGATTTGAGGCTTGTCTAATGCAAAACAATTCCCTAAATGCAGTGCCAAGGTGGTACAATCTGAGCAAAAGATGAACTTAGTTTTTTAGAAATTATCAGGTTTGTGTAGCTTCCAACGGGGCGAGGGGGCAAGTATGACTACACACCATACAGCACCACATCTTCTATCCCTTTGTGTGAGCACTGTGAATACCACACCATCTTGCACTTTATCATTAAACTTTCCTCACAAAGCTAAAAATAATTTTTCCTCTATATTTTATTTTTGTTTAATATTTCTGTCCTCACATTTTCCTGTCCTGTGCTCTGCCCTCCCTCAGGTAACCATGAGTCACAACCACTTATATGCATAAAAGACTTACTAGAGCTTCCACATTTTATGAAACCTCATTCTTGCTGATGTTTGGCTGGCAGGCAAAAATTCGCCTCTACAGCTGCATCAGTCTTTTAATTCATTAGAAGGCAAGAAAGCTATCTAATTATTTTTAGGTTCAAAGTAAAGAAATTGTGCTAGCTTTCCACACAGAGAAAAATCTGACATAAAAATAGATGGCATAAAATTGCCACAGACAGCTATCTCACAAAGACTCTTGTTCAGGGCTGGATTTCTCCAGCATGGTTTACTGAACAAAGAATTGAATTTTAGGCAGTGAAGTAGTACAAGAGCATGGGACTTCAAAACATAATTTGGAGTAAGAGACAAGCAGCTTCTAATACAATCAGACTTTAACATCTTGGCTGTTTCCAAACTTCTGCATAAAAGGTTAGCCCTAAGGTTTTTCAGGAAGAGGCAGTGCAAAGTCCTGCACTTGGAAAGGAACAGTCCCAGGTATCAATCAATCTTGGGGGCTACTTAGATGGAAAGCATCTTTAGAGAAAAGGACATGGAGGTCGTGGGAGACACCATGCTGAATCTGAGCCCGCAAGGTGTCTTTACCATGAAGAAGATTTATGGTATCCTGAACTGCATTAGGGCTGTTTAAACTAGAGAAGGCTGAAAGAGGACCTGAATGGAAGATGCAAGGAAGACAGAGCATTTTTCAGTGGTGCCAAGTGATGGGACAATAGAAAAGGAACACAAACTGAAACACAGGAAATTCTCTCTTCCTTTTTAGAGTGAGGATGACCGGCACTGGAACAGGTTGCCCAGAGAAGTTGTAGATTCCATTACTGGTAATATTCAAAAGTCACCAGATCATGCTTGAGCAAGAGGGTCAGAGTAGATGAAAGAGACCAGGCAAAGAGGCAAAGAGACCAGAGTTCTCTTCCAACCTCAGCCATTCTTTGATTCTTTGGTTCTGAGTTGCTATTAGTTGGAAAACCTGGTATGAAGTTTAGAGATGAGAGATACTTACTGCTCCTTTCTCAACCCTTAAAGAGGATGTCTAAAATAAATAGCATTCCACCCAGGAAATAACTGTCCTTTATAATCAATTTATGGTCAGACACAAAACTCATCTAGGCATCAGATAGGCCAACCAGTCAGGCCAAAGACTGACACCTTGAAACCTCAGCCAAAATACAATCATGTGAAAAGGGGTTCTCAAGTATGGGAGAATGACAGACTTTTTGTACTGGACAGCTGACAAAAGTAAAAGTCGTTTTCCTGGACCTGAGCAAAGCCTTGGACACAGTCCTGCACCACATCCTGGTCTCCAAGCTGGTGACACATGGGTTTGATGGGTGGACCACTAGATGGATCAAGAACTGGCTTGATGGCTGCACCCAAAGAGTGGCTGTCAATGGGTCCATGTCCCAGGGGAGGCCAGGGACAAGCGCAGTCCCTCAGGGATCAGTCCTGGGACCAGGCTTGTTCAACATCTTTGTGGGTGCCATGGACAGTGGCATTGAGTGCACCCTCAGCAAGTCTGCTGATGACACCAAGCTGTGTGGTGCAGCAGACATGCTGGAGAGAAGGGATGCCATCCAGAGGGACCTTGACAGGCTGGAGAGGTGGGCACAAGCCAGCCTCATGAGGTTCAACAAGACCAAGGGCAGGGTCCTGCATCTGGGACAAGGCAATCCCAGGCACAAATAGAGGCTGGGCAGGGACTGGCTGGAAAGCAGCCCTGAGGAGAGAGACTTGGGGGTGCTGGTGGATGAGAAGCATGAGCTCTCAGTGTGCACTTGCAGCCTGGAAAGCCAATCAGATCCTGGGCTGCATCAAGAGAAGTGTGTCCAGCAGGTCAAGGGAGGTGATTCTCCCCATCTACTCAGCTCTGCTGAGACCCCACCTGGAGTACTGTGTCCAGTTCTGGAGTCCTGATTACAAGAGGGATGTGGAGGTGCTGGAAGGTGTCCAGAGAAGAGCCATGAGGATGATCAGAGGGCTGGAGCACCTCTCCTATGAGGACAGACTGAAGGAGTTGGGGCTGTTCAGTCTGGAGAAGAGAAGGCTCCCAGGTGACCTCATTGTAGCCTTCCAGTATCTGAAGGGGGCCTACAAGAAGGCTGGGGAGGGACTTGTCACGATCTCAGGTAGTGATAGGACTAGGGGGAATGGAATGAAGCTGGAGGTGGGGAGATTCAGGCTGGATGTGAGGAGGAAGTTCTTCCCCATGAGAGTGGTGAAACGCTGGAATGGGTTGTCCATGGAGGTGGTTGAGGCCCCGACCCTGGAGGTGTTTAAGAGCAGGCTGGATGAGGCTCTGGCCAGCCTGGTCTAGTGTGGGGTGTCCCTGCCCATGGCAGTGGGGCTGGAACTAGATGATCCTTGTGGTCCCTTCCAACCCTGACTGATGCTATGATACTATGATACTATGATTAACAAAATCTTCTTCTGTACTCATCTAGAGACAGAACAAATCCAAGGCAAATCAGGCTGCATTTTCAGAGCTACTTACTCCTAAATGTTAGAAAACAGCCTCTGGAGACAGCGTTATCTATTGGTCTTACAGAATATTTCACAAGTTCTTTATTTACAATATTCAGCTTTCTTCTGAGGAATGATTTGCATCTACCAGACTCACTGGTTTTATTCAAAGCGTAACAATCCAGAGCAATCTCTCTCCAGATTTCATGTCAGGCAGTGGATGAGATAAAATCAGCAGAAGTTAAAACCTATTTCATCTGCTCTCCTCACGTGGCTTATAGCAAAATCTTAGAATTATTTCTACCTCATTAGGACTCTGATGATCCACTGAAAGAGTAAAAGCAAAGGGATGGAAATAGAAGTAAGCAAAGGAAAGAAAGAATTACAAGTGATTTCCATATGCTGACAGAAATGTTTTTAAAGCTTGCACTGAAACTTACACAGCTATGTTTTGGATAATGAAAGGTCTAATTAGTTTAGTTAGTAATTGTTGGTATTTTGCTGGCTTAAGGTTATTTGTACCTTTTCTGATTGGTCTCTTTGCCTCAAGTAATTTGCTTGGCACTTCTAATGCCAGCTATTTTATGAAAAACGAGATAACCAGCACTTTGGTCCAACTGATAGCACAACTATTTCTGTTTAAGGGACTCCTTATTCTTAATGCACTTGCTGTAAAACCTATACATCACTATTTGCAGGGTATGGAAGGAGAAGGAATAAAACTGAAGGATGGCAGCTTTTTATCCTCTTTTAATGAGACTTCTGCTCAAACTTTTATAAAACCTTCCTTTTTTTTATGCAATCATAGTTGCAGCATAGCGTATTTTGAAAAAAAAAAAATTAAATTCAATTCACTCCATTTCCTATAATGCAAACCAGCACAGTTAGTCAGAGACAGACACATAGCAGGAAATCTATGGTCCTGCTGAAACTTTTCCTTTAATACCGTGCCCCACGACAGTATTGGCTCACTGATTCAAAGAACTTGGGTAGCCAAAGATGGTTTGTCCTTAAAGCTGTGAGGTAGAGAAGAGAAATAAAATCTACAAGAGATAAAAATACTCCTCCAAGTCTTTCTGGCTGCACAGACTACAGACTTTTTTTTCTCATATTATTCTTAAAATAAAATATTGCATTTAAGACTGTCCAATTACAGACAGACAGAAAGAAAGAGAGAAAGAGAGAGAGAGAGATAAAGAGAGAAAGAGACAAAGAAAGAGAGAAAGAGAGGAAGAGAGGAAGAGAGGAAGAGAGAGAAAGAAAGAGGGAGAAAGAAAGAGAGAGAAAGAAAGAGAGAAAGAGAAAGAAAGAGAGAAAGAAAGAGAGAAGGAGAGAATGAGAGAAAGAAAGGAAGAAAGGACGAAAGGAAGAGAGGAAGAAAGAAAAAAATGGCAGAGAAAGAGAAAATTACACTTCACCTGGTTACTGCAGTTGAATGTTTTACACTAGTCAGCTGGGCAAGGGTAAACTGAGTTCTAATGTGAACAGATTAAAAGAGAATTCAAGGCCCTCAGAGGAGTGATGGGTCAGGAGCAAAAGTGGTGCTCTGCTCAGTTCCCTCAGTGTCAGGGGAGTACACTGAGAGGTACATGAGAACCCATGCAGTCAACAACTGGCTTAGGGGATGATGCAGCAATGGAATTTTAGGTTCTTTGATCATGGGGCAACTTTTACTGCACCTGACCTGCTGGATCCTGATGGAGTGCAATTATCTAGAAAGGGCAAGAGGGAACTAGAACTAGAGAATAAGCCAGGTTGGAAGAGACCTTCAAGATCATTGCATCCAACCCATCAACCAATCCAACCCACCTAAACAACTAACCCATGGCACCAAACACCCCATCAAGTCTCCTCCTGAACACCTCCAATGATGGTGACTCCACCACCTCCTCAGGCAGCCCATTCCAATGGGCAATCACTCTCTCTGTATAGAACTTCTTCCTAACATCCAGCCTAAACCTCCCCTAGCTCAGCTTGAGATTGTGTCCTCTTGTTCTGGTACTGGCTGCCTGGGAGAAGAGACCAGCCTCTGCCTGTCTACAATCTCCCTTCAGGTAGTTGTAGAGAGCAATAAGGTCACCCCTGAGTCTCCTCCTCTCCAGGCTAAGCAACCCCAACTCCCTCAGCCTCTCCTCACAGGGCTGTGCTCCAAACCCCTCCCCAACTTTGTTGCCCTTCTCTGGACTCGTTCCAGCAAGTCAACATCCTTCCTAAACTGGAGGGGCCCAGAACTGGACACAGGACTCAAGGTGCGGCCTAACCAGTGCTGAGTACAGGGGCACAATGACCTCCCTGCTCCTGCTGGCCGCACTGTTCTTGATGCAGGCCAGGATGCCATTGGCCCTCCTGGGCACACTGCAGACTTCTGCAACAATGCTACAAATCCTGCTCAAGCTATAGGAAAGACATTCTCTGGCTTACACTAGCAGCCAAATTCATCAAAGAAAAAGTGAGCTGCACCATTTTCAAACTGTTATGCATGCAAAGTGAAGAAATGGGAAGTTGGCTGAAGAAGGACTAGAATTCTACCCTATGACATATAAAACTTAATTCCTGTTGACCCAGTGGTCCATGACAAAAGGAAAAACTTAGATGAGTATCTTTCTCTTGAGGGAAGATATTTAAGAAGGTAAGTACAGCAATTCTGGGTGATAATAAAAGCTTTGGACTTCTATAGAGAAAATGAAATAACGACAAAGTCACCTGAAAGCATGAAGCTCAGACATCTGCCTTTATTCCAC
The DNA here is from genome assembly GCF_014839835.1 of Dryobates pubescens. Classification (NCBI taxonomy): domain Eukaryota; kingdom Metazoa; phylum Chordata; class Aves; order Piciformes; family Picidae; genus Dryobates; species Dryobates pubescens. The sequence continues at coordinate 68,375,153 of NC_071657.1, read as the reverse complement.
TCTAATAAAATTTATACTGGTAAAGGCAAAAATGATCTTCCAATGGTTTGAAGGCTGCAAATTTACACTGCATACCTGGGGAAGTTTTTTGCTTTTTTAAGTATTGGCTACAGTTTGTCTATTTTTTGCTCAGCAGCCACATACAGTCATTTCTTTCATCATCTGACTGTACAGACATACATACCAAAAGAAGGAAATTGGTACATATAAGGTGAACTATTCTTTCTCTCTACAACACAGAAATCTTGAGCTATAACATTGAACAGATTTGTTATGAAGAATCACTTACAAAAGAGAGTGAAGTGTCCCTCTACACTCAACTGTCAGATCCCTTTCAGATCTATCTACCCCTAACTATCAGGGAGACTAAGTAAAGTGCATGCTAATGATAGTGGAAGTGAAAAGAGAAAGCAAGATGAGCTTCAGGTAATTAATGCATTTAAATACTAACAGGACAAGTAGTAGAAACAATTCTAACCACTTTCTTAGACTTCGAGGGAGGGATAGCAATTCAGAAAGGTAGCAATTCACCAATCCCTTCAGGTTTAAATTTCTACTACCATAAGAGACCCCTGGAAATCTCAAAGGTTTCAACCATGGTACTTGAGGTGATAAATAAGTAAAAGCAATAGCCTGGCACTAAAAAGCTTGCAATTCACCAAGCAAACCTGTCTATTTTTGTGGTGTGAGTCAGTGCAGCCTTGGAAACAATTTTGAGGCAATTCTTCAGGACTCTGCTACACTCGGACCAAGTCATAACATATAAAGACATTTTTCTACTGCAGTTGTAAAGACAGCACCTCAGAAGCAGGTATTACAGTTAGCTGGATAGCACCAGTTGACCTAATAGCTGCTTTTTCTTCACTTTTATGGCTTTTTTCCCCACCACATAGTTTCCTGTGAGGAAACTACAGCTATACTTAACATTCAGCTCCACTACCCTGGTCTCTCTAGAACCTTGGGGTGAAAGGCTGTTCCAATGCATACAGCTGTTTGTTTCATTTTTCTTCATCTTGGTGACCTCTGGTGGAAAAGTATTACTGTGGAGAACAGCAGGTACCAGAACTGAAAAAAAAGAAAAAACACATAGCTTAGTTCATGCAAATACTACAAATACTACAAATACTAATCACATTCACAGAACTAAATATGGCTTGAACTTAGTCTCAAAATGAGAGACAAAGCACTTTAGTAAGAGGACTGGAAAAGGCTTTCCAGTTGCACTGCCATTTTTATAAGCACAACACCACCATTTTCTCAAGTATTTCAGTTGAATACAGTTAATTCCTTAGACACTACAAGGAACTAGAAAGAAAAGTCTGGAAAGAAGGCCTGAGCATTTACTAGGAGAGCGGCCAGGTAGAGAGGGACCTGGGGGTACTGGTCAATGGTAGGTTGAACACGAGCCGGCAGTGTGCCCAGGCAGCCAAGAGGGCCAATGGCATCCTGGCCTGCATCAGGAACAGTGTGGCCAGCAGGAGCAGGGAGGTCATTGTGCCCCTGTACACTGCACTGGTTAGGGCACACCTCGAGTACTGTGTCCAGTTCTGGGCCCCTCAGTTTAGGAAGGATGTTGACTTGCTGGAACGAGTCCAGAGAAGGGCAACAAAGTTGGTGAGGGGCTTGGAACACAAGCCCTATGAGGAGAGGCTGAGGGAGCTGGGGTTGCTTAGCCTGGAGAAGAGGAGACTCAGGGGTGACCTTATTGCCGTCTATAACTACCTGAAGGGAGGTTGTAGACAGGCAGAGGTTGGTCTCTTCTCCCAGGCAGCCAGTACCAGAACAAGAGGACACAGCCTCAGGCTGTACCAAGGGAGGTTTAGGCTGGATGTTAGGAAGAAGTTCTATACAGAGAGAGTGATTGGCCATTGGAATGGGCTGCCCAGGGAGGTGGTGGAGTCACTGTCATTGGGGGTTTTCAGGAGAAGACTTGATGGGGTGCTTGGTGCCATGGGTTAGTTGTTTAGGTGGTGATGGATTGGTTGATGGGTTGGATGCGATGATCTTGAAGGTCTCTTTCAACCTGGTCTATTCTATTCTATTCTATTCTATTCTAATGACTAGTTAGCTAGGTGGACCACATAAACAGGTGGTCTTTATCTCTTAGCACACGTAAGCCATTTCTGTCCTCACTTGGATGTTGTGTAGGTGACTATCAATCAATATAAGGCCTGTACTGACAGAGAAACAAAACAATATAAACAGCAAACATCTAGGATGGAGACCAGCTGGGAGATTTCTCATGGTTAATTAAAACACAGCATGCTACAATATATTCTGCCTCCAGCAGAAGAAGTTTTCTTCTTTTTTTGCCTCATTCCACTCAAATGTAAAGAGAAATAGTTCACTGGAAGAGGGGAAAACATGAGAGAAAAGACTCAATTCTGAAAATTATCAACTGGGACATTCAATTGTTTTGTGTGTTATTATTGCATTACACTGAGCAAAGGTCAAGGTAGTAATTTTTCAGTTCAAAGTGGCATGTGACAGATTGCTAGAAACATTAGGAGCTATGTTGCTCTTTATAACTGCCAGTGAAGAACTGCCACCAAAAAGACCTAGTCAGATGTTGAAGAAAAAACTGTCAAAATCACTTAATGCTGATACATAGAATACATAGAATAAACCAGGTTGGAAGAGACCTTCAAGATCATCGCATCCAACCCATCAACCAATCCAACACCACCTAAACAACTGAGCCATGGCACCAATCACCCCATCAAGTCTCCTCCTGAACACCTCCAGTGATGGCGACTCCACCACCTCCCCAGGCAGCCCATTCCAATGGGCAATCACTCTCCCTGTATAGAACTTCTTCCTAACATCTAACCTAAACCTCCCCTGGTGCAGCCTGAGACTGTGTCCTCTTGTTCTGGTACTGGCTGCCTGGGAGAAGAGACCAACATCCATCTGTCTACAACCTCCCTTCAGGTAGTTGTAGAAAGTAATATGTCTCCTCCCCCTGAGTCTCCTTCTCTCCAGGCTAAGCAACCCCACCTCCCTCAGCCTCTCCTCATAGGACTTGTGTTCCAAACCCCTCCCCAACTTTGTTGCCCTTCTCTGGACTCGTTCCAGCAAGTCAACCTCCTTCCTAAACTGAGGGGCCCAGAACTGGACACAGTACTCGAGGTGTGGCCTAACCAGTGCAGTGTACAGGGGCACAATGACCTCCCTGCTCCTGCTGGCCATACTGTTCCTGATGCAGGCCAGGATGCCATTGGCCCTCTTGGCTGCCTGGGCACACTGCAGGATCATGTTCAGCCTACCATCAACCAGCACCACCAGGTCCCTCTCTGCCTGGCTGCTCTCCAGCCACTCTAACCCCAGCCTGTAGCACTGCATGGGGTTGCTGTGGCCAATGTGCAGAACCTGGCACTTGGATGTGTTAAATCTCATGCCGTTGGACTCTGCCCATCTGTCCAGCCTGTCGAGGTCCCTCTGCAGAGCCTCTCCACCCTCCAGCAGATCAACTCCTGCCCCCAGCTTGGTGTCATCAGGAAATTTACTGATGATGGACTCAATGCCCTCATCCAGATGATGATGAACTACTGCTGCTTATGAGATAGCTGGCAATTCCTCTTTTGTCTTACAGGCATAAGAATTCAAATCAGAATGCTTACAAAATTGTTGCGTATTCATCCTGAGTCATCACGTGCTTTGGGATGCACCTCTATGAATGCTGAAATGGTGTCATGAGATACAAGACCTTATTGCTCTCTACAGCTACCTGAAGGGAGGTTGTAGGCAGGTGGGGGCTGGTCTCTTCTCCCAGACAACCAGCACCAGAACAAGAGGACACAGTCTCAAGCTGTGCCAGGGGAGGTTTAGACTGGATGTTAGGAAGAAATTCTTCATAGGAGAGTGATTGCCCATTGGAATGGGCTGCCCAGGGAGGTGGTGGAGTCACCATCACTGGAGGTGTTTAGGAGGAGACTTGATGGGGTGCTTGGTGCCATGGTTTAGTTGATTAGGTGGTGTTGGATGATGGGTTGGACACGATGATCTTGAAGGTCTCTTCCAACCTGGTCTGGTCTATTCTATTCTATTCTATTCTATTCTATTCTATTTTATTCTATTCTATTCTATTCCAGCACGCTGTGTACTGCACAAAGCGAAGGTTGTCACCCAAAGACTCTCCCATGCAGAAGATGACACAGGGGGCTGATACACCAAGAATATAAATAGTCACAGCCAAGATTATAAATAATTACAGTCCCATCAGCTGTCAACATCATGTTTAATATCTGCTTATTTTTAAAGTAATTAATGAATTTGTAGTTATTTCTATCAATCTTTATACAAAAAACTGCAACCTGACATTAGTGAATTTAGCATACTTGATACCAAAATTTGTACCCAGATTTCCTGCCCCCCCCCCACTGCCTTGAAATCTTTAAAGGTATAGAAGAGTGTTGTGGGAGTAAATTGCAGGGCCTCCTTTTGCATACCTTGCAGCCTGTCAATAATCTTCCTCCTTAATTATTTTTTTTAAATAATGATGAGGCTTTTGCAGTATTGAGACTGCCCAGGAAAACATGCTGCTTCAGTAGCAGAGCATACCTTGCTATGAAAAGAAGTTTTACAAGAAGAACCACCACATGTCCTTGTTAGAACACGAAAGTGTAACCAATCAGTTCCACTGATGCAAACTTAATATAGCATGTATCAAAATATCTGGGGTATTTTTATGAATTCAGGTTTCAGGTCCTAGCCAAAGGCAAGCCTGCCATACGTTGGCTCTTCCAATGCCACCCCTGCAGCTGACAGAGGGAAACCCACTAGGTTGGTGATGATGAACCAGGCGGTTAACAACTACAAAACTTATCCTGTGCTCTATTCATGTCACTCTGTAACTGCTCCTCCTGCCTGTCCACAGAATTTCACACCCTTTCAGAATGTGACTGCAGCCTGGGGATGGTCACAGACACACCATTGATACTTAGGCACCAGGATACTTGCCTGGGAAGGTCAAGCACCTTCCTCCACCTACCCAACCCACCATTCACCACCGAGCCACTTTGACCTGCCTCTCAGCTACGCTGCTCACGCTTCTGGAAAACAACCTCCCCAGCCACACCAGCCTTGCTGAGATGGGGGCTCCTGGTGTCATCGTAGCCATGCTTTTTGACATCCAGGGCCTGCCTAGCAGCTGACGGTGGAGCTGATGAGAAGCGGCTTCCAGCTGGCCCCCATCATCCACAGCAGGGTGCCCCCTGCTCCCCAGCACACCAGCACCATCGCCCAGCTGTGGTTCCTGTGGGTGGAGACTGCGTTAGTGGATACAGGGTGGGAAGGGCGTGGTGAGAGGGCGGGCCCAGCCCAGCCTAGCAGGCCCAGGTGCACCTGACTTGGCCCCTCATGGAGCGCCAGTGCCTGCAAAGTGAAAGGGAACCCAGGCAGCAGATCACCCCTCAACCCCATGGGGGTTGCACCTCCTCCATTACATGTTAAATCTTACCCGCCAGCTGAGGGAGTGGGGTGTCTGTTGGGCCTCCACCTCCAACAGCAGGGTTGCTGCTCAGCCAACGCCTGGGGACCCGGTGGTGGTGGCGGCACCACCTTCGCAGCATGGCTGGTCATGGTGGCCTGAGAGAAGGGGATTTGCCCAGCCAGGGCTTCACCTTCCCGTTACCATGGGGCCCAAGGGAACCCCTCGTTCTGCCACCGCATTGCAGGCATCTCTTCCAGTGTATTTGTCATTTCTCCATCATTACCCCTGGTGCCTGGATGTGCCTTTTGAAAGGATATTTCCTTTATTTATAAATTATATGAAATATTAATCAAAATATTAATTACCTGTTATTAATATGAAAGTTGCCAAAACTTATCACAAGGTTGGATGTACAGTTAGAATATATTTACCATGGGAATGCACAGGATTTGGGCAACTATAACAATTTAACTATTTTATGCAAATTGGGAGGAATATAACACAAAGAGAATACCCTGGGAGTGAAACAGGGGGGAGACTTAACAAAAACTGTTAAGCCAAAGAGGCAATGAATTAATGACTCACAGCTGGTTGTACCCAGGTAGGGAGTGCTGCTGCTGTGTGTTAGAGGCTTTGGGGCACTCATGCACCAGGCACAGCAGGTTGACATCAGGAATGGCCACATGGTCGTTGATGGCTGATCTGGCTTCAGCAGATGGTGGGTTGTTAATGGTGCTATCACAATGGGTGCTTGGTTTGTCCTGGGGAAACTGAGGCACAGCAAAATCCTGGTTGCAAGAGGGGAAAAGGCTTGGCTCTGATTCCTAAGATCGTGGCTTCTCTTGTGGCTTGTGGTGTGTATTCTTGTGGCTTTATCCCAGGTGCTGGACCGGGCAACTCAAGGCTACGTAACCTAAGGCAGCTTCACACCAGACTAGGTCCAAGCAGCTTCAAACACGCAAGGCTTGAGCAAGGCAAGAGCAAGGCACAGGAAACTAGTAATCAGCCTGTATATAAATCTTGCCCAAGATCGATTGGGCCAATACGGCATTGAAACCAGTACACAGTTACCCAATGGGAAGGGGTTCTGCCAGGCTGTGGCCAGCACACATGCTCTTACCATAGATAGAGGGTTGTTTACCAGACATGTCCCCTCTGATCCTTTTCCTGAATTACCCTGGCTTTCTGCAGAAAGGAGGAGGGGAGAGGGGAACCATGTCTAGGCACCTTTGTGTCTGTCTGGGTTTGTGCTGGGTCCGTTTGGCCCTACCATGGGAGTGCCAAGGTCCTGGAGCAAAGAACAAGAACACCATCTGCACGGGGTGGTGGAGGGTTAAGGCTGCTTGGAGGAGTGGCTAGTCCTTAGGAAGCACTTTGAAAGAATTTGTAAGTCTTCATTTTCAGAACAGTGAGCAGCTGTGGGTAGTTTGATTCCTACAGTTAGGAATCTGTATGTTCTATGTACACAACCTATATATTCAGTATGTATCATGTATGTACTGCATGCTGTGTATGTAATGTATAACATAGAATATATGTTGGAAGACACTTCAGGGTCAAACCTTGTCAAAAGCATAGTCTAAACAAGCTGACCCAGTGCTCTGTCCAGCTGAATCTTAAATCCAGTGTTGTGGAATCCACGACTTTCCTGGGGAATATATTCTAATGGCTGATAGAATAGAATAGAATAGACCAGACCAGGTTGGAAGAGACCTTTAAGATCATCATGTCCAACTTATCCAACACCACCTAATCAACTAAACCATGCAACCAAGCATCTTATCAAGTCTCCTCCTAAACACCTCCAGTGATGGCGACTCCACCACCTCCTCGGGCAGCCCATTCCAATGGGCATCACTCTCTCTGTGTAAAACTTCCTCCTAACCTCCAGCCTAAACCTCCCCTAGTGCAGCCTGAGACTGTGTCCTCTTGTTCTGGTGCTGGTTGCCTGTGAGAAGAGACCAATCTCTGCCTGTCTACAACCTCCCTTAAGGTAGTTGTAGAGATCAATAAGGTCACACCTGAATCTCCTCTTTTCCAGGCTAAGCAACCCCAGCTCCCTCAGTCTCTCCTCATAGGGCTTGTGTTCCAAACCCCTCACCAACTTTGTTGCCCTTCTCTGGATACGCTCCAGCAAGTCAACATCCTTCCCAAACTGAGGGGCCCAGAACTGGCCACAGGACTCAAGGTGTGGCCTAACCAGTGCAGCGTACATATCTTTGTTTTCATTCTTCCACCAAAACATTCAGCCAGAGTGTTCCAGTAACTGTCCCTTTCTTAAAGGCACAGCCTAAAACTGTCACATCTATCTATGGTAATCTTCAACAATCACATCAATGTGCATTCCTCTCACACATCTTTAATATGTGACCCTGCCTCACCATTTTCACAAGGGGCAAGTGTGACTTCATTCTAACCATTCCCTTGCAATAGTGGGCATATATATTTCCAATAAGATAAAAATACTCGTATTTAGGGTTTGGGTGTTGTAAGTACTTTTCAGAATGAGAAGATGCAGTCCAAGAAATAAAATTTCCTGCGGTACAGACCTGGATGGGGCACTTGGTAAAAGAGTGTTCTTGGGAGATGGAGCTCAGTGAGAGTGGCCCACAGGCATAGATACTATTCAGGCTGGTCCATCTTCAGCTTATTCACAATAGTACAGAAGTACTTTCATGAGTATGCAAGAAATGAGAAGAGCAGTGCTTTAAGAATCTTTAATGCTGTTTTCTGCACATTAATTTATGGAAATATAAACAGCAGCAAACCTTCAAAAAGCAACTGCTGTGCTACACTGGTGACCAACCTGCTTTTCAATTGGCAGTGTACACAGGAAAAAGAAGAGATTAAAATGAAAATTCCCATTATTTCCTTTTTACTGTGACCCAGACAAAGCCTTAGTATTGGAGAGGCTTATATTCTTTACCAAGGATAGCTTTTTAACTTTATATGTGAGCATAATCTCTCTGCTTCACCTAGAGGTTTCACAGAATCACCATATCACAGAATGTTAGGGGCTGGAAGAGACCTCAAAAGATCATCTAATCCAACCCCTCTGCCAGAGCAGCATCACCTATACCAGATCACACAGGAATGCATCCATGAGGGTTTTGAATATCTCTGGAGAGGGAGACTCCACAACCGTCCTGGGGCAGCCTGTTCCAGTGTTCCTTCAACCTCACAGTGAAAATTTTTTTCCTCATGTTTCCATGGAACTTCCTATGCTTCATCTTCCACTCATTGCCCCTAGTTCTGTCATTGGGCATCACTGAGAAGAGCCTGGCTCCAGCCTCCTGGCACTCACCCTTTACATATTTATAAACATTAATGAAGTTACCTCTTAGTCTCCCATTCTCCAAGCTGAAGAGCCCCAGCTCCCACTGTCTGTTGTCATAAGGAAAATGTTCCATTTGCTTAATCATTTTTGTGGCTCTGAACTGGACTCTTTCAAGCAGTTCTCTGTCTTTCCTGAACTGAGGGGCCAAGAACTAGACACAGTACTCCAGATGTGGCCTCACCAGGGCAGAGGGGGAGAAGAACCGCTCTCGACCTACTAACCCCAGACCCCTTCTCATAAAACCCAGAATGGCATTGGCCTTCTTGGCCAGAAGAGCACACTTGTGGCTCCTGGTGGACCTCCTATCCACTAGGATCCCCAGGTCCTTTTCCCCTTCACTGCTCTCCAGCATGTCACCTATACTGATCTGTGGGATCGTTCTTTCCCAGGTGAAAGATGCTACACTTGCTCTTGTTGAATTTCATTAAATTTCTCCCTGGCCAACTCTCTATCCTATTCAAGTCTCACTGAGTGGCAGCACAACCTTCTGGTGTGCCAGCCACTCCACCCAGTTTGGTATCATCAGCAAACTTGATGACAGGGCACTTGGTGTCCTCATTCAGGTTGTTGATGAATATATTGAATAATGCTGGTCCCAGTACTGATCCCTGAGATACAGGTCTCCAACTAGGCTCTGTCCTATTGATCACAACTCTCTGTCTTCTTTCCTTCAACACGTTCCCAATACACCTTACTACCCTATCATCCAATTTAGCTATGAGGATGCTGTGGGAGACAGTGTAAAATGCTTTACTGAAATCAAGGTAGACCCCATCCACTGCTCTACCATCATCAATCCACTTGTTTATGTCCTCATAAAAGGCTATCAATTTGGTCAGACATGACTTCCCTTTTGTAAAGCCATGCTGACTGCTACTAATGACCCTCTTGTCCTTGATGTGCCTAAGGACAGTGCTGAGGATAAATTGCTCCATCATCTTTCCAGGGATGGAGGTGAGGCCAGCTCCCCCAGTACTTGCAGATGCATGCTATCGGGACCCATGGATTTTTTGGTGGTTGTTGTGATTGTTCTTATTTCCAAAACAAACAAACCAACCAACCAAACCAACCCAAACAAATAAAAAACCTTTCTATTCTATCTCGAAAGAAGGCAAAAGCTGCTGTAGATCTTCTTCATATCACTGTGGTAGTTTTAGGCTATGCCTGTAAAATTTAGCTGCAGAAGAAATACAGTAAGAGGAAGTCATCACAATTATCTAGCTAATGTCACACTTGTTGAGGGAAGAGAGAAAAAAAAGCAAAACATCCAGACCAGAGGAAGAAAGATGTCTATTTGAAACTGTTGGTTTGAAACATCTGCAGACTGAACATCAGCAATGTCCATAATAATGATCTGGAGTTCATCTGGGGATGACATCTGATTCAGGCACTATGACAGCCTACTGCTTAATTTTATTAGCTCATTGTGAGATAGGTGCTTCCCCAGGTTCATGATAGTAAGCAGCTCTCGTGGGAGATCCCAGAAGGCTGCTGTCTCATAGACAGTGCACACTACCTTTTTACTCCAGGAGGTGTCTAGGCTACAAAGCATGAGCTAACAGCCCTCTCTGAGCAAAACTAAGCACATAATTTTCTTTCCCCATCCTGCAGTTCCCAAAGGGCTGAAAAAGGAGTGGGCTGGGAAATGTGACTGTTCAAAGCTGGACTGTCTGTCAGTACCAAAACTAGAGTAATTTTTTCTGGTTTCTGGCAAACAGCAATACATCTGTCAATCCAGAATATGTCATAGGGGTTTTGAAAAGGGAGAAGCAGAGAAGATGTGTGTTGGGAAAGAAAAGAACCCTAGAGCAGAGTAATGAGGAAAGTAAGAAGGACTAGAAGGAAAGAAACTCAGGTTTGCCATATGACAAAATGATTTTAAAATGTTGTTCTATTTTATTTGGGCAGCACATGCATTGAAGACATAGTTAAGATTGCTGTTTTGTGGATATGTAAGATTTAATCTGTCTAAATTCTCTTGCCTGTGGAAAGCAAAACTGTTGTCTGAATACCTTTAGCAACACTTGAGATTTATTTTACTTAGTAGTATCATAGTATCATAGTGTCAGTCTGGGTTGGAAGGGACCACAAGGTTCCAACCCCACTTCCATGGGCAGGGACACTGCACACTACATCAGGCTGGCCAGAGCCTCATCCAGCCTGCTCTTAAACACCTCCAGGGATGGAGCCTCAACCACCTCCATGGACAACCCATTCCAGGGCTTCACCACTCTCATGGGGAAGAACTTCCTCCTCACATCCAGCCTGAATCTCCCCACCTCCAGCTTCATTCCATTCCCCCTAGTCCTATCACTACCTGAGATCGTGACAAGTCCCTCCCCAGCCTTCTTGTAGGCCCCCTTCAGATACTGGAAGGCCACAATTAGGTCACCTCGGAGCCTTCTCTTCTCCAGACTGAACAGCCCCAACTCCTTCAGTCTGTCCTCACAGGAGAGGTGCTCCAGCCCTCTGATCATCCTCATGGCCCTTCTGTGGACACCTTCCAGCACCTCCAGATCCCTCTTGTAATAGGGGCTCCAGAACTGGACACAGTACTCCAGGTGGGGTCTCCCCAGAGCTGAGTAGAGGGGGAGAATCACATCCCTTGACCTGCTGGACACACTTCTCTTGATGCAGCCCAGGAGCTGATTGGCTTTCCAGGCTGCAAGTGCACACTGAGAGCTCCTGTTGAGCTTCTCATCCACCAGCACCCCCAAGTCTCTCTCCTCAGGGCTGCTTTCCAGCCAGTCCCTGCCCAGCCTCTATTTGTGCCTGGGATTGCCTTGACCCAGATGCAGGACCCTGCCCTTGGTCTTGTTGAACCTCATGAGGTTGGCTTGTGCCCACCTCTCCAGCCTGTCAAGGTCCCTCTGGATGGCATCCCTTCCCTCCAGCGTGTCTGCTGCACCACACAGCTTGGTGTCATCAGCAAACTTGCTGAGGGTGCACTCAATGCCACTGTCCATGGCACCCACAAAGATGTTGAACAAGCCTGGTCCCAGGACTGATCCCTGAGGGACTCTGCTTGTCCCTGGCCTCCACTGGGACATGGACCCATTGACAGCCACTCTTTGGGTGCAGCCATCAAGCCAGTTCTGTATCCATCTAGTGGTCCACCCATCAAACCCATGTGTCACCAGCTTGGTGTGATGTGGTGACCAGGATGTGGTGTGGGACAGTGTTGAAGGCTTTGCTCAGGTCCAGGTAAACAACATCAGTTGCTCTCCCCTCATCTATTAATTTCATCACCTGTGATGGTGTAACTGCAGCTTATTTTAAAGGCACAGCCTGAAACTGTCACATTGCCTAAGTTATTATTATAGACTAGGAAGCTTTTGCATTCAAGTAATCTGTGTTGACCTTTAGTTCTCAATCACCTTTAAGATCATTAAGAAAAGAGAACAGTCTTAATACATATCATGAAAGTAGAGTTCACCAAAAATAAATATTTAAAGTGATCTAAACAATATAATATATAAAATGTTCACTTAACCATTAAGAATGGATCTAAATCGTAATGTTTCTGAAAACTTTCAGAGCATTTGCAGAGGTGGTGGAAGTGAAGTGAGCAACTACTTGAATTTAAATTCAATTTGTATTTTACGGTTTTACTTCCTCCATGTATAATTTCACAGAGTGAATTTTTTTGGTTGGAGTCCCCAGGCATAATATCCAGTAGTGAAAAAGGCTTAACCCTGTTGAAGTTTTACAGGATACACTCTTACTCTTAGAGTGACCAGATTAAAGGATCATGAAATTACCAGGAAGTCTTACTTATGAAGAAATGAAATTTAACCTTAAAAGCTGCACAATTATCCCTTGGAATGAAGAGCTTTTAATTACAACAACCTTGCCATATTTGATAAATGGTAGATTTTCTGCATTTTAAAATCTCTTTTCCTCACCATCAAAAACCCAATTAATTACATAATAGTGATTTATGCTGCATGAGCTTTAACACATTCCAACTAGGGTTACTGGAATGTACCTGGGGAGGGGAAAAAAAGGGAGGAATTTTAATGCAGTAAGTTATAAATCTTAGGAAATTCTGTTTTAATAGGAGTCTTGGGGTGAAGTTGTTTTAAAAGACCTAGTACTTTTATTTCCTTCAGAGGAAAATCTTGAAATATATTCTCTCAAATAATTAATAAGAAATAAAAGATTTCTTGTGTCATAATTTTGTTCACTATGTATTTTAATACATACAGTTCTTTTGCCAGTTCTGTACACTGCACTGGTTAGGCCACACCTTGAGTCCTGTGTCCAGTTCTGGGCCCCTCAGTTTAGGAATGATGTTGACTTGCTGGAGCATGTCCAGAGTTGGTGAAGTTGGTTGAAGGGTTTGGAACACAAGCCCTATGAGGAGAGGCTGAGGGAGCTGGGGTTGCTTAGCCTGGAGAAGAGGAGACTCAGGGGTGACTTTATTGCTCTCTACAACTACCTTAAGGGAGGTTGTAGACAGGCGGAGGTTGGTCTCTTCTCCCAGGCAGGCAGCACCAAAACAAGAGGACACAGACTCAAGCTGTGCCAGGTGAGGTTTAGGCTGGAGGTTAGGAAGAAATTCTACACAGAGAGAGGGACTGCCCATTGGAATGGGCTGCCCAGGGAGGTGGTGGAGTCACCATCATTGGAGGTGTTCAGGACGAGACTTGATAGGGTGCTTGGTTGCATGGTTTAGTTGATTAGATGGTGTTGTATAATAGGTTGGACATGATGATCTTGAAGGTTTCTTCCAACCTGGTCTATTCTATTCTATTCTATTCTATTCTATTCTATTCTATTCTATTCTATTCTATTCTATTCTATTCTATTCTATTCTATTAATCTGGAAATTAGAAATCAATTTGTAGAAGAGACAATCAAATTTGTACTGTGACTTTTCCTTTGTCTGTTATACAGACAAGGGCTGTGTCTCTTATTTACCATCCAGTATTATGAATAACCTCATCCAGGAGTTGAGAGAAAGAGTAGCACAAACACTGATAATGCTGTAGTTTTATATACACTCAAGAAATGGAAGGGAATAAGTTATAAGGACTGGATGCTGAATGGAATCCAGATGGAAAAATGCTCAAGGATCTTCATTTTCAACTGTTTCATGCCATTTCTTGCAGGCAGACATATGTGACTTCTCTGTTCTCAATGTATGAATTACAGCAATATAAGGTTTTAATCAGCACATCCAGTGAGTTTCATAATTGTAAGAGACAAAATAATTTGGGTGGTGAAGGGATTGCTCTAATAAGTGAAAAATGGTATTACAAAAGCTCTGAAAAAAAACCCTCTAGTTTTTTTCCCTTCCTCTTTTCATGAATGAAAAGGGAATTAAGATGCTTGGGAACTCCAACCAATTAATGTATCCTGGCCTGTATCAGGAGCAGTGTGGCTAGCAGGAGCAGGGAGGTCATTCTGTCCCTGTACTCATCACTGGTTTGCCCACACCTTGAGTACTGTGTCCGGTTCTGGGCCCTTCAGTTTAGGGAACATGTCCAGGGAAGGGCAACAAAGCTGGGGAGGGGTTTGGAGCACAGCCCTGTGAGGAGAGGCTGAGGGAGCTGGGGTTGTTTAGCCTGGAGAAGAGGAGGCTCAGGGGAGACCTTATTGCTCTCTAGAGCTACCTGAAGGGAGGTTGTAGCCAGGTGGGAGTTGCTCTCTTCTCCCAGGCAACCAGCACCAGAACAAGAGGACAAAGTCTCAAGCTGCATCAGGGGAGGTTTAGGCTGGATATTAGGAAGAAGTTCTTCATAGAAAGTGAGTTTGGCCATTGAAATGTGCTGCCCAGGAAGGTGGTGGAGTCACCATCACCGGAGGTGTTCAGGAGGAGACTGGATGGGGCACTTGGAGCCGTGGTTTAGTTGATAAGATGGTGTTGGGTGATAGGTTGGACATGATGATCTCAAAGTTCTCTTCCTACCTGTTTAATTCTATTCTATTCTATTCTAATCTAATCTATTCTATTCTATTTCTTTGTTAGCTATTTTTGTTTGTTTGTTTAGGGGAATTATTGACAATTATTGCATTTGTTCTGCTTTTAATATACATGTCCATCCTTCTTAAACACTAGTAATATAAATTTTCCTCCTGTTTAAACGTTTTCCTTTTGTTAATGTTCCTGGATTTGTTTAGCAAGAAAAGATATTCATAAAAGACTGGCAGTTTTGATTGCCTTTATGTTTAAATTCCCAAATCAACAAGCTTTTAGAGTGTTTGATTTTCAGAAACCTCTTAACAGAAACTAATGCAGGTTTAATACTTGCAAAAAATTCTGCCATTTGAGTGTGCATGGTCTCAAACAGTGTTACTGAAGGTTGGTTGTGTACACAGCACTCTGCAGTCCTGGGGGTTCAGCTCTGGTCGTAGAGGTCTGGGGAGGGGAAAAAACAGGGCACTTCTGGGGAAGCAGGAGGGGGCCAGAGAAAGTGGCAGCAACAAGTCTTGGCAGCCATGTGGCGCAGCCCTGCTTCACTCCTTCTCTTGGCCTGTGTCTCGGAGACAAGCCCCATGGCATGGCCCTGCTTCACACTGCCTGTGGCCTAGAGAAGACCATGTGGCACGGTCTGCTCCCCGATGCCACCAAGAAACTTGGAACTGCTCCTGTAACAGTGCCACCATTTTCAAGTCTGGGAAATGGTGATTTCCCTTCTCTTTGTTATGTATTTTTCCTACTGCTTTTCCCTCCCACAGAATCTTCGAATCAATAAGGTTGGAAAAGACCTCAAAGATCATCAAGTCCAACCTGTCAACCAACACCTCATGACTATTAAATCATGGCACCAAGTGCCATGTCCAGTCCCCTCTTGAACACCTCCAGGGATGGTGACTCCACCACCTCCTTGGGCAGCACATTCCAATGGCTAACAACTCTCTCAGTGAAGAACTTTCTCCTCACCTTGAGCCTAAACTTCCCCTGGTGCAGCTTGAGACTGTGTCCTCTTGTTCTGGTGCTGGTTGCATGGGAGAAGAGACCAACCCCCACCTGGCTACAACCTCCTTTCAGGTAGTTGTAGACAGCAATAAGCATTTTCCCTCTGCTCCATTTTCGGTCTAATAAACCCAGTTCATCAGCAGTTTGAATAGAATAGAATAGAATAGAATAGAATAGAATAGAATAGAATAGAATAGAATAGAATGGAATAAACCAGGTTGGAAGAGACCTTCATGATCATCGTGTCCAACTTATCATCCAACACCACCTAATCAACTAAACCATGCAACCAAGCATCCTGTCAAGCCTCGCCCTGAACACCCCCAGCAATGGCAACCCCACCACCTCCTCGGGCAGCCCATTCCAAAGGGCAATCACATTCTCTGTGTAAAACTTCCTCCTATCCTCCAGGTTAAACCTCCCCTGGCGCAGCCTGAGACTGTATCCTCCTGTTCTGGTACTGGTTGCCTGGGAGAAGAGACCAACCTCTGCCTGACTACAATCCCCCTTCAGGTAGTTGTAGAGAGCAATAAGGTCACCCCTGAGTCTCCTCTTCTCCAGGCTAAGCAACCCCAGCTCCCTCAGTCTCTCCTCATAGGGCTTGTATTCCAAGCCCCCACCAACTTTGTTGCCATCATTTTGGCATCATTTCACCTTCATTTACTCCAAGGGTATTATTTGAACCTTGGCATGCCCGTCCCCTATCCCCTGCTGACCAAGATTGGTAAGGGAAGAACCGGGTCCTAACATATGTCCACTAGTTCTTGTGGGACCAATTGATTTCAGCTATCCATGCTCTTTGAATAACCCCATTCTACAGTCCTATAGAGAATAAAATAGCAAAGCTTTGGAAGGACTACTGAAAATCCCATTGATACTCTCATTGAAATATATGAACTATGTGGAAACCAAAAGGTTAGCACACGAGGCATCAGGCTGAAAAATGACTGCCACTTGGGATAGCTGAAAGCTGGTAACCTAGGTTTAGACTTGTTGGAAAGCAGCTCTGTGGAGGAGGACCTTGGAGTCCTGGTGGACAATGAGTTTTCCATGAGCCAGCAATGTGCCCCTGTGGCCAAGAAGGCCAATGCTGTCCTGGGGTGCATTAAGAAGAATGTGGCCAGCAGGTTGAGAGGTTCTCCCTCTCCTCTACTCTGTTCTGGTGAGGCCACATCTGGAGTATTGTGTCCAATTCTGGGCTTCTCCAGTTCCAGAGAGACAGGGATATGCTAGAGAGTATCCAGTGGAGGGCTATGAGGATGATTAACAGACTGAAATGTCATATGAGGAAAGGCTGAGAGACCCGTGTCTGTTTAGTCTGGAGAAGAGAACTCTGAGAGGAGATCTTACTAATGTTTACCAATATCTGCTGGTTGGGTGTCAAGAAGAAGGTGCCATTCTCTTTTTAGTGGTATGCTGTGATAGGACAAGGGACACAAAATTGAACACAAGAAATTCCACCTCAACATGAGGAAAAACTTCTTTACTGTAGGGGTGATGGGGCCCTGGAACTGGCTGCCCAGAGAGGTTGTGTAGTGTCCCTCTATAGAGACTTTAAAGATCCGTCTGGATGCATTCATGCATGACCTGCCCAAGGCAGGTTGGATTTGATGAACTTCAGAAGTCTCTTCCAAACCCTACCATTCTATGATTCTATGATATTCTGAAAAGATAGATATTTGGAGTACTGTTGCAATGGTACAGCATGCCACGTTATCCCATGACTCTAAACATGGAGGTCTGAATCAGATATACCTTTTATAGAACTGTATGGCTTCAGCTGGCCTCTCATCTTTTCATTAGATACAGCATTCCCAGATGAAAAAATTAAACCCAAAGGTGGATTTTTATTTGGAACTGAATTCACAGGGGTAACTTCAGATTCCAGGTGGCCCATTTTGCTGGAGAAATTCCAAAGCCTATCCTACTCACTTCCTTGCTTCTATGTCTTGTGCTTTACCTGTACCCAGTGCTGTCTGAATGGGAGGCTGAGTGTCCCTGCTGAAAGCCGTGATGCCACGCAGTTCTCCATGCTTTCTGGGCACACAGCAGCTTTGAGAAACACAGTGTATATTGACCTAACAAAACTATGGCAAGATCAGTTCTCAGGATCAAGTTACTTGTTACTGGAAAGGTTGATATTCAGTGAAAACCTTAATTGTCAAAAGAGGTAGCACTCTGAGGAAAATGTTATTGCAAAAGAAGTTATTAATCTGATAGCTGGTTTAATAAAGATACTAAAAATATGGAATATCTAGAAATATAACAGTTATTTTGTTACCCAAAAGATTACTAGTTTGGTATTCCCAAAGTGAGAACAGGGAAAGCATAATCTTTGCAAAACTATGGATCTTCAGTCAGAAGCTTAGGGAATGCAATTGTAAATGTTATAACCCAGTGTCTTGGGAGATTGAACTCTGTGATGTGGACAGTCTGAAATACTCCTAATAGTGAAGAGCAGTAGAAGTTCAAATCAGTGCATACTTTATCAGGACTAATCTTCATAAACCACATAAAAATCTGCAAAACAACTGTGGTTGTTTAGCCTGGAGAAAAGGTGGTTGAAGGAAAACCTTATCTCTCTCTACAGCTACCTGAAAGGAGGATGTAGCAAGGTGTGTGTTAATCTCCTCTCATAAGTAACAAGCAATAGGATAAGAGGAAGTGAACTCAAGTTCTGCCAGAGGAGGTTTAGGTTGGATGTCAGGAAAAATTCCTTAGCTAAAACAGTTGTCAAGCTCAGGAACAGGCTGTCCAGGGTAGTGGTAGAGTCACTATACCTGCAGGTGTTTCAAAGTATAGATGTGGTACTTAGGCATGTGTTGTAATGGTAAATGTGGCGGTGTTAAATTTACAGCTGGACTCTATGATCTTAAAGGTATTTTCCAACCTAAATGATTCCGTAATTTTGTGATTAAACTAAATGAGATACGAGATCAGAACATAAAAAGGAACTCCTGTGATTTATCTTGTTAAATCTGGATTTCTTGAATAATGCTGAAGCACTGAAATGAGTGGTATGAAGTACCAAACTGAATAAGGACCTTAATACATGCATGAAGGTTTTACTGCATCTGCTCTCTCTTGAAATTTCTGCTTATTTCTCTTCCAAGACCAAATATCAAGAAAATTAGGGCAAATGACCCAATTTTAATGTAAATTGGGTTTCCAAGCATGTATTAATATGCCCGGTAGGATTCCAAAAGCCTAATTGGGTCATTAATAATGAGAATGGCTAGCTGAAAATGAAAGCTAACTTCTAAAGATTTTCATTGGAAGCAGTGTTTAACCACTGAAAAACCAATTAGACCACAAAGGGGATTTAGAATGAGACACTACAGCACAATGCCTCATCAGTCCTCGGGAAAGGTGAACTAAAATGCATAAAGAAAGAAGAGTGACTAGAATGGGCTTATTAAAAGCATGAATGAACACTGTTCCTCCTAATTATGTTGGATCTTCAGGTCCATGTCACTAAGAGCTCAAATATTTCTCTCTAACCTAGATGAATGTACACAGAAAACTGACAGCTACATTTATTGTTCTAGAGTATAAAGCAGCTAAGTCAGTCTTTGCAAATTAGGGAAGCATCTGTTATCTTGTCAGTTTTTCTCTTTTGTAGCCACGTTCAATAGCCAAAAGTTTGGAGCACTCAGCAACATGTAAAATAGTAGTATTGAAATGCATGCTCCAAAACTGACTTGAACAAAAATCTGAAGCTGTCTTTCACCAGGATGTGCTCTGTACCCCGTTCAGGGAAAGGAAGAAGAATAAGAGAAGACATTGTGAGATGAAGCTATCTTGGCATAAATCTTTTACTCCAAAGGAGGACTCAGTGAGCTTTGTTCATTTCCACCACCTTTTCACAAGGATAAGGTCTACTATGTGCCAGAAATCACTTGGGAACATACAGCATTAACAGAATATAGCTAATCTTTGTTAAATGCAATTTGGTAATATTATTATTTGACATCTTGCATAAATCCCTAAATAGAACAAATAAAGAAGAAGAGAAGATGTGCTCTTAACAATTAAAAAAAATACCCTAACGGGGAAAACAAAAGGATAGTTTTCAGTCTTCTACCATCTAACAATGGACATGAATCTTGATGACAGCAGTTGATCTGGAGACCTTGTCACCAATACATGAAATAGAACAGTAACAAAGACTGAATGTACTCGTAAAGAACAAGATCAGAACTCCTCCACCAATGCTAAGCCTCAAAAATAACCTTAATTAATTTCAGTGAAATGTAGATTTCCCAGGAGAATTAATTTTTTTAAATTTATTTTTTTCTTGATTGACAATAAAAGTACTATGAAAAAGTCAAATTATGGCCTTACAGTCTCATAAAGATTGCTATGACTAACCAAACCCTGGAAAAATTACACTGGGCACCTTCAAATAGTAATGAGATTTCTGCAAGTCTTTTGCCTCTTATGTGGCTTTTATGCTACAGATATTTTGTGACTTATGTGACTTCTATTTACAGATATTCTGAACTAGAAAGTGTGTTGTAAATTATCCTTTGCTTGAAATATGCATGCCCTTCCTATACACATGCAGAGATTTGTTTGCATTCATTGGAGAATAAAAACTTTGGAGGAAAATTTCTGCTTAGTGTTATTTTGAGCATTAATTCTAGCTGAATGTTTTCCAGAGATATTTAGTAGTGACATTTCCTGCAATCTCATGCTTATATCAGGTTACTTGCTGTCTGTAAACTAGAGGTGGATTGTCCCACTTTCCTGTCCTATCTTCCTATAGAAATCACCGTAATTTATTTGTCTGACTTTTTTGTTTGTTGGGGTTTTTTTAGTGGTTTTTGTTTGTTGTTTTTTTTTTGTCTGTTTGTTTGTTTGCTTGTTTGTTTTGGTGGGTATGGGTTGGTTTTGGTTTTGTTTTTTCCTCCTCTTTGAGCTTTGGTTGAAAGGAGAACTGAGGAGTGAGAGGTGGTCCAGAGAAATTCAGACTTTTCTATTGAGGCTTCTTCAGGAGTATCAGTTTGGGCATAGTCTGACAGAAGACTTTCTGTTTCATCTCCCACTTATGTTTAAGATAGAGGCAGATATTCTCTTCCGGCAAAAAACACTTTGTCCCTAAATGTCCATTCTAGTTGAAAGTTACTGTTCTCTTAGGGATTCTAGGTGAGCTGCTGTTACCCACATTCCTGAGTATATATTTGGTTATACGTAACTTCTTGGCTGGAACAATTCAAACATTATGATTTTGCAAACAGTATTAATTTTTACTAAAATGTGGTAGAAATTGCATGTGTGTACCACTGAATCTATCTGAAAAGCAGTGGTTTCTCACAGTAAGAAAAAAGCTGAAGGAGGACTATAATCTCTTCATATGCTACTCCTGTTGATCTGCTGGAGGGTAGAGGGGCTTTGCAGAGGGACCTCAACAGGCTGGACAGATGGGCAGAGTCCAAGGGCATGAGATTTAACACATCCAAGTGCCAGGTTCTGCACATTGGCCAAAGCAACCCCATGCAGTGCTATAGGCTGGGGTCAGAGTGGCTGGAGAGCAGCCAGGCAGAGAGGGACCTGGGCGTACTGGTCGATGGTAGGCTGAATATGAGCCTGCAGTGTACCCAGGTGGCCAAGAGGGCCAATGGCATCCTCGTCTGTATCGGGAACAACGTGGTCAGCAGGAGCAGGGAGGTCATTCTGCCCCTGTACACTGCACTGGATAGGCCACACCCTGAGTCCTGTGCCCAGTTCTGGGCCCCTCCAGTTTAGGAAGGATGTTGACTTGCTGGAGTGTGTCCAGAGAAGGGCAACAAAGCTGGGGAGGGGTTGGTGAGCCCTATGAATAGAGGCTGAGGGAGCTGGGGTTGCTTAGCCTGAAGAAGAGGAGGCTCAGTCTACAACTACCTGAAGGGAGGTTGTGGACAGGTGGGTGCTGGTCTCTTCTCCTAAGCAACCAGCACCAGAACAAGAGGACACAATCTTAAGCTGTGCCAGGGGATGTTCAGACTGGGTGTTAGCAAGAAATTCTTCACAGAGAGAGTGATTGCCCATTGCAATGGGCTTCCTGGGGAGGTGGTGGAGTCACCATCATTGGAGGTGTTTAGGAGGACACTTGATAGGGTGCTTGGTTGCATGGTTTAGTTGATTAGATGGTGTTGGATGATAGGTTGGACACAATGATCTCAAAGGTCTCTTCCAACCTGGTTCTGTTCTATTCTATTCTATTCTATTCTATTCTATTCTATTCTATTCTATTCTATTCTATTCTATTCTATTCTATTCTATTCCTGCCTATGAAATTCATGTTTGCCCATAACAAGCTGAATTGTATACAACTATAGCTTTTGGTGAAGAGAGACAAATTTCTGGTGATTTATTTCCTGAGTTTTGCACCTAAATTTTTAGAGTGCATTTGAAGGGATCAGTATTGACATTCCTCCCTTTTCTGAAGAGGCATGACAGAAAATACACATGCATAAGGGGGGGTGGGGAGGAGGAACCTAGTGCTTTGATATCTTTCCTGGATAGAAAATAGTTTTTTTTTCAGATTCTCATCTGGAGTTTGTTGCTACTTCTGTATTGAAAGAAAATACTCCAGGATATTCTGGAAAACTCTTAACTCATTTTGAAGTTCAGATTCACAGTACTGTAAAATATTTATATTCAGTCCCATGTTGGCATTAAATTTTTTAAAAAGGTTGAGGTCATGATTCATGACAAGACTTAATGGAATAGTTTATCATGTTGAACTTCTGCTCTAATTTGTCTCTTACAATCTGTCTGCTATTCTTGCATGCAGCGTTACAATTAACTTTGAGGCTCTTTGTTCAGAAGATTTGTGTGAGTGAAACTTTGTTTATGAGGATATCTCAGTTAAAACAAGTCTGTATATCTCTTTGAAGTAGCTTTATTACTTTTGTTGGTGCATATTTATGAAGTAGTTTGTGAGGACAAAGAAGCTGTACTGTGACTACAAGTGATGTGGGATTTCCTGAAAGCACCAGAAAACATAGGGAAGTGGATGCTATATTGAAAGTAGTATCATTTAACAGCTGGCAGTAGCATAATGTGCATTATGCCTGCATATTTACACTTAGAAGACTTCTGCAAGCTGAAAGTCCTCAATTACTGCAAGCATTTATGCATGGACTTATCAATCATTGTTGGAAATAGTTCAGTGAAGGCTTATTAGCTGAATCCTGGTTTGCTATTTTCACGACATTCCTTCTGAAATCATAAAGGAGATGTTTTCAGTCTGAGAGGATTTTGCTTTGCAAGTCAGTGAATAAAAGGAGAAAAAAAAAAAAGAGAGAAGAAAATATGAAGTTACTAACTTTTCTTTCCTCCCTGCATTATATGTCCTTCTGATTGCCAACACAGTGGTTTGCAGTGTAATTGAAATTATCTCAGTTCTCGGCTAATTATCCACAGGTGATTGGGACATTTGTTTTCCTTTGAGTCCAGGAAACCTGCACTATGTCTGTTCTTTATGGATTTTCAGCTTAGGCTGGCAGGTGGGAGATTGCTCTCAGGGGAATTTATGCTCTGGTTAGAGATGGTCCTGCTCACAGTGAGCTGTTTTGCCTATTACTTCTAAGTACCAGCTCAGGACAGGAAACTAGTACTGCCATTTTTGATTGGTATTTGAAAAGATAGTATTTTACATTTTGCCATGTGGTAACATAGGTTTCTCAGAAATTCCTAGCCTTTTATATTTTTTTTAGCTTTATTTTATTCTTTGCTAATGCTTTTTGCTCTTCAACAGTGATTCCTTATGTGATTGTGTGTGTTTCAAATCTATCCATTCTCTCTGAGATGCTGTTGCACAACTTGTCCCAAGCTTGTGGTCTAATACTAGCAGTTCAACTGCAATGAAACACCAGAGATACCCACGTGTGGCAGTTTAGAATAGAATAGAATAGAATAGAATAGAATAGAATAGTGTTGTAGTTTGAGCTGGGTGCCCCCCTGGTGCATTCACTTCCTGTGTCCAGAAGTCCAGCCCAGAGGGATGGACACAGGAAATTGTGTATTTCCTACCATAATTCTTTGCACCACTATAAGATCCAGTGCGGAGTCTGGCACTTCCTCTTTCCTTCCCTCTCCGAGACTTGGTAACTAGGGGAGAGATCTCCCGGCCATGGGCCTGATTGGGCCCAAGGCCACAGGGGGATGGGCAGTCTCAGGCCTGGCCAGCTGAGACTAGCCCAGCAGAGGGAGGGGGAAGAAGGAGCCCTGGGGGTTTTGCATGCACCCTCAGGTGGGGATGGGATCTTTCTTTGTCACTGCGCTTTGGGTTTTCTGTAACATTCACCGCTTTCTATTTAAACTTTCATCACTTTTGCAATCCGTTTGCCTGAGTCGTTATTTCTGCCTGTGGTGGGGAGGGGACCTGCCCCAACCCATTACATTTTTAGCGCCCAGCCGGGGGGTGCGGAGTGCCTCTGACATGCATCCGTGTAGCTTTGGTCCGCGTGAAAGCGGTTGGCTGCGGCACCCTGGATGGATTGAAAAAGGCAGTCGTGGAGCCGGATTGTTCCGACTGGCCTGCCCCAGGGGTGGAGAATTTGCCGCTGAATAGGAGAGTAAAGGCTTGGCTGAGAAGTTGTGAGGTATTTCCAGGTGACCAGGATGTCCCAAGGAGCCCACAAGGAATTCACACTGCAGGAGAAGGACTGCGTCGCTGGGAGGTTCCATCACATGAGGAGAAGAACTGGAATGGACTGATGCTTGAGCCTGAATGAGAGACTGTTTGAGTGGACGCCCAGATGAAGATATGGACTCCGCCGGACATGTCATCAGAAGTTTTCTGATCTGATGATGTGTTTGGGTGCAAAGATTATGGTATGAAATACAGGGGTGGCATGTTGTAGTTTGAGCTGGGTGCCCCCCTGGTGCATTCACTTCCTGTGTCCAGAAGTCCAGCCCAGAGGGATGGACACAGGAAATTGTGTATTTCCTACCATAATTCTTTGCACCACTATAAGATCCAGTGCGGAGTCTGGCACTTCCTCTTTCCTTCCCTCTCCGAGACTTGGTAACTAGGGGAGAGATCTCCCGGCCATGGGCCTGATTGGGCCCAAGGCCACAGGGGGATGGGCAGTCTCAGGCCTGGCCAGCTGAGACTAGCCCAGCAGAGGGAGGGGGAAGAAGGAGCCCTGGGGGTTTTGCATGCACCCTCAGGTGGGGATGGGATCTTTCTTTGTCACTGCGCTTTGGGTTTTCTGTAACATTCACCGCTTTCTATTTAAACTTTCATCACTTTTGCAATCCGTTTGCCTGAGTCGTTATTTCTGCCTGTGGTGGGGAGGGGACCTGCCCCAACCCATTACAGAATAGAATAGAATAGAATAGAATAGAATAGAATAGAATAGAATAGAATAGAATAGAATAGAATTGAATTGAATTAACCAGGTTGGAAAAGACCTTTGAGATGGTTGAGTCCAGCCTATCATCCAACATCATCTTATCAACTAAACCACGGCACCAAGTGCCTCATCCAGTCTCTTCCTAAACACCTCCATGGTGTTTAGGAAGGTGACTCCACCACCTCCCTGAGCAGCACATTCCAATGGCCAACCTCTCTTTCTGTGAACAACTTCTTCCTAAAATCCAGCCTAAACTTCCCCTGGTGCAGCTTGAGACTGTGTCCTCTTGTTCTGGCACTGGTTGCCTGGGAGAAGAGCCCAACCCCCAGCTGGCTACAACCTCCCTTCAGGGAGTTGTAGACGGCAATAAGGTTGGGTGCCTCCTGTTCCTGCCAAGTAAGTTACATGTCCGCTGTCCCAAGTGTCCAGCCCAGTAAAGTGGACACAGGAAACAGCATATTTCATACCCATAAATCCTGCACCCTATAAATCCATCTGCAAAGTCTTTATCTTCCTCTTTCTTCCCTCTCTGTTCCAGTGGGAGATGCACCCTATCGGGTCATGGTGGGGAGTATCTCAAGGCCTCTTGGGCCTGGCTAGGCCTAATGCCAGGAGGAGAAGGAGGGGTAGGGAGTCTCAGACCTGGCAAGCCTAAGATTAACCTAGCAGTGGGGCACGGGGTGAGGGGGGGAAAGAAAGAGCCCTGGGGGGTTTTGGCTACACCCTCAGATGGGGAGAAGGGACATTTGGGGATGCCTATGGGTGTGCTGTAAGGGACTCTGTATGTTTTGGGATATCTTGTCAATATGCTTTGCAATTTCTGTAGAACACCAATTGCTTTTCCATTTGAACTTTCCATCACTTTCCAATCCACTTGTGTGAGTGTCATTCTTTTGCCTCTCTCGGGGCAACAGAGGATCTGTCCAGCCTCAAACTAGGACAGCAAGTTACCAGGCTGTTCCTGTATGCAGAAAGGGAAAGTGGATAGATAACCTAAGGAGAACTCTCTCTTCAGGCATTCCTCCCCCACCCCGACCCCAAGAAAAGACACAGCTCTCTGACAGAATCATTGAGGTTAGTTTGAAGTGGTAGTACAGCCCTCTTCTCTGACCTGGAACAGACCATTTCTTCTTCAGAGCAGACTAAGGGTGGTGGCATAGTTCTATCATGAAGCAGAGTCATATCATGAGATGGGGTGGCAGGGAAATATCAGGAGACTAGGGGCAACTGGAGCAGAAATGGGGAATGAGTAGGAAAGGTGTGATTGTTTAAGATGTGTTGGCATATTGGGCTAGATCTGTGTTTAGAAGATCAGCAGCTGCACTGAAGCTCCTAGTTTGAACTGAAAGTGTGTATCTGTACGTAACAAACCATTTTCAAACTTTCTGGCTTCATTTTATCTGGTGTCCTTTTGGCTAATCTGAATTACGCACAGATAATGGACTGTAGTGGGCCAGGCAACAGCAGAAGTTGTGATTTAAGATGTGAAAAGTAACAATTTTCCTATGCTAAAGGAACTTGAATAATTTAGACAGTGTCCAGTTTTCTTTCAACCCCTTAGGCTAAAATAGAAAGAAAGTGTGTGCTTTACTGTAGTACTTGCCTGCAGTATAGCCATGCTTGAATGAATTTAGGGTGTATGAGGCTGCACCCAAAGCTTCTCTGCAAATGTTCTGTTGGACTCTCTTGAGTAGATCCCTGTCCCTCGTGAACTGGGGAGCCCAAAACTGGATGCAATATTCCAGCTGTGGCCTCACCAGAGCAGAGTAGAAGGAGAACTTCCCTTGATCTGCTGGACACACTCTTCTTAATGCACCCCAGGATCCCATTGGCCTTCTTGGCTGCAAGAGCACATTTGTGACCCATGGACTCCCAGGTCCGTCTCCACAGGGCTGCTTTCTAGCAGATTGCCTCCTAACCTGTGCTTGTCCAGTTTGTTATTCCCTCCCAGATGCAGGTCTCTGCACTTATCCTTGTTGAACCTCATTAGGTTCCTCTCTGCCCAGCTCTCCAGGCTGTCCAGGTCTCACTGAATGGCTGCACAGCCTTCAGATGTATCAGCCAAGTCTCCCAGTTTGGTATCATCAGCAAACTTGCTGAGCAGACTCTGTCCCCTCATCAGACTCTGCACCCCCATCCATTGCTGAAGATGTTGAACAGGACCAGACCCAGCACTGATCCCTGGGGGCTCCACTAATCACAGCTCTCTAGCTGGACTTGGCACAATTGACCACCATTCTTTGAACTCTATTTTGTAACCAGTTCCTAATCCATCCCACTGTCTATTCTTCTGGCCTACACTTCCCGATCTTACTTACAGGGATATTATGGGAGACAGTGTCAAAAGCATAACTAATGTCAAGGTAGACAACACTTACTGTGGAGAAAAAGGAATCACTTTCTCTGAATATCTTTTCTCTAAGCAGGCTCAATGGAAATAAGAAAAACAATTGAAAAAAAAATCAAAACAGACCTGTTTTGTGGTAATTTTTAGCAGTTCTGTTACTAATGTGACATGTAGTTAGCATTGTCAGTGCGTGAAATTGCTGTTGGTTCTGTGCCATCAGAGTAGTCTATCTCTAGGGTAGAAAATTGAGGTTCCCAGACTCAGTTCAAATTAACCTCAGCTGCTTATGAAAAACTGACCAAATAAAGTGCAGGCTGGACTGTGTAGTCATGAGATTATTATGATCACTTTGTCCTTAACTAGCCTTTAGGGCTTGTGTCTTGAAAACCTATGCTAACAATGAAAGGATGTCTGATTTCACATCACTCTCATAAAACAGAAAACCTCACTTAAACCATTTAGGGCACTGCCTCTTCCACTTCAGATTTTGCTTTTCATGTACTTACTGGGCAATTTCCTGGTATAGGCAAAAAAGGCTTCATGAAAGTGATTTCAGAAATAGCATCAGTATGACAGCATTTCTTGATACTAGGAGGAGATTCAAGGGCAACACTTTCATTTGAAAAAAACATACATATTTGAGGCTATTACTAAATCTATGTATGGTTTCTAGTTTGCATAGATTTTACAATGTTCACAGTTTGAACCCATGTGGCAGTCAAACACCCTTCCCTCACCCTTGGGAGTGGGGAGGAGAATTGGAGGGGTAAAGGTGTATTTGGTTTGGCTGAGCTGGAGTTAATTCTCCTCACAGCACCTTTCTAGTGCTGTGTTTTGCAGCAGTAGTTGATAACACAACAGTGTTTTGGCTCCTGTTGAATAAGTATCCAGGATGTGTCTTTCTTACATTTTGCTGCCCCAAGAGTACACTGAGGGGTGGGCAAGATCTTGGGAGGTGACACAGATGAGCCAGCTGACCCAGATTGGCTAAAGGGGTATTCCATACTATTGATTTGATAGGGGCTGAATTAACAAGGTGGGAATTATAAGAATATAGTTATCTTTAAAATTAGAGGCAATTCAGGAACCTTGGGAAAGCCAATGAGAATGGCAGGTTGTACTCATGAGCAGGAATTTGGCAACAGTCCCTAGGTCTCTTGTCAGTGGCAGGCTCCAGGAACTGCAGGTTTTCTAATCCATTTGAGGATAATGCAGCATGATTCAGAGGAAAAGAACCCACCAGAATCAAAGTGTCTGTAGACACAGCTGCTACAAGGCAAAACTTGTGAGCAGCAGCACTGCAAGAAAGCTACAGGTTTCACGGCAGGTAGAGTCACTCCGTGGCAGGCAGGGAGTAGGACCTCAGGCAGGCAGGGTCCAGGGAGAAGCGAGGTCCAAATGGAGTGAGCAGCATGAAGGCCAGAGCAAGAGCACGAACAGGAGCAAGATGATGGTGAGAGCCCTGATTGCTTTCTGGTCACTCTGTTTAAGGCATTTCTAGACAATATGTCCAAGGCCCATGAATAATGGGTGTGAAGCACCCCACTTAATCATTGTTCCCAAACCCCACAGGGAAGGAACCTCCACCCTGGCAGGAAGAATGGGTGCTAATTACCTGTCCCTTCACACCTTGGAAAGCAATTTTATGCCTTTGTCTTTCCCCATTCAAACATCCTGATGGAGATGGGGGAGGAGAGCTTTGGAGCACTCCATAACAGCCATATGATATCAGTACAGATATAAGAATGCAGTGAAAGAAGTGGGGGGATTCATCCATGGCATCTCTCCTGCTAAGGAACCACAAAGGTTAGAGAGCCCTGTTTCCCCAGACTGACCATTGTCCTGATGATGGGAAGTAGAGACTAACATCTCCCTCTCTGCTTTCACTTCCAAGTGGTCTATTACCTTTTCTTATTATTGTTATTAAATTGCTTGTATATTATTACTGGCTTTTGTTATATTTTCCCACTCTGCCCTGTGCATTTAAGAAGGGGAGTGATAGAGCCCCTTTGGTGGGCATCTGGACCCTAGGCCAGGGCTAAACCACTGCAAAAAGTAAAGACTTTTATAGGTTGAGATAAAAAAAACCTCTCATAATTGAAATAAAATTATACTAAAAAAATAAGAATAATTATAATAATAAAAGAATACACATTCTCAGCCTGGAGAAGGGAAGGCTTCAGGGAGACCTAATTAGCATTCTTCTGGTACCTGAAGGGGGCCTACAATAAGGCTGGAGAGGGACCATTTACAAAGGCCTACAGGGACAGGACAGGGGGCATAGGTTTTAAACTACAGAAGAGTAGATTCAGGTTGGAAATTAGGAAGAAGTACTTTACCATGAGGATGGTGGAACAGAGGAAGAAGTTGCCAGGGAGGTAGATTAGGCCCCATGCCTGGGGATATTCAAGGTCAGGCTTGACAGGGCTCTGAGCAACCTGATCGGAAGATGTCTCTGGTCTCTGCAAATGTGGTTGGACTAGATGACCTTTGGAGGTCCTTTCCAACCCAAACCATCTTATGGTTCTATGAAGTGCAATTCACAGAATCACAGAATCACAGAAACATTCAGGTTGGAAAAGACCCTCAGGATCATGAAGTCCAACCGATAACACTGCTCTGTAAAGTTAACCCTTAAACTATATCCCCAAGCACCACTAGCTAAATGATGCCCTGCCCAATCCCAGTCTATGATCCATGAGAAATACCACAATTACTATCCCAGAAGAGCCCTGCCTTTCTAGCCTAAGATATCTATATATTGACATTGTATAATACAGAATATTCCACTGGCCAATTTTAGTCTATTGCTTTAGGCCGTGCTCACTTTCAGCTGCTTCTGCTCCTACATGCCAGCAAGATGCGGGAAGCTGAAAAATGTTTGATTTCCTAGAAGCTAAAAAGATCAATATATTATCAACATTCTTATACTCATTTCCTTACTGAATTCAACACACAGCACCATTCTAGCTATTAAGAAGAGAAATTAGCTCTATTCCAGCTGAAACCAGGAGAATATCTATCTGGACAATCTATCTGAAAGGCTTTTGACACAGTGTCTCACAATGCCCACCTAAGCTGAAGAGATACGGATTTGATGGGTAGATGGTTTGGTGGAGAAGGAATTGTCTGGATGGTAATATTCAGAGGTTAACAGTCAACAACTCAGTGCCCAAAGGGAGATGGTAATAAGTGGTGTCCCTAAGGGATCCGTATGGGGACCAGTCGTATTTAATATCTTCATCAGTGACAAAGGCAGAGGAATTGAGTTCTCCTTCAACAAATTTGCAGATGACACCAAGCTGAGCGGTGTGGTTGATATACCAGTGGAACAGGATGACTTCCAGAGGAGCCTGGACAAGCTGAAGAAGTGGGCTCAGATGAACCTCCTGAAGTTCAAGAAAGCCAAATGAAAGGCCCTGCACATGGGTAGGTACAATTCTCGTTTTCATTACAGCCTGGGGGAAGATGAGATAGAGAGCGGTCCTGCAGAAAAGGACTTGAGGGTGCTGGTGGATGAACAGGTGAACATAAGCCATTGCTGAATGCATACTTGCAGCCCAGAAGGCCAGTCACATCCTGGGATGCACCAAAGGCAGCTTGGCCAGCACGTAGAGAGAGGTGATTTTCCTCCTCCACTCTGCTCTGGTAACAACCCACCTGAAGTACTGTGTCCAGCTCTGAGACCCTCACCACAAGAGAGATGTGGACCTGATGGAGTGGGTCCAAAGGAGGGCCACAGAAATGATGACAGGGCTAGAGCACATCTCCTAGAGACAGGCTAAGACAGTAGGGCTTGTTCAACCTGGAGAAAAGAAGACTCCAGGGAAAACTTACAGCAGCCTTCCAGCACCTGAAGGGGACCTACAGCAAGTCTGGGGAGGGACTGTTCACAAAGGCATGGAGTAATATGACAGTGTACAATGCTCTTAGACTAGAAAATGTAGATTTAGTCTTACTACAGGGGAGGTTGGACTAGGTTACCTCTAGAGCTCCCTCCCAATCCAATGCTTTCTATGATTCCATGAACACTGTCCTGAGAAAATTTATTTTCAAGCAGGCAAAATGAAGTGATTTGTTCAGTGGAATATTTTTTTTTTCCAATTATTTTTACATTCAGAATAACCTCCATGTTTTCTTTTCTAGAAGCTTGTATTTAAATAAGTCTATTATTTTCTTTTTCAGTGATATCTCTTCCATCATATAAAAAGGCAAACAATATAATGCCAAATCCCAATACATCTGTTTATTCAAAAGGCTGTGTGAAAAGAGACAATCACTTATGACAGACACCTAAAGAGGGAGATGGCAGCAAAGGCCTAAAATTAACTAAACTGAAATGCAACTTTATGTGTTGTCTGTGTAATGACTTCAGTGACATGTCATTAAACATAAGTAGACTCCCAGACAGAGAGAGTTCAAAGTGAAATTCAAAAGACAGGTCAACCCAAATCTAATACATATATCAGCAGATAGTGCAATGGGACAACAAAAATTAGGGATCTATAACTTCTGCTTGTAGGATTGACTAAAAGGGAACCACTGTTTAAATTCCAAAGGATCAAATTAGTATTCTACCATCTGGCAATGATACCTCCTTAATAAATGGTATGTAAATCATGGATTTCAGAAAAACAGCACTCCTGCTATTGGTTTGTACATATGTATATACCCAATTTTTACAGCCCCCCAAAATCAAAATATCAGCTATGTTTTTAAAAGAGATAACATGCGTATATGTATGTGTGTGTGTGTGTGTGTCTTTCCATTGACATATAAGCATTCAGTTAAGGAAATGAAACAGTGATAGAAAAAACCACAACTATACAGGTTTTCACTGTGAGTGTGACAGAACACTGGAACAGGCTGCCCAGGGCGTTGTGAAATCTACCTCTCTGAAGATACTCAAGACCCACCTGTATGAGTTCCTGTGTTATCTGCAATATGTGATCCTGCTCTGTCAGGGGGATTAGACTAGATGCTCTGGAGAAGAGGAGGCTCAGGGAAGACCTTATTGCTGTCTACAGCTACCTGGAGGGTGGTTGTAGCCAGGAGGGAGTTGGTCTCTTCTTTCAGGCAACCAGCACCAGAACAAGAGGACACAGTCTGAAGCTGTGCCAGGGGAGGTTTAGGCTCGAGGTGAGGAGCAAGTTCTTCACAGAGAGAGTTGTTAGCCATTGGAATGTGCTGCCCAAGGAGGTGGTGGAGTCGCTGTCCCTGGAGGTGTTCAAGAGAGGATTGGATGTGGCACTTGGTGCCATGGTTTAGTAGTCATGAGGTGTTGGGTGACAGGTTGGACTTGATGAACTTTGAGGTCTTTTCCCACCTTATTGATTCTGTGATTCTATGATTCTCTCTTGAGGCCACTAACATTATGTGATTCTGTTTTGAAATATTTTTGTTCTCTTGTCTACTAAGCACATTCTTTCAGATATTGGAAGATGCTTAGAAAAACAATTCCAAGCTGAACAATGCTGCTTCCTCTTTAAATACAGAAATGAAATATAAAACCTGCAAACTGTTTTCTTTAAAAATATCAATTTTCTAGAAAAATAGTGTGCTTTCATGACACTGCTAGATGCCTCTGGAGCATTCTCCTGTGGACTTTTATCCCTTTCAAGACTTCTCTCGTGGAAAGCAGAAGGCCACAGATGGCTCCAAACACAGGTGAAGTTAGCAGCCAAATGTTCCTAGTGTAGGTAACAAAATGGTATGGTTCTGTAACTGCTTCTTACGCCAAAGCCTTGTAAAGCCAGGCGTCCTCTTGGCTGCGAGCAGGAATAACTGAGTGTGCTGAGAAAAAAAGTGCCAACAGTGCAGTGGTTGCCTTGGCAGGCTGCAGTGCTATCCTGGCCCCTCCAGAGCCCATGTGGCAGCTTTGGCACCAGGCAAGACTGACTCTCCAGGCTCATACCCCCTACTCTGCTTTTACCTCTCAGCTAGGCACAGCCTCTGCCTGGTTCATCTCCAGAACAAATATGTTTTTTCCCTAATCCAGTAGGAAACCATAAATTCCTAATACCATACTTTTCTTTCTAAAGAAGGGTTTATTAAGAAAATGTGTGTGTCTGAATGTGGTGGTTTAAGCCTTAACTGGGAGTTAAGAGCTCAGATGGAGGCAGGGCTGAGAATCTCTCCCCCACTCCTCCCTCCTCCCTCCCAACAGAGAAGGAAAAAAAAAAGGGAAAGGAGCAAATCCACCAAACAATAATTTGGAGTTGACTTGGAAGTAGAGAGGTAAAGAATTTTCTTTAAACAATATATATATATAACAATAACAGGTAAGGTTCACAAGGACAAGGAACAAGAATGGATGGGAGTGGGACAAAGAAGAAGAATACAAAACCAGTGTCTCCCTGAAGAGGTGCGGAGGCAGCAGGGAGAAGGATCAGGCCCGACCATGTGGCAGAGGAGCAGGAAGGCAGCTACAGTAGCTCTCATCCAGGAGAGGCAGGAGCCAAAAGGAGACCTAATCACTGCAATGTCCTGCTCTTTATACCTTAGCTGGGCAGGGAGGGGGGAGTGGAACAGACTCAGTTTCCCAGGGGGAAAACGCCCTGCAGGGAGGGCAAAGCACTCACAAGCCCTCCACCCTGTTTTTTTTTTTTCAGGATAGGCATTAACCCACCACACTGAATAAAGGTAGGCCACCAATTTTAAGAACTTCTTAAACTGAAATTGTTTTTGTTTTTCTACTTCTCATAATTCCCACTCAAAATATGGATGTAATTTCCATGTGAAACCCAAATAAAAGCTTTTAGGTTTCTGTTCAGGTGCTAGAAAGAATGTTTTTTCTCTTTCAGTTTCTCTCAGTTCTAACAAACACAAAGTATGGGTAGGAAAGTTTGGAAAGAGCTAAAGGATTTCTGTTATGTAGTGTGACAGTGTCTGAATTGTGCTACCTAGAACACTTCTTAATTGCTTGGTATTTTGTTTGTCCTTTTGTAGATTTTTCCTTTATTAAATGGGTTTTATTATTTGTTGTAGAAAATTCCAGGCTTAAGTAGCAAAAATTAAAGAAGACTTGAGCTTGATTCTAGGGCATGGGGGTGGGGGGAGGGATAACATAAAGTATGTTCTTTAAGAGAAAAAAAATATCAAACACAAAAGACATCAGAGATATAAAGCGTAGAAGTGGTCTGGACTATGATAGTTCTGTGCTGTGCTGGAAACCTTACTGTCTAGACTGAGATGCATCTTAACCTTGGATGTTCGCAGTGGAACAGACTGCCCAGAGAGGTTTTTTGAGTCTCCTTCTTTGGAGAATTAAAAAAAAAATAAATCACTTAGACTTGTTCCTATGCAACCTGATCTAGGCAAACCTGCTTTAAAAGGGGGGGTTGGACTAAGTAATCTCCAGAT
This sequence comes from Dryobates pubescens, assembly GCF_014839835.1. Classification (NCBI taxonomy): domain Eukaryota; kingdom Metazoa; phylum Chordata; class Aves; order Piciformes; family Picidae; genus Dryobates; species Dryobates pubescens. Next base: position 68,340,404 of record NC_071657.1, on the reverse strand, counting down.
ATCCCTTCCAACCCCTAGCATTCTGTGATTCTATGGTTATGAATCTTAGAAACTTTGGCAAAGCCTTAAGCCGTAATAAAAACTTTCTTCAAAGGAAGAGTTGAATTTCTAAAGATGACTTCTGTAAATCTGCAAGTGAATTTTGGCTCAAAATTCCAGCTTAGTTTAAACTTTGAAACAGCCAAACATATTTATGTGTTCTTCATAGAAAGTTCTGAAACCCCACAACACTGACTTTGCATTACTCATCCTGTAGTCCAGGATGACAATCCATCTGGCACCAGAGTATCAGTGGAGCTTAGCTTCTACCAAGAGCTTTGTAAATAGCTGCAGTTGGAACAGATGGGAGTAGGTGCTGAGCTGTTCATGTGGAAACCCATGAAGTAGTAGAGCAGTGCTATGAAAACATATAAAAATCTCCTCTCTTGTAAAAGTGCAGAGATTCAATAGCTGAAATGAAGTAATAAAGTTAAAAGCTTTGCTGCCAGGTTCTTCCCCCTATTACTACACTGAGGACTGAAGAACCTGGCCCTTAACTCATTAGTATTCATGCAACAATTTCAAACGCCATGTCTGCTATTATTAAAACCTGATATCCAGGATGTTGTTCGTGAATCCTTGGGACCACACTGTTTGGAGGCTTCATTTTTTAAGACTATTTATGGAGCATCGCAATGTTGTCAACATATTAATTGGCTTATGCAGGAATAGGCTCTAAAGATTAATAACTTAATGGTAAATGTAGTTCTGGGAGAAGAGTTATTGCAATATTCTAACTCTAATTACTAAAGTTAATTATAATTTTAGCATCCCAAGCAGTATAGGAAACTATATAAAATACAGTTTCCAGCATGAGTCAATTCTGAGGAAGCTCAGCTGAAGAAACAAGTTGCTTTACAGGCTGTAATACTCTAAGAGCTGCTGAAATGAAAACATAGGAACTAGGATATAGGGCTATAAAATGGAAATAGCAAAATAAAAATCTAGGCAAAAACAGTATGGCTTTCCTGCTTAGTGGTGACAGTTGTTAACTTTATGAGTTCTGATAATTGGACCCTTCTTTCTCTGAGAGGTGGTTGCATGGCAGTAGCTGCTTTGTGTGTTCCTTTTTGTGATACTGTTGCCACAAGTAAAGACAAATCTCAGTAACAACGCTCCTTCTCCATGATTATTTGTACTATTCACATACTTGGATGATATTTATTGTCTTCTGATGCTTTCAGGTCATCTCCTCCTCTTTATCTAGAGAGGATATATTAATCTGCAGCCTTATGTGTAGGACTTTGTATATACACTTAGTGTATGTAGTACTTCATATATGCAGTGATACCATTCTTCCCACAGACACATGCTGCTCTGTATTCTTGATCGCTGTTACACTCTCTCCTTCAGGAGCTGAGAAATACCCTTTCAGGAGATATCCTAAAAACTTAAAGAAAACTGGATCCTGTGAATTATTTCTTCTGTGATTTATTGAGCCAATTGGACTCTTTTGAAGGCCTAAACCAAACCCAGATTTTCACTTTGTACCAAGACGTAAAGTCTGCTAGCTCTTGAAGCATGTTGAGAAAGGAGAGGTAAGAGCAAGAGAGAAAACACTGAAGTATAAGAGGTAACTTCGAGATTTTCTACATATATTTTGCAATGTGTTTTAAGACACTTAGAAGCTCATGGTGCCTTGAACAGATGCTGTCTGTTTATTCCAGTCAATTTAGTTGCACTGCTTATACAAAACAAACCAGAGAGAAACAAAACAGAAAGAAGCATGAACAACTCCCCGACCCCCCTACCCCCTGTCAGCCCTCACCCTTCTTTTCCATAACCTCTGTGCTGTGATACTCCTCCAAGATAAACCTGAATTTTCTTGGGTGACTAGTTCTCTAGGCAAAAGACAACCCAGACTCTGTCAGCTACACATATGGGGCCGGCACAGATAACTGTTGCTAGGCTGAAAAAATTCATCAGGTGAATTCCTGTGTCTCCATGATGGTCTTTGACAGTCTTTCTCTCTTCCTCCAGAATAACTGCTCATATTCTTGATGTTTGTGGAGAATGTGTGTTGGGTTTTTTTCACAGAGTTTATTAAAATCAGCCAATGGCTTAGTAACTTTTTATGGAAGAGACAGATGAGCAGAGAAGAGTGGAATTCTGAAGAGCTTTCAAGGCAGAAACGTGAACAACATAGAGAAGATGTACTGCATTCTGGCTTTGCCAGAATGCTGCAGGGGATAAAGGCTGCCCTGGGCCAAGACCACAGGTACCTCTGCAGAGGCTGGCAGGGCAGGGGTTTTGCTAGCCAAGGAGCAGGGCAGGGCTGGCCTGGGAGCGGTAAGGAGTAGCCCTCAGCCTCTGGCACACGGACCCCAGAAGAATCTGTTCAAGGCTGTTACATCTTGTTAGTAGCCTCAGTGTTATGACCAGTTGCAATGAAAAAGAATACCTGTAGAAGATGATTATACATGGCTCAGGAAAGCCATTTCTAAAGCAGCAATATTGTTTCCTAGTTATCCCATTATTTTAGTAATATACAGCATCCATATCTTGTGATTTTGCAATGCAAAATCACCCTTTTACTTTTCTGTGGGAGAACTACTTCTTAGCATGTTCCTGTCAGATAAGGCTCTAGTTTTAGCATACTTCAACATTATGAATCCATAAATATTTTGTGACAGCTGCATGTTTTCCCAACATTCACCACTGTAAAACTAGTGGAATTTTCCTGATGTTCTTGAAAGTCAGATCTGCAAAGAAATCTTTGTTTCATCAGGATCTATATATATAAAAGACACCTTTCTGCTCCTGAGTGTGCTTTCCTCTGGAGGCAAAACAGAAATTGCTTTTTGGTGAAATCAGGCTTTTCAGTTTATTTCAGATAATTGTCCTTTTTTACAGTCATGCAGCTCAGTTTAAATCAGGCTTGACATTTTCCCTAAGCCCTTTTTATTACAACTCTGGTCCATTTTAAAGAGGTGATTGCTGCAATGACTTGTCATCTAATTGTTTCTCCCCTTGGAGTTGAAGTGCATACCTGCAATTTGAGATTGAGATGATTGCTGTTTGTAATTGTATCTCCAGTTCCAGTGAATGGGGAAGAAATAATTGAAAGTCAAACCTTCTCCCTCTCTATTGGGATGTACAGAGAAACCATCACTCTGCTTGACACAAGCATTCTAAAACTGGCCTGACACTGGTTTGCAAAGTTTACAGTAAAGACAAGGATATACCTAACTGGTTTAACAATACTGTAAGAAACTTCTAAGAAATTGGTGGTACAGTATTATGCAAACTGTTTTATTGGAAATGCTTCACATATCTGTAGGTTTTCCAAACAAGGAGACATAAGTTACTAGATTACATGTTGACTGAATAAATTTGAAAGGACATAACAGTGTGGAAGTGATTCAGAATCTGGTGCCAGAGAAAAATCCAATTGTTTCCCTTTCATTGACTTTCAGTCTATAATTATAATAATATTAACATGTTCCTCAGGAAGGTTTTGAGGGTTTGCAGGAATCTGGCTACTTGCTTTTCCACTGAGCTGCAAAGCATTTGTGATAAGCAAATTGACTGTCTTTTGTAGTAATTCAATGGCTGTATCTCTGTTTAAAAGGATTAAGTAAAATTTGGATGAGTTTGTCTTAAGAGTATATGGGACAGCATGTATATGAATGAAAGGTGGGTGAAAAGAAAATGGCAAAATCTCTAGTACCTAGAATCAGGTCTGCTGTATGAACATCTTCAATATCTTTATCAATGATCTGGATGAGGGGATTGAGTAAGTAAGTAAGTAAGGGGATTGATCAGTAAGTTTGCAGATGACACAAAGCTGGGGCGGGAGTTGGTTGGTTAGAGGGTAGGAGAGCACTGCAGAAGGACCTTGACAGGCTGGACGGATGGGCAGAGTCCAAGGGCATGAGATTGAACACATCCAAGTGCTGGTTTCTACGCACTGGCCACAACAACCCCATGCAGTGTTATAGACTGGGGTCAGAGTGGCTGGGGAGCATCCAGGCAGAAAGGGACCAGGGGGTACTGGTTGAGAGTAGGCTGAACATGAGCCTGCAGTGTGCCCAGGTGGCCAAGAAGGCCAATGGCATCCTGGCCTGCATCAGGAACAGTGTGGCCAGCGGGAGCTGGGAAGTCGTTCTGCCCCTGTACGCTGCACTGGTTAGGCCACACCTTGAGTCCTGTATCCAGTTCTGGGCCCCTCAGTTTAGGAAAGATGTTGAGTTGCTGGAAGGTGTCCAGAGAAGGGCAACAAAGCTGGGGAGGGGTATGGAGCACAAGCCTTACGAGGAGAGACTGAGGGAGCTGGGGTTTCTTAGCCTGGAGAAGAGGAGGCTCAGGGGAGACCTTATTGTTGTCTACAACTACCTGAAGGGAGGTTGTAGCCAGGTGGGGGTTGGTCTCTTCTCACAGGCAACCAGCACCAGAACAAGAGGACACAGTCTCAAGTTGTGCCAGGGGAGGTTTAGATTGGACGTTAGGAAGAAGCTCTTCACAGAAAGAGAGTTTGGCCATTGGAATGTGCTGCCCAGGGAGGTGGTGGAGTCACCATCAGTGGAGGTTTTTAGAAGGAGACTGGATGGGACACATGGTGCCATGGTTTAGTTGATAAGATAGTGTTGGATGATGGGTTGGACTCAAAGGTCTCTTCCAACCTGGTTAATTCTATTCTGATATATTGACAACAATATGTCTTACTTATGACCTCTTAGAAGTGCAGCACAATGGATTTACAAAAGCATTCTGTCAGAAATACTTTTTCTAAGAGGTGACCATTTCAACTGCATTTTTTTTTAATTGTTGTTTGTTGGGGTTTTGGTGGTGTGTTGTGGTTTTGGTTGTTTGGTTTTTTTTTAAATCCTAAACAGGCTTAAATATGTTTGCACCTCTATTATAGCAGCAAAAAGTTACAAGACCCTATGCATAGAACTTGAAATTTAGAAACCTTCCTTTTAAAGGAAGTTAAATCATTAGTATAACAAATACAAGGCTGTGTTGGATTCCCCATTATTGTTAACTCTCAAATGGAGACCAGACAGAATTTTGTAAGATATTTACCACTTTCAGTGAGGCTGTTGGATAGTGACCACTAAAATCTGTGTCATGTATCACCAACCACCCTCCCCACCCCACCCCCCCCAAAATAAAAAATTGGAATTCTCTTTTTAACTGTAAAAAAGTGTGGGCAGAAAAGAGGACTTAATTATTAAGTTTTCACAAAAGGCAAAGGGGAGAAAGGGCAATGTCTGCAATAATGCTGAACCTCTAGAACAGCTGAAACATAGCTCTTAAGCTCTTAGAATATTTTAGAATAGGATAGAATAGAATAGAATAGAATAGAATAGAATAGAATAGAATAGAATAGAATAGAATAGAATAGAATAGAATAGACCAGGTTGGAAAAGACCTTCGAGATCATCAGGTTCAACCTATTATACAACACCATCTAATCAACTAACCCATGCAACCAAGCACCCTATCAAGTCTCGTCCTGAACACCTCCAATGATGGTAACTCCACCACCTCCCTGGGCAGCCCATTCCAATGGGCATTCCCTCTCTCTGTGTAGAATTTCTTCCTAACATCCAGCCTAAACCTCTGGATTCCATTCAGCATCCAGTCCTTATAATTTATTCCCTTCCATTTCTTGAGTGTATATAAAACTAATACAGTATTATCAGTGTTTGTGCTACTCTTTCTCTCAACTCCTGGATGAGGTTATTCATAATACTGGATGGTGAATAAGAGACACAGCCCTTGTCTGTATAACAGACAAAGAAAAAGTCACAGTACAAATTTGATTGTCTCTTCTACAAATTGATTTCTAATTTCCAGATTAATAGAATAGAATAGAATAGAATAGAATAGAATAGAATAGAATAGAATAGAATTGAATTGAATTGAATTGAATTGAATTGAATTGAATTAACCAGGTTGGAAAAGACCTTTGAGATGATTGAGTCCAACCTATCACCCAACACCATCTAATCAACTGAACCATGGCACCAAGTGCCTCATCCAGGTTCTTCCTAAACACCTCCAGTGATGGTGACTCCATCACCTCCCTGGGCAGCCCATTCCAATTGCCAATCTCTCTTTCTGTGAAGAACTTCCTAACATCCAGCCTAAATCTCCCCTGGTGCAGCTTGAGACTGTGTCCTCTTCTCAGTGATTTACCTGACGTCTCCAGCAGTTCTTCCAGAAGCTGTGAAGAGAACATGTCTTCATCTTAATGTATATAGGGGCACTGGACTTTTCTGTGCTAGGGATCTGTACTCATATGAAAATAATCCCATCTAATTTTCATGTACTGACAATAAACAGTAAGCTGTTTCTCCAATATATTTGCATAGAAAAGCTCATACGGTCATAGTGTTTCCAGACAGTGGCAGTCCAATGTTGTAAAAATGTACACCTACCTATGGAAAAGGAGAGTTTTCTTGCTCTCATGAAAGATTGTGTCATTATAAGAAAAATAATTTAGACATTTACCTAAAAGCTCTGGCACTGGACATATAAATTGAAATACTCATTAAAATTTGGGTTAATTTATCAGTCTCCTGGTAGAAAGAACAAACTACCTCAACAGCTTTAAGCTCTGGTATCTGTATTCCTGCATGTACCACAGCAGCAGGCATATGCTGCACAGCAGATTGGTATAGTGAAGTGCTATTCCATTTAGGCATAAATGAACTAGGTTTTCATAATTATCTGTTCAGCTTGGGTATTGATACCAGTTTGTACTACTAACTTGACACTCTCACAGCCTGAGCTATTTGCCTATGATCAGAGGCAACCCCTGTATGCCTGGACAGTTAACAGATCCATGTACTACTAGATTCAGCCCATTTTTTGAAATGGTGTCTTCAGACTAGCATAGGCACTTGTTTAATGAGTAAGTAGGTCTTGCTTTTGCCTGAAGGGAACTAGAGAACACCAGCTTCAAGATGTTTGAAAGCTCTGTTTTTACTGCAGATGGAAAACCTAACAGATTGCTTTAGTAATTAGGCTGATATGAAGCCTTCAGAGAAATGAAAACTATTTGTTCTGTTCAATAACTATGAGCTCAGAGTAAGACCAGATGTACTGAATTCCCTGTTCAGTGCTTGTAATAACAGTTAGCATTATGAATTCCTCTGTTCTAAACATATTATAGGGGTGACATTTATAAGATTTCAAGAGATGAAATTTGTAGCTCTGTTAGACAAATTAATTTTCAGCAGTGTTGCTTTTGCTGCAGAAGTTTCTGACCTAAATATTCCAGATGGGAATACTTTTGCTGGGAGTGTGCCAGGGAACACCTGAAGGTAACAGGTAGATATTGACTAGGAATTATCATAACTCAGAGAATAAGCTTGGGAAAGGGCTTTGGATTCAGTAATGACTTCTTATGCATTAGGCAAACCTATCTGCAGAGATCAAGCATAACCACAACCTCCTAATTTAAACTGCTCAACTCTTGAAGAAGATAAGAATACAAACATTCAAACCTTCCAATGGAGAGGAAGGCTCCCTGCTCCTAATCATCTTCTAAGTCACTCATGAATCTGTGGGAAGTGCATGAAAGACAACAGTCATTTTATCTTGTCCTCCCTAATTTTTTAATGTTTTGACTGCGAACATGGATTGTAAGATTCAATACTGAGCTGATAAACAGGTACATAAAGCATGAAATGAGCCTGTCTTTGTATGATGGGGTGGTCATACTGACATGTTTTCCAATTTGACTGACCGTTGTGTTCTGATTTGATCCTTCCCTTTTTATTTAACCCCCCCTGCCTTCTGAATTCCTTCAATTCCTTCTCACTTTATTTTTTTATTTTCCTCTTTTTCTTTCTTCCCCCCCCCCCCCCCCCAAATCTTTTCCTCTGCTTCCATCTTCTTGTCAGTAACTGGAAATGAAGTAATTTTCATATTGTCATAGTATGGGGGGTGAGGCTGGCAGATGATGACCTGACTGTTCAAACACTGTTAGCTAGAGTGAGCTACCCAGAGTCATGTCCGGTCTGGTTTTTAATGACTTCAATGACAGAGATGCCACAGCCTCTGTGGGCATCCTATTTCAATATTCAACAATGCTCTCAGTGAAGATCTTTTAAGTGGAATTTATCAGATTGATTTTTTGCACCCATTGTCCCTGATTCTCTCACTGGATAACACTGAGAAGCATCGTGTTCCATCTTCTTTAATATACTCAGTCAGGGTAAGATTCCCCCCTGCACAAGCTATTCTATGGCTAAACAATTCCAGATCTTTCAGTCTCTCCTCCCGTGCCAGATGCTCTCATCTCTCCATCATCTTTGCAGCTCTAAATTGCATCTCAACTCAGTCATGCTAGAATTGAAACACTAATGGAAATAAGAGCTATTTTGTCATAACCAGCAGCTTCTACTATACCTTCTTCCTGAATAACAAATCATTAACCATCCTCAGTTGGGTCATATGCTCTAATGAATGTAGCAATAAATGGCTCACAAATGTGGAAGACAGACATGCACCATTGACCTAGATAAATAAGGTACTGTGCACTCAGCTAATTATTGATATTTCTCCTTAAATTATAGAAAAAAGTACCACAGTCCCAGCCTGTCATTCTTATAAATGTCCCTAAGGTGTTGTTTTTTCTTTTGTTTGTTTATTTGGTTGGGTATTTATCACTGTTTATTGAAAAATTTCAAAGGTTTTTCAGATGTCAGCTGCATACATCTTAAGATTTACTAGGCTGGAGTTGAAAAAGAAATATTAGATATGACAGGACTTCTTTAAAAAAACAACCACAAATTGGCATCAGAATTTCAATTTTATATATTTTTTGTTTTTAATCTGAACATGATGAACTGAGTAGATGAAACTTAGAACTATTTTAATATGAATTAGGGATCATATTCCAGCATGTAGATTCCTTTTATAGGTCCAGGTTTTAGCAAAATAACTAGATGAATTTTGAACTGTTAGGCACATGCTTTTCTAATATATATGAATACATATGTTGCACTGGGTGATACAAGATGACACATAAGCACTATGTTTTGAAATTTGGTCTGATGTGTCTCGGTCTGATCTATCTTTATTTTTGGGAAGGAAGAAGGTGCTGAGAGAGCTGGCAGATGAGCTGGCCAAGCCTCTCTCCATCATTTTCCACCAGTCCTGGCTCACTCGAGAGGTCCCAGATGACTGGAAACTGGCCAGTGTGATCCACATCCACAAGAAGGGTTGGATTGAGGAACCTGGAAACTCCAGGCCTGTCAGCCTGGCCTCAGTGCCAGGGAAAATTATGGAGCGGATAATCTTTGGGGCAATAACTGCACACCTGAAGGATGGCCAAGGGCTCAGGTCCAAACACTATGGATTTAGGAAGGGCAGATCCTGCCTGACCAACCTGATCCCCTTCTATGATCAGGTGACCCGCCTGGTGAATAGAATGGAATAGAATAGAATAGAATAGAATAGAATAGAATAGAATAGAATAGAATAGAATAGAATAGAATAAACCCAGGTTGGAAGAGACCTTCAAGATCATCATGTCCAACCTATCACCCAACACCACCTAATCAACTAAACCATGGAACCAAGCATCCTGTCAAGCCTCACCTTGAACACCCCCAGCGATGGCGACTCCACCACCTCCTCGGGCAGCCCATTCCATTGGGCAGTCACTCTCTCTGTGTAAAACTTCCTTCTAGCCTCCAGCCTAAACCTCCCCTGACGCAGCCTGAGACTGTGTCCTCTTGTTCTGGAACTGGTTGCCTGGGAGAAGAGACCAACCTCTGCCTCACTACAACCCCCCTTCAGGTAGTTGTAGAGAGCAATAAGGTCACCTATGAGTATCCTCCTCTCCAGGCTAAGTAACCCCAGCTCCCTCAGTCTCTCCTCATAGGGCTTGTGCTCCAAGCCCCTCACCAATCTTGTCGCCCTTCTCTGGACACGCTCCAGCAAGTCAACATCCTTCCTAAACTGAGGTGCAATGTGGGGAATGTGGGGAAGGCTGTGGATGTGGTCTACCTGGACTTCAGCAAGGCCTTTGACACCATCCCCCACAGCAAACTGCCGGCTAAGCTGTCAGCTCGTGCCTTGGACAGCAGCACTCTGTGCTGGATTAGGAACGGGCGGGAGGGCTGAGCCTAGAGAGTGGTGGTGAATGATGCCACATCCAGCTGGCAGCCAGTCATTAGTGGTGTGCCCCAAGAATGAGTGCTTGGCCCCATCCTCTTTAATATCTTCACTGATGATCTGGATGAGGGGATTGAGTCAGTCATCAGCAAGTTTGCAGATGGCACTAAGTTGGGAGCAGGTGTTGATCTGTTAGAGGGCAGAAGGGATCTGCAGAGGGACCTTGACCAGCTGGACAGATGGGCAGAGTCCAACAGGATGGCATTCAACAAGTCCAAGTGCCAGGTGCTGCACCGTGACCACAACAACTCCATGCAGTGCTACAGGCTGGGGTCAGAGTGGCTGGAGAGCTGCCAAACAGAGAGGGACCTGGGGGTGCTGATTGACAGCCACCTAAACATGAGCCAGCAGTGTGCCCAAGTGGCCAAGAAGGCCAGTGGCATCCTGGCCTGCATCAAGAATAATGTGGCCAGCAGGAGCAGGGAAGTCATTGTGCCCCTGTGCTCAGCACTGGTTAGGCCACACCTTGAGTCCTGTGTCCAGCTCTGGGCCCCTCAATTTAAGAAGGACATTGAGATGCTTGAACGTGTCCAGAGAAGGGCAACAAGGCTGGGGAGAGGCCTCAAGCACAAGCCCTATGAGGAGAGGCTGAGGGAGCTGGGATTGTTTAGCCTGGAGAAGAGGAGGCTCAGAGGTGACCTCATTGCCCTCTACAACTACCTGAAGGTTGGTTTTAGCCAGGAGGGAGTTGGTCTCTTCTCCCAGGCAACCAGCACTGGAACAAGAGGACACAGTCTCAAGCTGCACCAGGGCAAGTTTAGGCTCAAGGTGAGGAGCAAGTTCTTTGCAGAGAGACTTGTTAGCCATGGGAATGTGCTGCCCAGGGAGGTGGTGGAGTCACCATCCCTGGAGGTGTTCAAGAGGGGATTGGATATGGCACTTGGTGCCATGGTCTAGTAGTCATGAGGTGTTGGGTGACAGGTTGGACCTGATGATCTTTGAGGTCTTTTCCAACCTTATTGATTCTATGATTCTATGAAGGTAATTTTTGGTATAGTTAAAGTGAATTGGTAGAAGCATGGAGGTGTGGTGCAATTCAAGTCAGTTTGGAGCTAGAAGGGAAGGGCCAAAGGAAAATTTGAGGAAGTAAGAATAAATGACATCCATTTGGAAATGTTCTACTCACACCTGAATACCTTGAAAAGAGGAAATAAATAGGAAAAATTATTGTAAGTGGTAAATCATTATAGTGTGCTTTACATCTAATATTGTGCAGTTACCAGATCTATTTCCTTTTTATATTTATTGATATGAAGTCAAGATTTGTATATTCAGTCTAAATTTCCATAATGAACAGCTCATGAAAGCTCAAGACTACATGCTTCCCAGAATGAAGGCTCTAAAATTCAGGAGAATGTAAAAAAATAGAGTCTTTTGGTTTCTGCATAAAGTTGTAAAACAGTACGACCACCTGTCTGAAGGTTAAAAAAAACCCACCAAAAACAAACAGGAAAACAACCAGCAAATGAATCTATCTCTGTTTGCGTGTAATATGTACTTGAACAAACTGCTCTGCCAAGGGCCAACTGGATGCAACAGTGTCTTACTTCAAGTCTTTTGTTACCATTTTTTACAAGCAGGACTCAGCTTTCACATGAATACCTTCTGGGTCAGCATATGTTCTAGCAATGACAAAAGTCTGTGAATTGTATAGTTCAAATTAGAAATGTGGTCACTAGCTCAGTCTCTTTTGAGACCCAATGGTGTCCCTCAGGGGTCCATACTGGGACTGTTTAATATTTTTATCAATGACAGACAGCAGGATTGAGTGCACCACCATTGTGTTTGCAGATGACAGCAGCCTGAGTGGAACTGTCAATATGCACGAGCTGCAGAAGCACCTGGGCTGGAACAATGCCTGCTATCAATACAGACCAGTGGATGAGGTGTTAGAAAGCAGCCCTGCAAAAAAAAGAACTTGAGGGTGCTGATGGACGAGAAGCTGTACATGAACAGTGTGCACTTCAGCCCAGAAGGCCAATCACATCCTGGGCTGTATGAAAAGAAGCATGGCCAGCAGATCCAGAGAAGTGATTCTGCCACTTTGCTCTTCTGAGACCTCATAAGGAATACTGTGTCCAGCTCTGGAACCCTCAATACAGGAAGGACATGATGGAGAGAGTCCAGAAGAGGGGCATGAAAATGATACATAGAATAGAATAAACCAGGTTGGAAGAGACCTTCAAGATCATCGCGTCCGACCTATCAACCAATCCAACACCGCACAAGCAACTAACCCACGGCACCAAGCACCCTGTCAAGTCTTCTCCTAAAAACCTCCAGTGATGGCGACTCCACCACCTCCCCAGGCAGCCCATTCCAATGGGCAATCACTCTTTCTGTATAGAACTTTTTTCTAACATCCAGCCTGAACCTCCCCTGGCGCAGCCTGAGACTGTGTCCTCTTGTTCTGGTACTGCTTGCCTGGGAGAAGAGACCAACATCCGACTGTCTACAACCTCCCTTCAGGTAGTTGTAGAGAGTAATAAGGTCACCCCTGAGTCTCCTCTTCTCCAGGCTAAGCAACCCCAGCTCCCTCATCCTCTCCTCGTAGGGCTTATGTTCCAAACCCCTCACCAACTTTGTTGCTTTGATCTGGGGGTTGGAGAACCTCTTCTACACAGACAGGCTGAGAGAGATGGGGTTGCTCAGCCTGGAGATGAGAAGGCTCCAGGGAGACCTAATAGCAGCCTGCTAGTACCTGAAGGGGGCCTAGAAGAAGGATGGAGAGAGACTGTTTACAAAGGCCTCAGTGATGGGATAAGGAGCAATGGTGTCAAACTGGAGAACAACAGATTTATGTTGGATGTTAGGAAGAAGTTCTTTACTGTGAGGGTAGTGGAACACTGAAACAGGCTGTCCAGGGATGTGATTGGGGCCCCATTGCTGGAGACACTCAAGGTGAGACTTGACAGGGCTCTGAGCAACCTGATCTAGTTACCCCTGCTTACTGCAAATGGGGTTGGACTAGATGACCATTGGTGGTCCCTTCCAACCCAGAGCATTCTATGATTCTATGGTCAAAGAATCCTACTAAATTCCTACTGTTTGCAGAGAGCTCTTGCAGACTGCGTATCCTTTTCTGTGTATCATTAAACAGTAATATATAAACATCATCAAAGGTTGCACTCTGAATTCAGCCAGTTCTTCTGTGGCCAAATACAGTTGTGGTTGGGATTTGTCTCTAAACCAACAATCTAACCTGCTGCCTACGTCTATTTGCCATGCAACTGAGAGCTACAGAAGGAAAATATATGCTTAGGGCTGAGAGCTAAATTATATGTATTCCTCTCTTCGGCACCTGTAGCTGATTTGAACCCATTTATGTTCCTACCAAAGTGCTTCACGCAGAGTTGGGACAGTGTTGGACAGCTTCCAATTTATGCTTCATTTTTCTTGTGTGCTAAGCACTTACTAATAGAGGTGGAAGTTGCAGATTCTGGCTTCCATCAGCACTTTTGCCAGCTAAGGCTGATTTAAAAAAGAAAAAAATCGTGATGCTGATATTAAAGTTAAACAATGTAATTTGTCTTCTGACTCTGGAATCTAAATGGATCATGGTCACAAGCTCTTTAGAGCTGCAAGTGCTAGGAATGTGTTTTATCTGTTTTCAGTCCAGTGACAGAAAAAGTAATAATTTTGTATCTCTGGGATAGGAGGCTTTGGGAGAGGGGAGATTAAAAAAACCCAAACCAAACCAAAAAACCCACAAAAAACCTCAACTAAATATTGCACAGATTTTAAGGTGCTTTTAAGATGGTGATGTTTCAAAAGTATTGCAATAAATTACTGCTTCTGCAGTATTGGAGAATTCCTTTTCTTATATAACCAATTCACCACTCAAGATAAGAAAGCATCTGTCTTCACTTCCCTGAGGTCATTGCAGTGCCTGAAAAATGGTTATGTTCCTCCACATTTAGATGTATATACTGCATTTTGAGAACTTTCTTCCAAGCTTCTAGATAAACTTTAGATAGCTGATACTTCTTGTTGCTGTGTAACGCAGAAGAATCTGTTATAACAACAAAAATTTCCCAGCCACAAACTAAGCAAAGGGACATAAAACAAAATCCCTCTTTTTCCACGTTCTCTGACTATTTTTGTTGGCTATTGAGTCTCAACTTCCTGCAGGCTTGCCTCTATGCCAGTGTGGAGATCTACACATTAATCTGATGATCTTCAGTGGACAGGCACTGTCCAACAGCTTCAACCTGAAATAGAGATTAAATAGTCATGTTTATCATCTGTACTGAGGTATTGCTTCATGGAGTTCATCAGATAAGTTGTCTACATAGCACCTGCTTTATTTCATAGTAGGTCAGATGACATCACTGAAAAGTCATAATAAAGCAGTTAAAACATCATTGCATGCCTGAGTATATTAGCCATAATGAAATACATCTGTTAATAAAAGCCAGATATTTTTTAATTCTAGTCTCAATGGAGTATTGTTGCAATTGAACACATGGAAATAATTCCTACAGACGCTTAGAACAATGCAGTTGAAGTCTCTTCTGGTATTCTTCTGCCCATCCACTCAAAAGTCTTTCCTGTACTGAGTGTATCAAAGACTGTGGAAAACAGAGAAATGTTTTATATTTTGTAGGTTGTAATGATGAACAATGAGTTAGCAAGGCATTTGCATGCTGCTTGAAGACAGAAGACGTGTAGGGTAAAGAAATAAACTGACAGAAGCAGTCTGTGCTTAATGTGGACAGTTACAAGAAAAGCCATGACAGATTCCTGATTTTTCTATTGCTTCTTTTGTGTGTATGCTGTGTTGAGGAAAACTATAGAGGTGAGGGGAGAATGCAAATAGGAGGGTTTGCTGACAGCAGTAGGACTGGTATTTGTGTAGAAAGAATATGAGAGTAGTGGGGTGGTTTATAAGCATGCAAAAGCAGAGAATTATGTGTAAGGACACAAGTTATTGACAAGGTTTAGCTTCCTCATAAGATACAAATCCTGACTCTTAATAATAATTTAGTTAGTTAGTTAGTTAGATAGTTAGTTAGTTAATTTTAAATATATTGGCTCACCTAATTTGCTACAATTAAGTGGAAGTGCAAGATGAAATGAGGGCATGTTTGGAGAATGAATCATTTGGCTGATAGCTCTATTATTAATTGGGTAAAGTAAACTGCTCACAGGAAAACATAACTGGCCATTAGCTGTGCAATTTGGAAGACATAAAAGTGGGGAAGCTAAAGCTTACTAAGAGTTCAGGGAGTAACGAAAGTTTGACACAGAGTCAGGAAAGAAATTGAAATGCAAGGCAAGTTGCATCGCGGCTTGTCTTTCATGACTGTCTACATTCAGATTTCTAGACAGACAGAAAAAAGCTGATATATAAGGCATATAAAACTAAAATATTAACTTTTCCTTTTTTTCAGTGTGAACACCTTGTAAGTTGAATAAGGAATCAAAATTGACTGTTCATACTCCATATAGCAATGATTTCTTATTCTATTACCCAGAGACTGAAACCTAATGCTAGTGTAATATTGGGAATTCTTAGCTTTTATGATGCTAAATCTCGCTACAGTATCAGATCTCTATTAGAATCACAGAATCATTTCAGCTAGGAAAGTCCTCTAGGACTGTTGAGTACAGCCATTGACCTGACAACATCATGACCATTAAACCTTGTATTGAAGTGCCATGTCTACACATTTTTGGAACACCTCTAGAGACAGGGACCCCATCACCTCCCTGGGCAGCCTATTTCAATGCCTCACCAGTCTCTCAGCAAAGAAATCATTCCTAATATCCAATATAAACCTCCCCTCATGCAACCTGAGGCTGTTTCATCATTCCTCTAATATAAGCCACTATAATTGCATGGAAAACTAAAAACAGGGTCTAAAATTACTGTAGTTTTGATTTACAGCCCATTGGATCAACATGAGAGACCTGGAAACACTTCAGTGTGAATGGAAAAGTTGTCACTATCATGTTTTCCACTGAAGAGGAGAAAGCAGCTAGAAGTGGATTTAATGAATGACCTCTGTTTCCCTCAGCTCTTCAGGATCTTCTCTGTAGAAAGGTTACTCAACTCAATAATTCTTGTGTATATCTGGGGTTTGTGCCCATCTAGTTGTGATTAAGACAGGACTGCTTTTGGTACATGCTGGTGATGTGTCTGGTCTTTTGCTGCCCAGGGTATAGCAGTAATGTACTTTTCCATGGTGCAGTGGACAATTAACAAGCGGCTCCTGGTCAAGATAAGGAGGACAATAAATTGTGTATTTTCTCTTAGCAGTGTGTGGTTGCCAAATAATTTCCTGTTTTTTTCAATTTTAAACAAATGAAATGTGTATTTTCCTTACAGTCTTATAAATCTCATGTTACTCTCAAGATCAATTTTCTGAAAAAGGGAGATCTCAAAAGGCCTTTTTTGTTGCTTAGACTTCAGGTTAAGTCTTTGGTTTTGGTTGCTTTGAGAAGCCTGCTTAATAATCCTAATTGCCTTCAGATGGGGATGTTGTGCTTGTAAATACCCTTTCTTCCTTGAAAACCCAGCACAAAACATGTCTATTTACCTTGGAAAATACAATCACAGGCCCTTACGCTGAGCACAGAAGGAAAAGTGAATGGCAGAAAGTGCTTTTCCAGCGAACAACTGAAGTACAAAAGCATCTGTCAGACTAGAAATAAGTTGTAGGGAATCAGCCAAATCTTAGTTATTCATTGAATTCATTGAATTCATTGAATGGTTTGGGTTGGAAGGGACCTTAAAGATCATCTAGTTCCAACCACCTTGCCACAGGCAGGGCCAACCTCCACTAGACTAAGTTGCTAGAGACCTCATTGAACCTGGCCTTGAACACCTCCAGAGAGTGGGCATCCATAACCTTCCTGGGCAACATGTTCTAATGCTTCACCACTCTTAATGTAAAGGTGAAAGGTGAAATTGAGAATTGCTTTCTAAATTTCTTTGTTACTAAATTTCAGTCTAAATCTATCCTGATCAAGCTTCAATCTATTCCGTCTTGTGCTATCACCACAAGCCCTTGTAAAAAGTCCCTCTCCAGCTTTCTTATAGGCCCCTGGCAGGTACTGGAAAGTCTTGCTGAAGCATCCTTTCTTTTTTTCCAGGCTGAACAGCCCCACCTCTCTCAGCCCGTCTCCATAGGGGAGGTGCTCCAGCCCTCTGATCATCTTTGTGGCCCTCCTCTGAAACTGCTCCAGCAGTTCAATGTTATTATTAATGCAGTTTGATGTTGTTATTAATTCAGCTACTCATTCTTCACAATCTATGCAAAGCTAAATTAAAAAACAAAGAGAAAGATATTTTAGCATAGTCAAGATCACATTTCAGGGAGTAGGGTAGATATGTGGCAACTTTTGGTAACTGAAAATTTTAATTTCAACTGCAAAGCTAAGAAAATAATTTCTGTTTTTCCCTTCTCCCTGAGACGTATTTGCAAATTATGAAGCACTGCAATGCTTCTAAATCAGAGTCTATTTTTTATTATTGCTTTCAGAAATGAGTGTGGAAGTAATGCAGTTGGCAGAGTTTCCAGGTGGTGCTCTGATATTTTTTTCTACAAACACATAAATTACTGGTAACTGTGAGACAGTAGGAATGGAATTAAAATGATCCCCCAGTCTGGTAGGTTGAGAGGCTGATCCTCCCACCATGGGCAAAAGAAAAGACTCAGACAAATGGATTGCAAAAGTGGTGGAAAGTTTAAATGGAAAAACAATGAAAGTTTTACAGAGAACCAGAAGCACTGTGACAAAAGAGAGAGATCCCAAAGCATACCCAAAAGCATCCCAGCCCCACCTGAGGGTACACCCAAAACCCCCAGGGCTCTTTCCACACCTGCCCTGCTCCCCAATGGCCTTGGGCCTAGCCAGGCCCAAGAAAGGCAGCTCACCCCATTATCAAGTAGCAGTGAGGGAAGAAAGAGGAAGTGCAGGACTCCCTGCTGATGTTTTATAGGGGAGCAGGGCATTATGGGGTGAAATACCTGGCTTCCTGTGACCACCCACTGGGCTGGACCCTCTGGGGCATCACAGGTGTGACTTGTGTGGCAGCATCCGGCCTAACCCATCACACCCAACAAGGATGAGGCATACATATGTAAAGATTTAGCTATCCAAGTGCTTTAGGACTCTTTCAGCCCTTCAACTAGAAACATTGCTTCAACTTTTTTTCCTGTTATTACAGTCTTCTTTGGGCATCTGTTACTGTCTGGTTAAAAAGACTGGGTTAGCAGTGTCTTTGCAACAGTATTGTCATTATTCAGCACCCAAAATTATGACTATAATTTCTGTCTCATTGCAGTATCTTAAGCCAAGATTGTGAATCCTACTCTCCCTGAAAGTTTTCCTCTTTAATAAAAAATAATTAGAAAATGGAGACAAAAGTAACTTTATTATTAAAAATTGAAGTAAGAACATAATTTTTGTCTCTGGAAAAAAAACCAAACAAACAGAGATTTATTTCCTGATCTTGTTTTTATAGTCTTATGAATGATGGATGTCTTCCCCCGGACCTGTACGTAACTTTAGGCAGGTCTCTCCCTGTGGTACATGGCAGTTGTGTAAGTAGGTGTGTGGGCACCCATTTCTCACCTTGCCCCAGACTTGCTTGGCCTCTGATTACCTTGTTACTGAGCCGTGCCTGGACTTAATCACTCTCTCTGGCCCTGTTCCCCTTCATCCCACATGCTAATTCACAGTATCACAGTACAACTAAGGTTGGAAGAGACTTCAAGGATCATCAAGTCCAACCTGTCACCACAGACCTCATGACTAGACCATGGCACCAAGTGCCACATTCAATCTCCTCTTGAACACCTCCAGGGACTGTGACTCCACCACCTCCCTGGGCAGCACATTCCAATGATGAACGACTCGCTCAGTGAGGAACTTTCTCCTCACTTCGAGTCTAAACCTCCCCTCGCGCAGCTTGAGACTGTGTCTCTTGTTCTGGTGCTGGTTGCCTGGGAGAAGAGACCAACCCCTTCCTGTCTACAACCACCTTTCAGGTAGTTGTAGAGGGCAATGAGGTCACCCCTAATTGGTGAGCTCACTGCTCAAAGCAGCCAAAATGGCTCCTGGCTCACATTCCACTGTTGAGCAGCTGATCCCTTGATGACACCTTTCTGAATGGCTATTTAGAAATGCCTTTTAAAAGTAGGGTCAGGAGAAGAAATTGTGGTTCTGGAAAAGATATACAACATTTTGACAATAACGTGTAGGGCTCCTTCACTTTTGACTCTTGCTGACTGGAAAACTTTGAGCTAAGCATTTTATGTGTAAAGAAAGAATATTGATATAAGGGTGAAGTGGCTCTGAAATGGAATAAGCTACATTTATGAGAGTATACTGAAGTGCTTCAACTATATCTACCTTATCTACCTTACCATTAAATTAGCTACTCTAGGGAGATTTAAATATTATTTCATTGTGATTTTTTTCTTTTGCTAAGGAAAAACCTGTAGAAGCAGTGGATTTTATTTAATGTGGCTACAGATATGACTGAACATAAAAGTGCCATATAAATATTGAGAATAACTAGTTCTCCACAGCTGAAGAAGACTGTAAACAGGCAGAGAATGATCTAAGAACTGTGATCCTTACATTTTACTCCACATATCTAAAATGCTGCTTGTGATAGTTGGATTTACAAAAGGTCTTAAGTATTGGAACAGCAAGCTCCAGTATGATCCTAATAGCTTAAGTGAGACTCAATAGTGCAAGATAACACAATCCATGGAATTTTTTCATTTTTTATGTTTTTGTGGGGAAGGCAATAAAAACACACTCAGAGAAAGATGCGTCAGTCTTACGTGTACTCAGGATGAGGAAATATTAATATAACTTGTATCTATTCTTTCTATTGATAGGCAAATCTGAGACATTTCTGAAATACATCTCAGACTCATAAGAGCTCTATGGTTCTCCAAAGCATAACTTGGTTGATTGTGGTGGGTTGAAATCTACCCCCCAAACATTAACTTTGCCAGACCAGCTCAGTTGGAAACAAACGGAAGTTGTGTTTACAGGCAAAACTACACTCTGCAATGGAATGCAATGAATATGTAGAAAAATATACAGTATTTACAATATTTAAATTTAACAAACAACACAAACCCCACCTCGGGTCAAAAAGACCAGGGAAGTTGTTCCTCTGCCCCCCCTCACCCCTAACCCAGAAGGGAGAAAGGAACACAGAGAAAGCAGTGGTTAGACTTAACCAAAATAATGCAGCCAAGGTGAGCTGAAAGCAGGTTAATCTCTCCCAAGTGAAGCAAGCAGAGAAGAGATCAGAGCCAGAATTGGTTTGGTACAGCCAACCTTATAGCAGATATTTCTCCAATGAATTTGTTTAGAATTATCTTTAGTTTTCCTTCTTACACCTGTTAGTGATTTATTTATATTTTTCTATGTTTTCTGTCCAAAATCTGTGACAAAACTTTAAAGGCATAGCCTAAAACCACGACGAAGTTTTGACTGGAAGGTACAATCTAGTACCCACTTACTTGATGATAGGTTTCTGAGAGCTTCAGTCATCACAGTTATTTCTTTCACCTGTAACCAGTTCATCTGTGAAGGAACTGTACTTACCCTTTCCTGCTTAGTTCCAAGTACAGTAATTCAGAGTAAGGCATAATTACCATTTTCACACTTGTAAATTTTTCCTGGTCGCTAAAGCCACTTCAGAATTCCCTGTCCCTAACATCTATACAGAATAGAGTAGAATAGAATAGAATAGAATAGAATAGAATAGAATAGAATAGAATAGAATAGACCAGGTTGGAAGAGACCTTCGAGATCACCACATCCAAGTCATCATCCAACACCACCTAATCAACCAACCATGCAACCAAGCACCCTATCAAGTCTCCTCCTAAACACCTCCAGGGATGGTGACTCCACCACCTCCCCGGACAGCCCATGCCAATGGGCAATCACTTTCTCTGTGAAGAATTTCTTCCTAACATATGCCAACAGACATCTGCTACTCTACAGGAAAACTGGCCAATGTCCTTCTAAAAGCAGTAAATTTCATCCACTGCTGAATCTCTCATTAAGTTCATATTCTTTGTGTCTTTTGCTTCTCTGTTTTGACACTTTTGACAATTTTGATACCTACAGTATCCACCACTAGGTATTCAAACAAGGTTTTTCATCCATGTTTTCAAACTCTTTGTTCAGGATGGTTTTTTTAGCTGTAGGAAGGGGCTACATTTCATATCTTCACTTATTTTTTGTCTCTTGGCAGAGAATAGAGTATACTGACATCAGGCTGTACACGTACGTTTTTAAGAGAAGATACCTTCATGTCATTGCATACCTTCATGTTTCCCTTTTGATATGTCTGTAGGTAGCTGTGCACCATATGGCGTATAAATTTATTTTAAATTACAATCAGTCACTGCAAGCAGCTGCTTTAGAACCTGCACAACCAGCAGCAGAGAGGCAGCTCTCAGGGAGTTTCATGAAGTTTTTTCTTTGGTAGGGAAATTTCAGGGGGGAGAAAATACATGTCAGGTGCCAGCAGGTCTCACAGTACAAGCTGAGGAGAATTGGATGGTGGCAGGGCGACAGCAACCATACCCATGCCATCAGAGAGGCCCACTGAGTGGGTAAACAGGGTGTGGGTTGTCAGCCAGGACCTGTCAGGGTGTGGCATGTCTGACACACAAAAGGTACAATGCTCTGAAAGAGGAAGTGAACAGTGGAGGTGTTGCCAAAGTTTAGTTCACCTACACATTACGTCAAGACCTCTCCAGCAAAGAATAAAAGATGGGTTGTTGTAATAGATCACTCACTTCGGAAGGGAGTGGAAATCCTGATATGTAGACTAGGCCCATGTCTTCAGGAAGTCTGCTGCCTCCCAGGGCCTTGGGTTAGTGGTGTGAGTGGAAGGCGTCCTGCCATAGTACCACCCCTAGGTTACTATCCACTGCTGATATTTTGGGTAAGCAACAATGAAATAATGACAAAAAGTCCAAAGAAAACACATCAGGGCCTTGGATGACTGGTTAAGGGATCAGGAACACAAATAATGTTCTCATCCATCTCTCCAGTTGCAGGGGGTGATAAGGGAGTGGATAGGAAGAGGCAACAGATCCATGTTTGGTTCTGAACCTGTTGTCACCAGTAGGACTTTGGGTTCTTTAATGTGTTGATTTACAGGATTTTGGGTAGCCTGGAAACAAAAAGGTACACCTATCTCAGAGGACTCATTGAAAGAGCTTTAAAATAAATTTGAAGTGTGAAGGGCACAAAAGAAGGCTTGCTAGAAAGACCCCTGAGGCCAGCACACTCATGTTTGAAGGATGGTGTGCTAGCAAGGTCTATCAGTCTGCATATTTGTGGACGCAGGGAATGGAGACCCATGTGGAAGCAAAGACACAAGGATTATGGATGGCTTAATAACCATGGGGGCTTCTGAGAACAGTCAGGCAGAAATTAGGACTTGTTCGTACAAAAAGATGACAAGACCTTTAGATCAGTGGAATTGCATTTATGCCAATGCATGCAGCATTGGAAACAAACAGGAGGTGCTTGAAGCCATTATATATAAGGAAAACTATGATACAGTGGCCATCACAGAAACGTGGCAGGATGTTACACGTGACTAAAGTGACACAACCAATGGCTACAAACTCTTCAGTAACATCCTCAGTAAGTTTGCATTTTGTGTGGGAGTGTTGGTCTGCTTCAGGGTAGGAAGGCTCTACTAAAGGACAGGACCTGCATAGGTTAGACCGATGGTCTGAGACAAGCAATGGGTCTTGCCCTTGGGTCACAACAATACCAGGCAATGCTGCAGGCTTGGGGAAGAGTGGCTGGAAAGCTCTCCAATAGTGAAAGACCTGGGGGTGCTGATCAACAGTT
Organism: Dryobates pubescens; assembly: GCF_014839835.1. Classification (NCBI taxonomy): domain Eukaryota; kingdom Metazoa; phylum Chordata; class Aves; order Piciformes; family Picidae; genus Dryobates; species Dryobates pubescens. The sequence continues at coordinate 68,317,367 of NC_071657.1, read as the reverse complement.
GGCTGAATATGAGAGAGCAGTGTGCTTATCTGCTTCTGAGGAGTGGTTGAAGCAACTGGGGTTATTTATTCTGGAGAAAAGGAGGCTGAGAGGAGACCTTCTGACTCTTTTCCACTACCTGAAAGGATTTGGTTGGTGTCTTCTGCCTGGTAAAAGTGATAGGATGAGATAACCGACCTCAGGTTGCACTGTGGAAGATTTAGATTGGATGTTAGAAGAAATTTCTTCACTGAAAGGTTTGTCAAACACTGGAATTAGCTGCCCAGGGAAGTGGTTGAATAACAATCCTTGGATGTGTTTGATAGAGACAGAGATGCAGAGCTAGGGGACATAGCTAAACACCAGACTTGGTAGAGTTAGATAATGATTGGACTCAATGGTCTTCTAGGTCTTTCCCAACCAAAACAACTTTATGATTCTATGGTCCTTTCACTGTTCTTTCCTCATGAGAGGTTTCCCCCTCTTTGCTCTTTTCACACAAAATTCTTGAACTTCAGCTATTCTGTCTGTTCGCTTTCTCCTGGACCCTGTTATCCTTCATTATCAATCTTCAGTAAATACTTTGTTTCTGTATAAAATTATGTTCTCTTTTTCATTCCATAAATTATCACCCAAATACTTTTCTTATGTCTTTCCATTACTATGCTTTGAGCTTTTTTAAAGATAGCTACCTCCTTTACATAACTGTGTAAGTCAGTTTGTATCCATGATTACTCATGCTTGAGTTTAGTTTTCTCCCTCAATTAAAATGATTAAATTGATTGGCTAAGGAATCCATTAATTATCACTCATAAACTCAGCCAAGCTAGAAAAGACTTTTAAACAGCAGTCAGTCAGAAAATGCAGTAACTCCTGAGTGTGCTGAAACTTTCTCTTTAAGGTTAGTAGCTACATCACATGCTTTTAGAATTCCATTAAATGTAACAATGCATGAAAAGCTGGCCGTGGAGTTGTATTCAGTGTTTTTCTAATGTCAGGGACCATATGACACTTGTGTGACAGTGAGTGTAAGCCCATTGATGAAAGAGTTTGCCTTCTGTCTACACAGAGAGAGTGATAGCCCATTGGAATGGGCTGCCCGGGGAGGTGGTGGAGTTACTATCATTGGAGGTGTTTAGGAGGAGACTTGATAGGGTACTTGGTTGCATGGTTAGTTGATGAGGTGGTGTTGGATGATAGGTTGGATGCAATGATCTTGAAGGTCTCTTCCAACCTATTCTATTCTATTCGATTCGATTCGATTCGATTCTTATTTCATTCCATTCCATTCCATTCTATTCTGTCTGGGAAAAGTTCACTCTTGGTCTCTGGAAGAGAAAATGAAAACAACAACAAAAAGGGTAATGATATGTGAGCAATACAGAGGAAAGCAAAAGCCAAGTCATAAAAACCTGTCCTGGAAGATACAAGGTGTTTGCTAATTTGGCTCTTGCTTTAAACAGGCATCAGAACACTACAGAATGAGAGCTGAGCATTTTTTACTACTAGTAGAGATTTTGTCACCAAATAAGTTTGATTCAAAGTGAATAACACTTTGTTCTGATAAGACTTCAATAGAAGTTTGCTGTCATTTTTTCTGAAAGTTTCTTATCAGGAACTGACATAAAGGGGGATTTTTGTTGTTGTTGTTTTGTTTGCTTGCTTATTTGTTTGTTTGTTTTAATTAGTCTACCGAGGGGAAGGAAATTTGCATCTTTACTTTTGATAATGTTCCTGCTTTTGTTTGTAGCTTTGTAAGCAGAATATTTTCAACATTTTAAGGATGGGAAAGTGTTTCTCAGTATCTTTCCCCTATTTGTAATGCTTGGGCCTGTTTTAAATAATTTCGAAGATGAATAAAAGATATGACGGAAAAAAAGGGGGCAGAGGGGGAGGGAAAGGCAGCTGTGGCTCACCGTTTGTCATCCCCTCATGAAAGCCAAGGGAAAATAAACATTTTAAAATTTATATACAGAACCTTATTCCACATAATTTCTGGTCTTTTATTGCGAGTGTTGGACACAATATGCCTGAGTTATCAGAATGCTACACAGAAGAAAACAGATGTCGTTTCAGGAAATTTCATCTCTTAGCAGGAGGACACTATTTCCTCAAATGTCACATGTCTTGCTGGCATGTGTCATGCTATGGATTTCTAGAAGAAAGAACTGCTGAAATGAAGACTGGAAAGATGTGTTCAGCTCTAACTCATTTCCTGTGGAGGACTTTTTCTTTTCTTTCTTATTCTGAAGCCTGCAGTTCACTGCAGTCAGAGTAGTGCAAAAGATCCCTTATTGCTATAGACAGAACTCATCCATTGCACACAAACAGACTGATAATTGCAGGCTTTGGAGACCTCTTGCTATCACAGAAGTTTTCTCCTCTGAAACATGATTAGCAATTACATCTTAGGGGTACAGAAATCTAAACCCAACACCAGTAACAAGTATTCCTGTTTGATTCCTGTGTTTTTTTGCATAGCATATTCAATATCCTTCATTGTTTAACTAGTTCATGGCTGTCAGATCTGGAGTGGGTTGTCCTTAATGAGCAGGTTATCTGCAGCAGAGTACAAAGGATACTTCTTTGTCTGCATGTATTTTTTTCAAAAGGATAAGAAGTGTTCATTTTTAATGTCTGTTATGTGGGTGTTCACTGGACACTTGCTGAAGGATGTATAGTATACAAAACTGAAGGAGCTGAGGGAGCTGAGAGGGCTAAGGGAGCTGGGATTGCTTAACCTGCAGGAGACTCAGGGGAAACCTTATTGTTGTATACAACTACCTGAAGGAAAGTTGTAGACAGACAGGGGCTGGTCTCTTCTCCCTGGCAACCAGCACCAGAACAAGAGACACAGTCTCAAGCTGCGCGAGGGGAGGTTTAGGCTGGATGTTAGGAAGAAATTCTTCGTAGAGAGAGTGATTGCCCATTGGAATGGGCTGCCCGTGGAGGTGGTGGAGTCACCATCACTGGAGGTGTTTAGGAGAAGACTTGATAGGGTGCTTGGTGCCATGGTTTAGTTGATTAGATGGTGTTGGATGATGGGTTGGACATAGGAAATGTAAACCCAGTTATTTGTTGGCAGGTTTTGGGCTTTCTCTTGGCTTAATTGTAGATAGGAACACAGAGATGGTGATATATCCTGGGTCAAAGCTCATTGACCATATTCTTAGAATATTTTCCTCTGTCTCAAAACAGCTTTCAGTTCTTTTCTGGTTCATCACAGATATTTTCTCTTCTGACACTTGCAGTCAGAGTCAGTCTCAGATGTCAGCTTCTCTACAGATTTGAGCTGCTCCAATCTGTTTTCCCTTAAGTAATGTACTGAAAGACTCATTAGTTGTTGGTGTACATCAAACAGAGAGGAAGCCTGATGGGAGAGAAGACCAAGTGTTATCAATTCCTGCACATACTATTAAGAATAGAGGGAAATCTTTGCAGCTGGTTTATAAACACCTGCTGCAGTACTGGAATCCTCCTTCAAATATTTTCCTGTTGTGCTTTCTTATTTGAATCAGCTAGATGACTACTGTGTTATTAGAGACATTCGTGTACCAACTGACAGTCACCCTACTTTTGAATGTATGTCTCAGGCTGTTGCTGAATAAAGTACTGCAGAGTTGCATGATACAATAACTATGTCAAAAAATTGTAATCTTTTTGTATGTGTAAGAGTGATTTTCAAGGAGTCTGGCCTTATGCATAACAACATAGAACAGTCCTGTTATAACACTGGGCAGGGGGAGAGGGAGGGAAGAAACACCCATGAGATTTTTATTTTGATGAAAACATCAACACATGTTTTATGTAAAGTTGGTGGGTTTATTTCAAATTGGCTTTCATAAAATGATACATAAATTGTTCATAAATGCTTCCCAGCATTCTGTACTGTTTATAGAGACTATAACATTCTGGAAAAAAAAAAATAAAAAAAGAGAGAGAGAACCTTTAATTTCTGCATTGCTCATTCTGTATGGTCCCTGTGGCTGTTGCCCAAAATGATGAATGTTGTATCAGACCTTATAGCTTTATTGAAGCAACTTGTTATGCTCCTTCTATTTTGATTTGATAGTATTGCATAGCATCATATTACATTTCAAGGTCTTTAAGGGCCCTGTATGGGAATTATGCTCTAGATAGCCACAAGCTTTTATCATCTTTGAAGTTCATGGGTGTCCCACTGGCATGATGACATTCCCACACTCTTATCCCATTCATTCAGATCTTAACTTCTTGCAGCCTGAGCTGATCTTTTCAAGTGTACCTTTTGCTTGGAGGACAGAAAGAACAGAGGCTAATATGGGTTAGTCTCCCTAATTCTGGTCAGTTCATTGCCCTTGAACTGCTGAGTTTCAATGAAATTAGAAATGTAGTCTTTTTTGACTCTTATTGAACCTGAGGGAAAAATAGCGTTCTCTGAATTTATTGAAGTCAAAATGGAGGAAGCATGAAAAATCATGTGTTATCATTTCTTTTTACACCTGACTTGTATGACAAAATCATTACACTTTCTGTTTTCATTTATCTCTTGGACTATTAAATGCTGAAGTGCCTATCTATAGCTGAGGGAGTGTCATATTTATTCCCTTATTGCATTGTACAATTGACAGTGAAATCAATTTCTGGAATAGAAAAATAAATGCTTAAAGTAAGCACTTTAAGATTCAGTATAACAAACAAAACCTTTCCAAAGAATGAGTTAAAATTTCCCATTGCAGTCTCATGAATGAGGGAGAAAATGTTAATCATTTCACATCTTGCCAATTCTATGAATTTTAATAGTGTATTATCATGTCAGTCATTTCCTATCTGGGGCCTAACTAGCAGTTGGACACCATTATTATAATGATTTCCTATAACTGGTAAACTGAAAGTGGGAGTACTTAAAAGCTGGATACAATTCATGAAGCTTGAGGAAAAGTGTTTCTTACAGAAATTATTTCTTTTCAATCTTCACAGTCTAACATCCTGATGGCATGAATCACCAGCCCATGACTTTGCCACGTGCTTCCACTTCATCACTGAAAAAAAAATAATCAGTTAGGCAGGTAAAAATATGTGAAAATGTTTTGATATCATGCTAGAAAACTGTGTGTACCCATCTAAAATGCCTAGAAGGGTTAATTATTTTTTTTCCCAGCCCAGGGAAATTGGATAGACTGAAAAAGGTCTGTCTCCTGTTATGACTCAGTGCATGTGATGTTGTTTTTCTTTTCCTAGGTATAGGAAAAAAACTCCCAATTTTGTTTTTTCCCCATAAGAAAGGAATTTCTTATGACAACTGAGGAACCTTTAGGAAACATCCAAGCATATAGGCTTCAGTTATGATGGAGACTGTAATCATCAGGGAATCATTTTGCTGCCATATAGGCAACTGAACTTAACTTAAAGCAGAGATGTTTCTTGGTGAGACCTTGTGAAATGTACTGATAGTCTGTTTTTCTTATACTCTTCCTCAGCAGATGTTCAGTGTCAACTAATTTTAAGCTTCTGCATGGTTTCAATACTTAAGAATTCTGTAGGTCCTACTGCACATGCTTGCATGACATTCTACTTACTCTCAATTACCTTCACAGGCTGTGATACTGACATAGTATGGATACTACCTGATACCTTCTAAGCTCAATGAGCAGAACTCTATAATGTAGGATGCAAGATTTAAGCCCTACCAGTGAACAAAGATAGGAAGGAAATTCAGTAATGCAATTTGGAAACACTCTTTTCATTTTCTTTAGCCATTTTGAATGCTAAATTAATCCTTTAAGAAGTACCAAATAGAATTGAAGTTTCCTAAGTGTCTTTAATTCTGCTCTGGAACTGTGTGCATGTTATGATAGTCCTTTCATCCAAGACAGTTTGTACTCAGGATTCCTGTCTCAGTACTTGGAGTAGTTGTTTCTCAATCTGTGTAAGTATGGACCTTCTATATAAGCAAGGAATCACAGAATGTTTGACATTTGAAGGGACCTCTGCAAGTCATCTATTCCAATCCCCATACTCAGGCAGGGACATCTAAAGCAGGCTACCTAAGGCATCTCTCTCTGGGCATTCTGTGCCAGGGCCTGATCACCCTTAAGTGAAAACATGTTTCTCAATGCTCAATAGAACTGTTTTTCATTTTGTGCCCATTGACTCTTCTACCACCATTGCACACCAATTAAAAGAGTTACACTCCATCTACTTTACACCTTTCCTCTAAATATTTATATGTATTAATAATATCCCCTTATCTCTTCAGCTTTCTCATCTCTAGGTTGAACTAGCCCAGCTCTCTCAGCCTTTTCTCATAAGAGAGATACTACAGTCCCTTAATTTTCCGTGTGGCCCTTCGCTTGACCTGCTCCAATAGGTCATGTCTCTTCTTAACTGGGGAGCTCAGAACTGAACACAGCAAACCAGTTTTGGTCTCACCTGTTGCAATGGTTATTAGTATGAATTATTAAATAATAATAATAATCATCATAATCTTTTAACAGGGTATATATACAGTTTCTAGTGTATGGTTGTGTATATAATCCCATAAACTGGTATAGTTTACCAATTTTGAACCAAATTAGGACAAGGCAAAACAGTTATTCAATAAGCACCAGGGTGCAATTTGCCGCTAGTCCACTATGGGCCAACTCAGCATGCAGCTGGTGGCTGAATAGAACAGTGAGGCTAGTTGCCAGGCACTACAACTAAAGGAACCTTTCAAAAAGACTAAAACCAATTTTTACTCATGAATTATAACCCCAGGCATACTGGGAGCTGCTGCTTTATAATCCACAGGTTACAATACCATGCAGGCTAAAGTGCAGTGGTTTAAACCAGAATACGTTAACACTGGAAAAGGGACAGTTTCACTTGCTAAGTTTGTTGCTAAGCTGGTCACTGCTGTGGCTCCAGGGACTCAGCAGGGCCATGGCTGGGTCTGGAGGCAGTCCCTTCTGGACACCGTGGAGGCAGCCTTCTCCTGCACCTGTGCGTGTGCAGCATGGGCTCTGTAGGGGTGTGCTGGAGGCTGATTCACATAGAACAGGTGCTGGTGGTGCTGCAGAGTTTGCTGGACACTGTGGCGGTCCGAGACACTCACAGATGGTCCTGTCAGGGCATGGATGGTTCTCTGGATCATGCTGGATCTTGACTCTCAGGCATGTGGAGTGATGGGCAGCTCCTTCTCTGGCAACTTGCTCAAGAGTGGCTGGGTGTGGTTCTGGCTTTGTGAGCAGGTGCATGGGCTGGGTTTGGCTGGCACGGCTGCAGCTTTGTGCTTGCTGCAGACACATTTAGAGCTGCCAAAAGGGGTTTTGGGCAAGTTCTCCCCGGCTTGGCTTCCTGGGTCTTAGAAGAAGCACAAGTACAGCACAAGCAGCCTATAAGGTAGGTGTGTGCTCTTGTTTACCCAAACAAGGTAGATTGGGTTGTTTACTTCAGCTTGCTGACACCTGGTCCTTTGTTTTCTCAGCTCTGGAGTGAGTACCCACTGCAGAAGGGAGTGGGAAGGGGGATCTGAGCAAAACATGTGGGACATGTTTTAGCAATATTTGGGACATAATTCTGGGCCTAATGAATCTTTTACCACACCTGTGTTGAGCAGAGGGGAAGTACCACCTCCCTCGACCTGCTGGCAATACAATGCATCAATTTCCTAATGCAGCCCAGGATACCATTATCTTTCTTTGAAACAATGGTGCCTTGGTGTCTTTCAACATCCCCACATACTGTGGTGCAAAGCTACTTTCCAGCCAAGTAGGATTTATTGGTGCCCCTGGGATGGTTTATCACCAGGTGCAGGATGCTATATTACCCTTTACTGAACTTCCTGAGGTTCCATTTAGCTCATATCTACAGCCTGTTGAGGTTCCTCTGAATGGCAGTACAATTCTCTTGTGATATCAGCCACTTCTCCAGGTTTTTTGTCATTAGTGAACTCCCCGAGGGCATGCTCTGCCCCATTAGACATGCAATTAAAGAAAATTCTGAACAGGACTACATGATGGGGAGCTCTCTGGCCTGTAGTTCCTTTGCTTTTTCTTCTTGGCAGTCTAGAAGACAGGATTGGCATTTGCTTTACGTAGTGTTTTCTGGGTACAGGGGCAATGTTTACCTGATTCCCCACTGTGAAACAAGACCACAGTCACAGAATCACCAAGGTTGGAAGAGGCCTCAAAGATCATCAAATCCAACCTGTCACCACAGACCTCATGACTAAACCATGGCACCAAGTGCCTCATCCAATACCTTTTTGAGCACCTCCAGGGATGGTGACTCAACCACCTACCTGGGCAGCACATTCCAATGGCTAATGACTTGCTCTGTGAAGAACTTTCTCCTCACCTTGAGTCTAAACTTCCCCTGGTGCAGCTTGAGACTGTGTCCTCTTGTTCTAGTGCTGGCTGCCTGGGAGAAGAGACCAACCCCTTCCTGGCTACAACCTCCTTTCAGGTAGTTGTAGAGAGCAAGAAGGTCACCCCTGAGCCTCCTCTTCTCCAGGCTAAACAATCCCAGCTCCCTCAGCCTCTCCTCATAGGGCTTGTGCTCAAGGCCTCTCACCAGCCTTGTTGCCCTTGAGTCACAAGGATAACATTAAGAAAAAAACTTGAGTGGACATACTGTGAAAAACAGTGTCAATACTTTTGCAAGAAAGCCCGAAGAAAATAAATTTTTGAAATTGTCAGTACTTTCTGTGCAATGACCTTGTGACTAATGTACCTCGTATCACTAATATAAGGGTTTATCTACCTTGGATAAGTATCGGCTTTGGTAAAACCAGCACACACTTTAACAGCAGAGAAAACTATTCACCACAAAAGCCTCTGCAGTTGAAACAGAAGAAAATACTGAACTGGGTTTTCTGAGACACAGAAGTGCTTGCCTGGCAAATATCTAGGTGGCAGTGGGATGGGTTGATTTTAAAATTAATTTGGGATTTAATTATAAGAAAAAGAGAAAAAAATGTGTAAGCAAATTTAAAACCCTAAAATCTTAACAAAGTGCTTTCTGTGGACCATTCAAGTAAAATAATAAGAATCAAAATAGAGAGGAATACTCATAAGCGGAATAGGCTCTTCAGCCAAGAATTCACAAAAGTGTTTGCAGAGCTTAATGCAGTTTCTCTGTTTTTTATACAAAATCCTCAAAGTTAGTAAAACTTTTCTCAAAAGCATTTTCAGATGTCTTTGATGTTGATCTGATTTATGGAAGCATGTTTAGGCAAAAACATACTCCTGTCAATACAATACCCTTATAATTGCCTTTCCACCCCCCACACACTTCCCCTCTCATCCATTAAATCTGCTAGTTGACACATTCTGTTGCTTAGGCTTTGGCAAACATGATTGAATTTGTCAGTTTTGTCATGGACTATTGTGAGGTACTTATATAATGGATTTCAAAAGAACATCACAGGAAAAAGATGTGGGAAAGGAAGCAGTTGATACTTCCAAAATAAAATGTCTTTCTCAGAAGCTCCTCTTTCTGTCTTCCATCCTTGCCATCACCTGAAAAACTGTACATAGAAAACACCATTCTTTTTAGAAGTGTGTATCTTTACACGTGATGGACTCCTAACACCACCTCAGTGCTACTGAAGATAAAAATAACTTTACCCAAGACTTCAAACTGTCAACTGTTTGCCCAAAGCCATTTGCTACTCACCTGCTTGTAATCACCCTCACCATGGCAGTATTTTCTTGTTTCAATTTCCATGTGCTGTGGAAACATGTCTATTTTGAGCAACCTAGTTATTAAATTTGAATCTGCTCATTAATGGTGTTTCCTGTCCAGAGATGAGCGTTGCAAACAATGCTCTAAGTTTGTAACGGCATCCTTATGGCAGTTATCTTTCTTAGTGTTAGCCATTATGTGGTCAGTTCACCAGACAACTTCAATATCACATCCTTTTTCTTCTGTTCATCCATCTGAATCTAGTTTTGTGACAGAATATCCTGTCTTTACACTGAAGTAAAAGATGGGAAGGAAACTCTTAAGCAGGTGTCAGGAAGGCTGAGTATCTCTGATAGGTAAATGAGCTGGATCTCATAGATTAAGTTGGAAAATGCTCTCAAGATCCAACTATAAACTTAGCATTGGAAGTCCAACACTATAAACCATGTTCCTAATTGCCATATCTACACATCTTTTACATCCCTCCAAGCATGGTGACTTCATCACTTCCCTGGATACCCTGTTTCAACCTCAGTGAAACACCCCTTCAGGTAGATCAGCTATCCTCTGCAACCTCTGGTACTAAACTACCATGAAAACATGTTGTAGCAAGCTTTTCAGCTTGTTAATGGCAGCTCTAATGATTTTGCTAAATGAGTATTCAAGAAGAAACACTGTCTTGGACTATAGATAGAAAACATAGAGAAGAACCTGCCTCTATCCAATTTCTGTGGATTTTCTTGAAAAAGGAAATAATAATAATAATAACAAAACCCCTAAAATACTCTTTATTGGCTTTCAAGAGGTAAAGTGAAGAGTGTATTAGCGATCATGTTACTCATCACAGGGGAATACAAGGGTGAAGCCACAGCACTCAAGAGTTACAATTCAAAGTGTATTTACAAAGTGAAATGAGCAATAGCAGTTTGATGTATCTTCTAAGGTTTTAATACTCACATGCACACACAAGCTGGGTAGAGAAGACACAACAGTCAGGGCATTAAGCACCATTGACTTGGGGAAAGAGGACACTCATTTCAGCCAGCTGAGTTGTCTGTCTTTGGGGGTTTTGTGCTCCTCCTTGGATTCAACTTTCTGCAACATATTGGTTGTCTGAATGTGGGCTCTTGGTTTTAGTATTTTTTTCTGTCTCTCTCAGATAGTTGGTCTAAGCCACCAATAGTCTTGCGGGTCATATCATGCCAGGCCACTCTCTTTGACTTTCTCCATATCTGAAGGTAACAGATGGTTGCTATTTGTGTCACATTTATTTTCTCCCTTTCCACTCTAAAGGTGGAAGTTGTTCAAAGTTCATCTGCACTGCTTTGTTTCTTTCTTGCACATACCTAAGTCATGTTTACAGCAGATGTAGTACAGAGTTTGCTCAAATCTTCCTTGTAACAAGTGTGTGCTCCGCTGGGTGTTTTTTTTCAGCATATACAAACACCATCTGCTGGCTTACAGTGGGCAGATACATCTAAGGTCTCTTTTACCCAAGTGAAACTCTTGGAAAGGCTTTACTAAAAACTGCACAGAAAAACTCTGTATATCTTAATGTCATCTTTGCCTACTTCACATCATCTCCTCTCTTGTGAGATTACTTGGTTTGTATCCTACTGCACAAGGTATTAGAACATCAAGGGCTCTGTGAAATTTTTTGAAGTCTTACTCATGATCTCTAGACATTGCCAATAGAACCCTTGCAGCTTGGACATAAAGCTGAGGTTAATAAAACTTTACTTAGGACTCTGATATTTATTAACAGTCTTCAACTTACTGTAAAATAAATCATAGACTCACAAAACAGCTTTGTTTGGGAAGGACCTCTGGAGGTTATCTCATCCAGTCTTTACAAGTTTCAGCAAATTCTTGGTCATGTCCACATAGATTTTGAGTATCTTCAAGGATGGAGCTTTGTCAGCTTCTCTGAGCTCTTGTCCCACTTTTTGACCTCATCATTGCAAACTGTCTGCAGCTAATCAGAATTATCCCTGGTATGGCTTGTATTTGTTCCCTCACATTTCCCTGCTGTGCATTTCTGGGAAGACTGACTCAGTACTTTCCTTCACCACATATGAGGAGTTGAATGTACCAATTGATTCTCCTTTTAGCTTTCTCTTCTTTCTACACCCTCTTCCCACCAAGATGCCCCATCCTATTATATGATACAGAGCCCTGTAAGCACCTTTGTAGCCCTTGGCTGGGGCCCAATTTTTCAGAGTCTGGCCAGTTTCCAAACTGAACATGGAACAGTAGATATGATCTCACAAGGGACAGATAGAAGGAAATTGTGGTTTTCTATTTGTTTTGATTGGAATAACTTAATGAAATGGGAATCATAAAAATATGTGTGCCTTTATTTTCCCTGAAAGCCCTGCCCCAAAACTATGTACAAACCACTTAAGTTTTACTTACAGGTTCTATTCATTGGGGAATTCCACAAGGACACTTATGTATGGGCAATTTTGGTTCAATTTAGAGAATTCAGAAAATGGAAAAGGCTAAGACACAAAATAGCTTTACCCTACTTATAAAATCAGAGGCAAGCCAGGACCCTAGGGAAAGTGAAGAGTGAGGGATTTTATTCACGAAGGTGGAGTAAGAATTTGGAGGTGGTCCCTGGATCTCTCCTTGGTGGCAGCCTTTGGAACTGCAAGCTACATGATCCAATTTGTGGATCACGTGGCATAAATCCAAAGGAAAGGGACCTGCCAAAGTTAAAGTGTCCTTAAACACAGCTCCCACAAGGCAAATCTCGTGGAGCAGCACCTCCTTAGCAGCACAGGAGAAGCCACACTGCTAGCATGTTTCCAGTGAACAGCCACAGCTTATGGCAGGCAGGGTCACACCAGCATGAGGAAAGAAGCAGGAATCCAGGGTACACAGGTGTGGGGAAAAGCCAGGTGCAGGTGCTGCAAGCAAATCTCTCCAATCTTTAATCAAACATAATGAATCTACTGAATCCCAAAACTGAGTCCAAGACCACATTCTGGTCACTCTATTCACTAGACAGTGTGTCCAGTGCCACTGTATACTGGGCATGAAGAACCTAGCCAATCACAATTCCATATCCTGGTGTGGGCTTTCCCATGAGTGAATACATGTGTGGGACTTAAGCTCCTGTGGGAGGACAGGGCACTTTTTACCTTTCCCCACCCAACAGAGGGAGGGCAAAGGAATTTCACACTTTTGTCTTCCCCCATTCAAACCTCCACAGATGAAGGTGGCAGAATGGGGTTTTGGAGCACCCAAGACACTATTGCCTTTGAATCTTTTACATACAATTATTATAGCTATGTATATGTGCACTATATTCACATACCCATTCATACATGAATATTTTATCAGCCTTTAACTCAAGGACATGGCATGTTAGGATTCATATTTTGTCATTGTTGGCATCAAAAACTTACCAAAACTGTGAAGAAAAAGAACAGGATGATATTAAAAAGGGTGAACATATGGATTGCTGGAGGGATTATACAGAGTCTGTAACGGAGTTGCAGTATGGAATTTACAGCAAAGAAAAAGCGTATCAAGAATTCTGCACCTGATATAAAGAAGGTGGTGTTTGCTGGAGGAGTATCTGAGTGTGTTTATAAATATAAAGAGGCACAGGTAATGAGATTTACCCCAATGAGGATTGATTCAAATTATAAATGATTTAAAGAATTCTAGTTCAGAAAAGAAGAGAAAGCTCAGCTCAAGCAATGAATGATCTTTAATGGAAATGACTGCTACTCTGCAAAAGGCTGTATGATTTTACTAAAAAAAAGTTAAAGAAGGAACCTTTTTGTCTATTAAATTTGTTCTAACAGAGCTGTCCAATATTTCTATTGATAGGAAATTAAATATATTTTGAAGTAATAAATCTATACTGTTGTGACATTTATTAACTTAACCTACAAGAAAGAAAGTAGATTATATTGCTATGTCAGGATTTTAGTGGTTTTCTATCTTCTAATCTCCTAATGCTGTTATGGCTCCTAATTACTGAGAACGTGATGCCCTTATTGGAATCTCTCAAGGCAAGTTAATTACAAGGCTTTAATGAAGTGATGTGTTTATGCAGACTTCAAACTTTTTCTGTTCCATGTTTTTTGAGAAAGGGGAACTGGATACTTCCAACTCAGGGAATAGCAAGAAACTTCAAAGCTTGATTTTGCCTCCTAATAAACAAATGGGAAGACAACTCACTCATATTTTCCTTCTTGAAGTGGGAAGCAAACCGACAGCATCCTGATGTTCTCTTTTCACATTTTTTTAGAATCATAGAATCAGAATCATAGAATTAGTCAGGGTTGGAAGGGACCACAAGGATCATCTAGTTCCAACCCCCCTGCCATGGGCAGGGACACACCATACTACATCAGGCTGGCCAGAACCTCATTCAGCCTGCTCTTAAACACTTCCAGGGGTGGGGCCTCAACCACCTCCCTGGACAACCCATTCCAGGGCTTTACCTCTCTCACGGTGAAGAACTTCTTCCTCATGTCCAGCCTGCATCTCCCCACCTCCAGCTTCATTCCATTCCCCCTAGTCCTATCACTACCTGAGATCCTGAGAAGTCCCTCCCCACCCTTCTTGGAGGCCCCCTTCAGATACTGGAAGGCCACAATGACGTCACCTCAGAGCCTTCTCTTCTCCAGACTGAATAGCCCCAACTCTTTCAGTCTGTCCTCATAGGAGAGGTGCTCCAGCCTTCTGATCATCCTTGTCTCTAAATGAAAGAATGTAGAGAAACATAAAGAATGTAGAGAAACATAATGTCATAAGAAATATTTAAATTATTTTTAAGTTATGTGACATCCTTAAGACTGAGCTATCTGGGGAGTCTTAAAAAAATCACTTCTTAATCTGAACTTAATTTCTAGGACATGACTTCACCTACAAAACTCAATTGGATATGCACAATGATTCCTCCTAAAAAATGAGAGGCATAAGAAAGGGATTGTTCACTACATTTCTTCAGCATCTTAGAAGTCTGGGGCAAACTGAAATAAATGTATTTTTGAGAACTTCTTCTTGAGTGGCTCTTCATATGAAGACACTGTAAGAAATTACATTATTGCTTTAAGCAATGTCTTCAAAACCATTTCTATAACTAATGAGCTTTTAAAGGAAGTTGTTTAATTTAGAAATTAATAATGCAGCTACAGTGTTCATATAACAATATGCATCCCTCTAATGACTCTATTAATGTATAGATCATTTAATTTACATGATTTGTTTGTTGCAGCTAGTCTTATTTCAAATTATTGCACATTATATTGATATTGTAACATAAGGACATCTATTATGGAATTAAGATACATGATAAAATTTACTGATAAAACTTAGATGAATTAACTCCATTAAAATGATCCATATATATCACAAAGACACAAGTTATTCATTATGGACAAATAGCTGTCTGCTTGCTAAGTATTTTTGAAAGCTTGAGGTGTTCAGACCTTGGTATACTGGGGGTATTTTTGTTTGATTTCCCCCCCCCCCCCCCCCCCAGTATATTTGCATCATCAAGCTGGGTTACAAAGAATAGAATAGAATAGAATAGAATAGAATAGAATAGAATAGAATAGAATAGAATAGAATAGAATAGAATAGAATAACATAGAATAACATAGAATAGAATAAACCAGGTTGGAAGAGACCTTCGAGATCATCACGTCCAACTTATCATCCAACACTATCTAATCAATTAAACCATGGCACCAAGCACCCCATCAAGTCTCCTCCTAAACACCTTCAATGATGGTGACTCCACTACCTCCCGGGGCAGCCCATTCCAATGGCCAATCACTCTCTCTATGAAGGATTTCTTCCTAACATCCAGTCTAAACCTCCCCTGGCACAGCTTGAGACTGTGTCCTCTTGTTCTGGTGCTGGTTGCCTGGGAGAAGAGACCAACCCCCACCTGGCTACAACCTCTCTCAGGCAGTAGAGAGCAAGAAGGTCTCCTCTGAGCCTGCTCTTCTCCAGGCTAAGCAACCCCAGCTCCCTCAGTCTCTCCTCATAGGGCTTGTGTTCCAAAGCCCTCAACTTTATCGCCCTTCTCTGGACTCGTTCCAGCAAGTCAACATCTTTCCTAAACTGCGGGGCCCAGAACTGGGCACAGCACTCAAGGTGTGGCCTAACCAGTGCTGAGTACAGGGGCAGAATCATCTCCCTGCTCCTGCTGGCCACATTTTTCCTGATACAGGTCAGGATGCCATTGACCTTCTTGGCCACCTGGGAACACTGCTGGCTCATGTTCAGTCTACTGTCAACCAGTACCCTGGTCCCTTTCTGTCTGGCCATTCTCCAGCCACTTTGACCCCAGCCTGTAGCCCTGCATGGGGTTGTTGCGGCCAATGTGTAGAACCCAGCACTTGGATGTGTGTATATACTGTAAAATGCCTCTCAAAGTTTTATATAATATGTATCCTTGGTCTAAGAACATAAGTGAAAAATCACAGCCAATATATCTTCACCAGTTCTTAATTGGAACTGGACAGAAAAACAAACAACTATTCTTGAATTACAATAGGTTTATGGTAGGTGGCATATGACCTGTGACTTGAATATTGGCAAAGTTTTTTAAATTACTTAGGATTTCCATCCTTTAAAAAGATCCTAGAAACAACTTGTTTGATGGGAAAAGGTTGGTGAAGACTCTTTTGATGTTTTAATAAGTTCACAAAATTTATTTCCTTTCGTTATTTTCCTCCTTGTATACACCATATTCTTTCTGTCCCAAAGTACCAATGTGCTGCTTTCCTAAGCTGTGTTCAAGTGTAGGCATTTCATCACCCAGATAAAGATCTATAAATATAAGCTAGAAGTAGTAATAGTGTTTACTAGGCATTGATCATCATTTTTCTAGGTGTAAAAGGGTAATGAAAATGTTGTAGCAGCCCAGCATATTTTTATTCAATATATATTACAGAATCACGAAAACATTCAGGTTGGAAAAGACCCTTGGGATCACAAAGTCCATCCTCTAATCCTACTCTGCAAGGTTTACACCTAAACTATATCCCCAAGCACCACATCCAAACGACCTTTAAACACATCCAGTGCTGGTGAATCCACCACCCCGATGGGCAGCACATTCCAATCCCTGACCATTCTTTCCATGGAAAATTTTTTCCTAATGTCCAGTCTAAACCTAACGAGTCACAGCTTAAGACCATCTGCTCTTGTTCTAACACTAATCACCTGGGAGAAAAGACCAGCACCAACCTCTCTGCAATATCCTTTCAGGCAGTTCTGGACAGCAATGAGGTCTCCCCTCAGCCTCCTCTTTTCCAATCTAAACAGCCCCAGCTCCCTCAGTCACTCCTCAACAGATTTATACTCCAGGCCCCTCCCCAGCTTTGTTGCTCCCCTCTGTATTGGCTCCAGCATGTCCACATCTCTGCTGTATTGAGGTGCCCAAAACTGGACACAATACTTGAGGTGTGGCCTCACCAGAGCTGAGCACAAGGGGACAATCACCTCTGTACTCCTGCTGGACACAGCATTTCTGATACAAGCCAGGATGCCATTGGCTTTCTTAGCCACCTGTGCACACTGCTTGGTCATATTCAGCTGCCCATCAATGAGAACTCCCAGGTCCCTTTCTGCCAGACAGCTTTCCAGCCACACTTTCCCAAGCCTGTAACATTGCTTGGGGTTGTTGTGACCCAAGTGCAGGAGCTGGCATTTGGCCTTGTTGAAGCTCATCTGTGGCAGTTTGGGCTGGGTGCCTCCTGCTGCTGCCACACGGGGTGCACCTCTGGTGCCCCAAGTGTCCAGCCCAGTGGGTGGACACAGGAATCTGAGTATTTCATACCCACAATGTCCTGCTCCCTATAAATCTATCAGCAAGGTCTCACACTTCCTCTTTTTTCCCTTGCTGCCCCGTGGGAGATGCTCCCTATCTGGTAATGGAAAGGGAGTTATCTCAAGGCCTCTTGGGCCTGGCTAAGGCCTAATGTCTGGAGGAGAAGAGGGAAGGGAAATCTCAGATCTGGCCAGCTGACATTAGCCTAACCGTGGAGGGGGGAAAGAAAGAGCCCTAAGGGTTTTGGGTGTACTCTCAGGTAGGGAGAATGGGAGTTTTGGCAGGTTCCTGGGCATGCTATAAGGGACTCTGTATGCTTTGGGAGCTCTTTTTGTCACTGTGCTTATAGCTTCTGTAAAACACTCACTGCTTTTCCATTTAAACTTTCCATCACTTTTGCAATCCGTTTGTCTGAGTCTCGTTTTTCTGCCTTGCTGGGAGGCAAGGGAGGATCTGCCTCAAACTGAGACATCATCTCATTAACATTGGCTATTAATCCAATCTATCTAAGTACTTCTGTAGAGCCTCCCTACCCTCATGCACATCAACACTCCCACCCAACTTGTTGTCATCTGCAAGCTTACTGATGACACACTCTATGTCTTATTCAAGGTCATCAATAAAGATGTTAAACAGAAGTGGTCCCAACATTGGAACACCACTTGTGACCAGCTGCAGGCTGGATTTAACTCCGTTGACCACCACTCTTTGGGCCTGTTCATCCAGCCAGTGCTTTATCCAGCAGAGTGTGTGCTCAGCCAAGCCATAAGCAGCCAGCTTGTTCACAAGAACCCTGTGGAAACAGTGTCAAAGGCTTTTTGAACATCTAGGTAGACAACACCCACAGTCAAGTCATCTTGTCGTAGAAGGAGATCAGGTTGGTGAGGCAGAACCTGCCCTTCATAAACCCATGCTGATTGGGCCTGATCCCCTGGTTGTTCTCTGTATGGTGTACAATGGCACTTGAGCTGCTCCATGACCTTCCCTGGTACGGAGGTCAGACTGACAGGTCTAGAGTTTCCTGGATTCTCCTTTCTTCCTTTCTTGTGGATGGGTTCTATGCTTGCTATCCTCCAGCCTACTGAGACCTTCCCAATCAACCAGGACTTCTAGTATGTAACAGAAAGTGGCTTGGTGAGCACATCTGCCAACTCCCTCAGCACCTTTGAGTGTAGCCTACCTGGCCCCATAGACTTGTGTGTGTCTAAGTGGTGTAGCAGCTCTCTGACCACTTTCCTCCCCAAAGGGGAGGAAGTCTGTTTGAAATGCTTTTGTATTCCTGTGCATTGCCTCATTACTCCCAATCTGCATAACCAGCAGCAGGTAATAGTCTGATGGCTTCACCAGACTGGGGAGTCTCTTAGAAATGACCCTAAGCTGCGCCCCAGGCAGGCAGCAGACCTCTGTGTGGGCTGGCTCAGCCCTGCAAATCAGGGCCTCAGTTCCCCTGAGAAGGAAATCCCCTGCTACTGCCACCTTTCTTTTCCCCTTGTTTGCACTAGCCTGAAGCTGTGGGACTGGCTGACAAGTCCTGGGTGGCTGCATGCATGAGTGTTCAACTCCATCCTTATTCATCGGGCCCTCTGTTTCAAGGGCCCCATATCTGTTGAGTGTGGGAAACTGGGAAGACTGGGGAGACTGGGAGGGGACTCCACCTGCCTTGCTGGAGAGGGACCTACCTCCATTCCTCCCCATCTCTTAGGTTTCTTTCTTTATCCAAATGACAGGAGGGCATGGGATCCCCTGCTTCTTTTACCACACACACCTGCTGACCCTCTTCCAGGGGTAGCAGAGTCCAACTCACCAAGTCTATCTCCTCTTCATATCCCGTTATGGTCCTTATCTTCACAACTTCTACCTTCAGCTCAGCCACCAGGATGAGCAGATCATTCACCTGCTCACATCTAATACATGTGTTGTCTCTGCAAACCTCCACTGTAAGTGCCAGGCCCTGGCACTCACCACAGCCAAGGCCTGGACACCTACATTTCTGCACAGAACCTCTGTCTGGGTACCTACAGTTCTATTGACATGAGTCCTCAGCCTGGTCATTACCATGGTTGGATCTCTATTTTTGGCTGGTTTCACAGGCTGCTGGGACACACCCAGGTGACTCACCTTGCTTGTTGATTGACCTTGCTCAGTATATGCAGGGGTCACAGATCCAAATGAGCTGCAAACAGCTGCAGCATCCCCCTGCCCTAGGCACAATCACTGTTTGCTTGCCCTCTGCTGCCTTCCCAGAGACTTCTTATTGCCTGTACCAGTTCCACCAGTGGTGGGTAGTGCTGATCTCTGCAGCAAAATGGCCATTTGGTGTGTTAATTCCTCCTTTAGACTTAACCGGGAGGTGCTGGTTCTGCCCACTCTAGCTCAGCAGCCCACCTACAAGCTGCCAGCCCCTGGCACAGTAAAGCTGCTTTTCCTGTCTTAAAAAAAGCCCTAAAAAGAGCTTTTAGATGGCTCATTTGGCTACAGATCCCTTGCCTAGCATAGCCTTACCTGCTCTGAAGCTGATGTCTGATTCTGTCTTGTTCTTGTGTGAACACCCAAACAGGAGACATAGATAAGAGGGAAGAGTATTGTCTAGCAATCAGTTTTTGATACTCTGGCAGCTTTTGTGCTCATCTTAGGCAATTTTATGTCCCTTTCTGATCTACTGCTTCTACCATTTACCATTTGAAATTGTCATTTAATAGGATGAGTTATCTTCTCTAGAGATGTTCAAGAGTTGTATGGATGCATTCCTGTGTGACCTGCCCTAGGTGATACTCTTTTGGCAGGGGAGTTGTATTCAAGGACCTCTGGAGGTCCCTTCTAATACTTACCATTCTATGATTCTGGGGTCCCTTCATTGGTATCTGCTGTAAGTTTCTAGCACTCTGGGTTCTCTGTGTTGACTGAAGTGTAACTGAGTGGTTTTTTATTACTGACATCACCAATCTAGGTGGGGTTTTTTTGGTGGGTCTGTTTGTTTGTTTGTTTGTTTGTTTTAATATGTAATGGTTTAAACCAGAACAAAATGGGCTGAACCAAACCATAAGGTTAACCTGTCTATTTATCCAACACAGAAGTGAAGGAAAAGTAACACACAAAAACTTGCTATTGAGATAAAAACAAAACAAAACCAAAAAAAGGTGTGATAAGAATAGAGTTTACTGATCAAAATGAGGTAAACATAGTACAAAATGCCTAACTGCCTTAGCCTATATGCAGAAAAAGCACAATGCAAAGTAGCAGCAAGCAGAAGCAAATGAGCCAAAAGCCCAAACTGGAAAGATACTCCCCCATCTTTCCTTGTCCCACTGCCATCTCAGCAGAAAAGACAACACCAAGAACCCAGAAACCAGATGGAGCAACTGGAGCAGGAAGCGTCTCATGTTGCAATCTGAACTTCAAACCCCATAATACTTTGCTCCAGTTAGCACTTTCATTTTTTTGAAACTGGCATGACTACAGATGGTATAAGTAATAGCAGCAGGTTCAACTCAATCTATGACAAATATGGTTCTAGATGTTGAATTTTCTCTAGACCATGCTGGGGAAAAAAAGGGGGAAAAAAGAGACTCTTACTGAGAAAATACCATCACAGAGGTATTCTTTCAATTATTGGAACAAAACTGTTACCTCTTACATAGGAAAAGATTAATTTCTCCATAACTATATTGGACTGCTGGGAAATCTGAAATACAGTCAATGACAAATTGCTCATCTCTACAAATGTGCTCCAGGGGAACAAAGACTGGTGGCACTTGCAGGAATCTTCATGTTTACCATGCTGCTGCTGTTGAGCTGTGTTTCCATCTGTTTCTTGCAAAGAAACCAACTTAACTAACTGCTTCTGTTTTCATATTCATTTGTCAATAGGACAGTAAAACTTCTTTCTGAAAATATATTTGTACTCTGGTACCTTCAGAAAGTGATGTGGGGTAGCTTTCACATTTTTCACACAAGTGCACCAATGATTTCTAAGTCACAACCTGTGAGTCATCATGACTGTTCTCACCATTATCTTGCTGCTTGAACTCCAGTGATTTTTGTCTCTTCTCTTGGAGTGAGGGTGTTAATGGATTATGCATGGGATCCAGCTGAATTAAACTAAGATGTGGCTTTTACCTTAGTATCTTACTTAACATTATAACTCATTTCAATTCACAGGAAACAAAACATGTTAAGAACCACAATACATTAAAAAAAAGCCAAACCCAACATGATTAATTGTTGGCAAAACAAAGTGGTGTTGCATCTACAGTGACGATTCTGCTTTAGGTACCTACGGAAAGGACACTGCAAAAGATGTCTTCATATTACACACATTCAACCATTTCAACAAGCGTGTTTGGTGTGTTCTGAGGCTAATTCATACCTTTTCTTTTGTGCATCAAGGGAAATAAAGCAAATAAATAGATCTTTTGGGTTTCCAGGGGCACTCACATATCAAACTCCAGCAAAGCATATTTTTACTCTCATTCATTCTCTAGAAGGCCAAACTTGGACTTAAAGTATGAAGAGAAGACTTAGGGGAGTTAGATGTTAGTAGTGGCCCTAGTTTAGTGGCTACATCTACATGTATTTTGAAAACTTACATAATTTTTCAAGATAACTGAACAAATGAAACAGGTTTTGTATCTTCTGTCTCCTTCCACAAAATCCCTGAGTTTTCTGTGTCTGCATTTTGGTGTCTGCATTATGTAAGGACAAAAGACCATCTGATCAACAGCACGCTGATATGCCTTCTTTCAACAGGAAAAAGTGAAATGTCCTGTCTTTGCTCATAGACTCTGGAGAACAAACAATTGAGAATCACCAAAATAGAGAAGTTTTCAGAGCTATTAGGAGGAAAAATACTTTTACAGATAGTACAGACTATGTCTTATCACTCGATTGTAGCTGGGTTTTGCCAGGATTTTTATCTGGAGAAAGATTCCCTTTGGGAGATAGTTTTAAAATCATTTATGGAAGACAGATGCATGTTACAAGCAGAATGTTTCAAAGAGCATCTTAAAAGCTCTTTGTTTTCTTCCCTGAAGGAGTCTTGATACTCCTGCTGAAACTGTAGCAGATGGAGATGAAATTGAAAACTTTTGTGCTGCTTCAGAAAATAAGTATCTACTGTGCTTGAAACTCTTACAGTGAGGAAGAGAAGTCTTTGTGAAGACTTTTTGAGAGGATATATCTTTCAAAATCACAATATACTAAGTCAGTATTTAAAGCAGGGATCTCAGAGTACTTAGGTAATAGTATAGATCAATTAAATGTTTGACAAAACCAGAGATGTGAATCCCACTGTTCTGAGAAAAGTCTGAATCTCCTTATTGCAAAGGCAGCATGTTTTAAACAAAGGAACACTGAATACATACTCTGGAATCTTGACTGGACTTTGACTCCAAGATGTAAAAGCAGTTCTGAAATTCTCATCCCCTATCTGCAGCCTCAAAGAAGCAAACTTCACCCTTTGCAAGGCTGAAAACTAAGTGAAAGATCTGACTTGTGGCGGTAAATCAAGGTGACTGTACTAAAGTGACTGATTTTAAAATTATTATTGTTTAGAAAGTCAGTGTAGTCAGTAGAAAGAAACAGACAATTTTAAAGCTCGTCAGGAACTCAGAATTGCTATTAGCTGCAGAGGGAATCTCAGAAAACTCCCTTCAGTAGGAGGAATTTGGGGTTTGCAATAAATAACAGTGCATGAAGAAAGATTGCTATAGTAAGGAGCTTACTGCTTACTGTATTACTGCTAAATAGGACACATATAAAAAGAAAAAGTTTGCTAAAGCAAAATGCACCTACAAATGTACGTGGAACCTCAGTTTGAAAAATAAGGGCTTTATTGTGTACGGCAGCTCATAAAGCACTGCACCTCTTTGAAACTTTTGGATCTGTCTCTCTGTCCTCTATTTTCTCTCCAAGAGAAATGGAGAAGTCAAACATAACAGATGGAAAGTCAATAGAATTTGAAAGTCTAAGTATTTTCCATAGTTCCACCAGCAGAGCAATGGAGACTTGGGAGATAGGAGTTTGAGAACCACACATTCTCACTTTAATAATTAAGGATAAAAGAAAATAATTTTTAGAATTACATATTTTATGGAAAATTACTTAGAACCAGTAAGAGTGTATTTTTACCTAGTATAATCTGCCCACTTTACTATATGGGGTCTTTAGTGGGGTTGATTTTATGTTTTCCCAGTGCTTATGCATGAAATCAAAATAAATAAAAGCCTTGGACTCGTTTATCAGTAAACATAATAATAATAATAATAATAACAACAACAACAACAACAGTTTGGAAGAGACCTTCAAGATCATCGCATCCAACCCATCAACCAATCCAACCCACCTAAACAACTAACCCATGGCACCAAGCACCCCATCAAGTCTCCTCCTGAACACCTCCAATGATGGCGACTCCATCACCTCCCCGGGCAGCCCATTCCAATGGGCAATCACTCTCTCTGTATAGAACTTCTTCCTAACATCCAGCCTAAACGTCCCCTGGCGCAGCCTGAGACTGTGTCTTCTTGTTCTGGTATTGGTTGCCTGGGAGAAGAGACCAACCTCTGCCTGTCTACAAGCTCCCTTCAGGTAGTTGTAGAGAGTGATAAGGTCACCCCTGAGTCTCCTCCTCTCCAGGCTAAGCAACCCCAGCTCTCTCAGCCTCTCCTCATAGGGCTTGTGTTCCAAACCCCTCACCAACTTCGTTGCCCTTCTCTGGACACTCTCCAGTAAGTCAACATCCTTCCTAAACTGAGGGGCCCAGAGCTGGACACAGTACTCGAGGTGTGGCCTAACCAGTGCAGTGTACAGGGGCAGAATGACCTCCCTGCTCCTGCTGGCCACACTGTTCCTGATGCAGGCCAGGATGCCATTGGCCCTCTTGGCCACCTGGGCACACTGCAGTCTCATGTTCAGCCTACCATCGACCAGTACCCCCAGGTCCCTCTCTGCCTGATTTGTACATATTCATTGCATTCCATTGTAGAATGCAGTTTTTGCTTTGTAAATACCGCTTCCATTTGCTTCCCAACTGAGTGAGCCGAGCTTTAGTTAATGTAGCAGGAAATTCCAAACCACCACAATTACAGAATCATTTTGAATAATACAGAACAATTGTGACTATTGCAGAATGATTCTGATCATTTTCATGAAATCCTTGTGAAGATTTAAAATGTTAATTTCCTTTTATAAAAGAGAGTTAATTTTCCATTATTTCATTAAGAAGCCAATGAAGGTTTTCTAAGATTTTTAGCTTTAATAATGTCATAAATTGCTACAACTGTGTGACAGTTTAGGCTGTGCCTTTAAGCTAATACAATGTTAAATTTGTCAGTTTGACTAACATTTTATAAAAACAACACCAGTGATGTACTGCTATTATGGCAGTTCATTTAGAATGATAATTGAATTTGGTGAAAATATCAAGCTAATAAATATTTTCTATAGGCAACACTTTGCAGAAAAAAAATCCCAACAACACCAAAAAAAAAACCAACCAAAACTACACTAAATAAAGCTGGCAGGGACTTTTTGATTGTTTGGTTTCTTTAAAACAAAGCTTTCATTTTGGGAAGTTTTCCTTTGTGTGGGAATGATTTAACTTCATTTGAATATATTTAGTTAGGTGAAATCACCCAGACATTGCTGGTTGGCGTTTGGTTGGTTGGTTTGTTTTTTCTAGGTTTTTTTTTTTTGTTTTGGTTTTGGTTGAGGGTTTTTTTTGTGTGTTTGGTTTTGGTTTTGGTTTATTTTGTTTTGTTTTGTTTTCAAGCTTTTACCTGTTCATTTTTTTTTAAAGAAAACATTGAGAGGCATGTTACACCAGAAAGGAAAGACTATCATATTAATTATGAGTTTCTCATTCAGTTCAGCAAATCTTCATGGTTAAATATTGGATTAAGACTGATGTGAATGTGCATTTTCTAGACACCCAGTGCCTCTCTGGGTTTAAATTGATAAACATGACTGATTTTTAACTCTAATTTATCAGTGAACCGCTCTCAGAACACAATTTTCTGACACTGCTCAAGTTGGTTTATCCACTTCCCGAGTATCACTGGAAAGAACCAAATGTTCTTTCATATTTTGGCATTAAACCCCTTTCCTCTCTCTGTCTTCTTTCTTTCCTGTTGCAAATCCAGGGTTATGTAATAATTTGGAGAGGCTGTTCTTCCTGCAACATTTAGTCTATGTGCAAATCAAAGGATTACATCTGTTGCAGTTTAGCCCCATGTGAGAGACTAAATTCCTTGTGTGACTCAACAAAGATAAAATCACTTGCTGCTTGCCCAGACAATAGCTGATATGTGTTGGGCAGAGCCACTGGAAGGACTCTTGGAAGGTGCAAAAGATAATATCAATCACTGGACCACAGCTGGCCTCACAACAATGGACCGAGGCCACTTTGAGAATATGCATAAGACAAGATAAACTCCATCCATCAAGTACCCTGGAAAGGGTGAGACAATGGATTCACCACCTGTTTCCTGATGTGTAATAAGTGTGGAGGAATGTAGATGGAGAAGGAGGAGGCGGAGGCCTCCACCCTCCATCTAGACCCCTGCCCAAACACAAAGGAATGCACAGAAAGATTTCCTGGGGAACAACACCTGGATATTTACCTAAGGAGGATTTTCTGGCCCC
The DNA here is from genome assembly GCF_014839835.1 of Dryobates pubescens. Lineage (NCBI taxonomy): Eukaryota > Metazoa > Chordata > Aves > Piciformes > Picidae > Dryobates > Dryobates pubescens. The sequence goes on along the minus strand of NC_071657.1, from coordinate 68,291,293 downwards.
TGAATTCCTGAGAGACAATACTTGGACACACAGCTAAGGACTAAAAACTGTATAAAAGGCTTGAGCCACTACTGGCTTTACAGAAGAAAAACACAGGAGTAAAATGGAGATGAAGGAAAACACAGGAGAAGGACAATACCGCTGAGAAGGAAAGCACGAGAGATGGAAAAGCCCAGGGCAATGCTGCTCCGGAGAAAAGAGGCCATGGAGCCTGGAAGAAGCAGACTGAACCCTCTCTCCATGTCCTAAGTTCTGCCTGCTGCAACTCATGGAGCTGAAAAGGCTGCCCAGAGGACCACATCTCTTCTCCAGCCAAAGCCTCAGCACCGTTTCTCTACAAACCCAGCATCTCCTGAAGCACCTTTCCTCCACAGACTCAAACTGTCTTGGGCGGGGTGAGGGGTGTGGTAATATAATTCCTTTCCTCTTCTCTCTCTCTTCTCTCTCACTATTCTCTCTTTCCCCCTTCTGATCCATCCATTTTATTTATGTAATAAATAGCCTAGCTGTTGATATTTTGGCCTCGTTTGTGCCTCTCATTTAACAACATGGGAATGTTCAAAAGAACTGAGTCTCTTTCCCTCTCCAGATCGAGACACCCCAGCAGGCAACTAAGCCCCCTACAGCCACTTGCTAACTCCCCACTCTAGTGAGGGAGAGAAAACTTGTAAGTTAAGATAAAAGCAGTGTAATAATTGAAATAAAATAAAAACATATTAATAATTCTAATAATGATTGAATGAAAAGAAAAATGCCAAAGAGCGATAATTAAACCCCAAGAAAGACAAGTGATGCAAATGGAAACAGCTCACCACCAACCAATGCCCAGCCAGACCTTGAGCAGTGCCCCACCCCCTTGCTGCAACCTTACCCCTCATTTAACTGTTGAGAATGATGTTGCAAGACATGGAAGACTCCTTTGGATGACTGGGACTAGATGTCCCAAATGTGCCTCCTCCTGGCATCTTGTGCACCTTCAGCCTGCTTGAAGATGAGAAGCAGGAAAGGCCTGGATGCTGTGTAAGCACTGCACAGCAATAAATAAAACATCCCTGTGTTATCAACACCAATTCCAGACTAATCCATAGCCCCATATTAGCTAGTATGGAGACTGTGAAATTTGTGCAAAAGATCACATCACAGGACAGCATCAGTATCCTCTGGGCTGTTGTGACTCTTCATGACAATCTTAATTTGTTGGCTCTTTGATTACCTTTTTTTGTGAGAACTGATTTGCCCACCACTTTAGCCATCTTCCCACAGGTGGGGGCAAGAAGTGTGAAATGTATCCAAACCATGTTACCATTGTTCAGGTTGGCAGAAGTGTGCCTTCATCTAACTTCAGGCATGTACTGATGTAATTAACAACTCTTCAACATGAGGAGGATGCAGAGCTTAAGGCCAAGGAAGACTTGCAAGAATGAACTGTGTGTTGCAAGCTGCAGAAGTCAGCAGTAACAAGAAGACTGGAACACAAGACATATGAGGAGAGGTGCTGGCCTTGTTTAACATGGAAAAGGACAGGGTGGAGCGTGTAGCTGCCTTCAGCAATCTGGTATTAAGGTGATGGAGCCAGAGAAGAGGCAACTGGTAAGAGCACAAAAGGTACTGTCCACAAATAACAGTATGAGAAATTCTGAAAATGTTTCAGATGAGTTTGAGTTTGCTGACACCCAGAATATCACTGGAGTCTTTCCCTTTAGGGAGTTTCAAAACTGAGAAAACTGACATAATTTCAAATGTGACCAGGCTTTCAGGAGAATGCTGGAGTAGAAAGGTCCAAAGTCCTTTCCAGTCTGAATTATTCTATGACTCTTTGACACATTTAAAGGCCTTACACTAAAACATTATCATCCCTTATTAGTATTTGAGTAGAAAATGCTCCAGATTAGTCAAACAAGAAACATGATGGCAGAAGATGGCAAAAGACAAAGTAGATGGTTTCTGCAATTAACTGAGATTCTGAGCTCACTGCTTTCTCTCCTAGGATTAGGGAAAAGGAGATCTCAGCAATGAGATTTCAATATTACCTTTAAGGAATTTGTTCTGTTTTCATTTCTTTAGAACAGTTGAATAAATACAATGAAGAAAAAATTTTGTAAAGAAGTTTTTGTTGCAACTCTGTTGCTGGCTGGTCTTTCTCCATATAGAATAGAATAGAATAGAATAGAATAGAATAGAATAGAATAGAATAGAATAGAATAGACCAGGTTGGAAGAGACCTTTGAGATCATTGATTCCAACCTATCATCCAACACCATCTAATCAACTAAACCATGACACCAAGCACTCCATAAAGGCTCTTCCTAAACACCTCCAGTGATGGGGACTCCACCACCTCCCTGGGCAGCCCATTCCAATGGCAAATCACTCTTTCTGTGAAGAACAACTTCTTAACATCTACCCTAAACCTCCCCTGGATAGCTTGAGACTGTGTCCTCTTGTTCTTGTGCTGGTTGCCTGGGAAGAGAGACCAACCCCCACCTGGCTACAACCTCCCTTCAGGTAGTTGTAGATGGCAATAAGTTTTAGGCCTCTCCATCATTGTTAATAGTGATATTGAAGTGCTTAATAATGACAGCCATCCATGAAGAATTGTTGAGACTGCTCTTCTTAACAAAATGTAAATAACATGCTAAGGATTAATAGATTGGAAAAATGGACTCTAAGAGTATTATCTTAGCCTTACTCTAACAACAGTTCATTGTTAGTCCAACCTGTCAGAACTCAGAGGAGTACAGAAAAAGCAGCTCAAGATACTTTCCTCTGTAAGTAGCAGTATTTAAAAATATTGTGCTCTGGGGCATAGGAGAATCTGAGAGGCAAATCTGTCCTTGTGCATATGACACAGGCACAGGTTTTCTTACACTTGTGGTTTGAATGTAGAGGTGAAGATTAAAGAATGCACAAAGCTGAATGTTAATAAGGTCAGCCAGATATCGTCATGGTTGTAGCTGGGATCAGAGCATCCTTGCTTTGAGTCTATTGAAGTGGCAAATTATTCGCTCACACCAAGTTCATGACAACCAAAGAACAGGTTTGTCTAAAGCCTTGTAGAGCTTCCTGAGCCTCTGACATGGCCAAAGGCTCTTCTGCAAAAGAACCTAGGAAACAAGCCAAGGCAAATGAATTTAGAGATTGTCAGCAAGGAGGAGATAGTGAATAAATAACTGTCAATGTTTCTGAAATGCTCCTGTGATGCATAGAGAGAATGACAATTTGAAATCATTCAGATCTGGAGGCTTAGCAGAACTTACAGACTACCCTGCCTACCTCTAAAGCGTGCCTGCACTTGAAAAATTGTCATCTCTCTCCTTGAACTGTGTCTCACTGATGTTTGTTTAAAATTAACACTGAATAACTCTGTCCCTGATATTCTGCAGAGGTATAATCATAACTGGAGAAGCAGAACTGTGATTCAGGGATGTGTCATTAGGCTCTGCTGTAGGTAGCTCTTCCAGATACTTTTCTTCTCTTTATCTCTCCTAAGCATGTTCTTTTTTATTATAATTACATATTTTTAAAAATTATTTTCTCCTGTTTTATTTCTCTTTGAAGTCTATGTCAGCAGATCAGTTTGAAAGCATGTTTCTAAAGCCATTAGGAAGCCAGTGCATGTTCCCAGTCCTTTGTCATGCAGAGAGAGAATGCTTGTAGCTCAGAAAGATAATTGAATGAAAAGAAGGGTGGGTAGCAGGCTAAAGAAGCTGATTATCATAGAATCATAGAATCAATAAGGTTGGAAAAGACCTCAAAAATCATCAAGTCCAACCTGTCACCCAACACCTCATGACTACTAGACCATGGCACCAAACCCCCTCCTGGCTACAACCACCCTTCAGGTAGCTGTAGACAGCAATAAGGTCTCCTCTGAGCCTCCTCTTCTCCAGGCTAAACAACCCCAGCTCCCTCAGTCTCTCCTTGTAGGGCTTGTGCTCGAGGCCTCTCCCCAGCCTCGTTGCCCTTCTCTGGACATGTTCAAGAGTCTCGATGTCCTTCTTAAACTGAGGTATCCAGAACTGGACACAGTACTCAAGGTGTGGCCTAACCAGCGCTGTTGCTCCTCTATTCCACTCTTGTGAGACCCTGTTTGCAGTACTGCATACAACTGTTGGGTCCCCAGCAGAAGAAAGACATAAACCTTGAGAATTACTCCAGGGGAAGGTCACATAAGTGATCTGAGGAGTGAAACACCCCTGCTATGAGGAAAGGTTGAGAGGATTGGCATTGTTCAAAATGGAGGACAGACCCCAAACAATGGCAACAGGAGTAACTGTGAAGTACAAGCACTGAATGCACCTGTAAGACACATCCTATCTGAGTTCACAGGCACACCACAGCTGATAACCTGATTTTTACTAGCATGACTTCTTTAGAAGCTCTTTGGAGAGGACCCACACAGTTACATTTCCAGCAATTGAGACAATATCTCTCCTAAGCCTATTATTTTATTGTGGCATTTGCACTGCTTAGCAATTGCACCAGCACCAAGCTCCACAACACACCTTAGACATGGATGTTCTAGAGAAGTTTCAAAATACAACCCACTACAGTCAGTGCTGCTATCACTCTTTCTACCTGCTTGCTGTCATTTCCTTCTGCTATTCAATCATTTAGAAACTCAGGATGGAGACATGTAAGTAAAATCTACAAAGCCTTATGCAAAAAATGGAGAAAAAAATCTGTTTTCCAGCCTTGTTTATAAACTGTTTTTCTAATTTTCCACCATTAGCTAAGAATAAAGCTTCATTCAAATGTCACCACAAGAAGCATAATTGCTTACATCTTAATAGCCATCTTATGCCTGCCAGCAAACTTCACAAGGTAGCACAAGGTACTACTAACAACACGCCTATCACAGTGCCACAGTGTATTAGAGGTAACAAGGGACTTCCAGAGATCGTTGGGTCCAACACCCCTGCCAAAGCAGGATCACTTAGGGTAGCCTGCACAGAAATGCATTGAGGTGGGTTTTGAAAGTCTCCAGAAAAGGAGATCCCACAACCCAGAGAAAGAGACTCCACAACCCCCTGGGCAGCATGTTCCAGTGCTCCATCACACTCACCTCATGTTAAGGTGAAATCTTCTGTGTTCAAGTTCTTCTGAGTTCCTAGTCCTAGTACTGTGCCCCACCAAAAAGAGCTTGGCCCTCTCCACTTGACACCCAGCCCTCAGATATTAATACACATTGATGAGATCCCCTCTCAGCCTTCTCAAGACTAAACAGCCCCAGGAATCTCAGTCTCTCTTCATAGGGGAGATGCTCAAGTTCCTTAATCATCTTTGTGGCACTCTGTTGGATTCTGTGAAGCAGTTCTCTGTCTTTCTTGAAGCAGGAACCCAAAAAATGAACACAGGATTCCAGGTGTGGTCTCACCAGGACAGAGTAGAGAGGTAGAAGAAATTCCCTATACCTGCTGGACTCACTCTTCTTCATGCACCCCGGGATATCATTGACTCTCTTGGCCACAAGGGCACATTGTTGTCCCATGAAGAACTTGCTGTCCACCAGCACTCCAAGGTCTTTCTCTGTGGAGCAGTTCTCCAGCAGGACAGCTCCTAACCTTTACTGGGGCCTGTTATTCCTCCCCAGATGCAGGATCCTGCACTTGTCCTTATTAAACTTCATGAGGTTTGCCTGCAGCCAGCTCTCAGCCTGTCCAGATCTCACTGGATGGCTGCACAGCCTGACAGGTGTCAGCCACCCCCCAGGGAACTTGCTGAGAGTACTCTCAATCCCCTCATTCAAGTTCTTGATAAAGATACTGAACAAAACTGGACCCAGTATTGATCCCTGGGGTACACCACTGGCCACAGGCCTCCAAGTTGACTCTGTACCACTGATGACTCTGTTGCTGAGCTAGTTTGCAATCCACCTCACTGACCAGATGTCTATGCCACATCTCCTGAGCTTTTCTATGAGGATGCTATGGGAGACACTACCAAAAGCTTTACTGAAGTCAAGATATATGACATCCCCTGCTCTTCCCTCATCTACCCATTTGGTCATAATTTCATAGAAGGCTATCAGATTAGTCAGAGAGGATCTTCCCTTGGTAAATCCATGTTGGCTACTCCTGATAACCTTCTTGTCTTTCATGTGGTTAGACATGACCTGCAGGTTGAGCTGCTCCATCATCTTTCCAGGGATGGAGGGGAGGCTGACTGGTCTGTAGTTTGCCTGGGTCGTCCTTCTTGCCTTTTTAGAAGTCTGGAGTGACATTTGTTTAGGATTAACTACCAAAAAAAATTTGCTTTCTTCCAGTCATCAGGCACCTCTCCTGTTCTCCATGACTTTTCAAAGATGATGGAGAGGTTCAACAACAGTATCAGCCAGCTCTCAGCACTCGTGGATGCAACCCATCAGGGCCCATGGATGTGTTTGTCTTTAGCTGGTATAAGAGATCTCTAACCTGGTCCTGACTGACCAGCAGAATATCCACATCTCTCCAGGTCTGCTCCCTTGCTTCGAGAGACTGAGGGTCCTGAGGGCTGATCTTAGGAGTAAAGACTGAGGCAAAAAAGGCATTCAGCAACTTTGCCATCTCTCATCGTCAGTGCTCTTATTTCCCATATCTTTCAGTAGTGGCCTACCTTTTCCCTGCTCTTCCTTTTATCATTGAAGTGTTTGAAAAAACTCTTCTTGCTCTCTTTCACCCCCCTGGCAAGATTCAGTTCCAGGAGGGCCTTGGCCTTCTTTGTTGCCTCTCTGCATTCTCTGTCTTTATCCCTATAATCCTTCCAAATGAATAGTCCCTTTTTCCACATAGTGTAAGCCTTTTTGAGTTTTACTAAGAGTTCCTTCTTATCCATGCAAGTCTTCTGCCTCCCTTACATGATTGTTTTCTTCAAGGGAATACATTTCTGTTGAGCTTGGAGGACGTAATGTTTGAATATTAACCAGCTGTGTTGGGCCCCACTTCCTTCCAGAGCCCTAGTCCACTGGGTATTTCTAAGTAGAGTCTTGAAGAGGGGAAAGTTGGCCCTCTTAAAGTCCAGGATTGAAATTTTTCTTATCACTCTGCTCCTTTGTCTGTTGATATTAAACTCTAATATGTCATGGTCACTGCAACCAAGATTACCCCCAACCTTACCATCTACAACCAGTCCATCTTTGTTTGTTAATACCAGGTCCAGCATTGAACTTGTCCTTGTTGGTTCTTCAACTTCTTGCAGGAGAAAGTTGTCATCAGTGCACTGAAGGAACTTTTGGGTGGTTTGTGCTTGGCTGTGACTAATATCAGAGTGGCTGAAGTCACCCGTGAACACCAGGGCACCTGATCTTGAGGCTATTTCCAGCTGCCTGCAGGAGGCCTCATCAGTAGTTTCTTCCTGGTTTGGTGGTCTGCAGTAAACACCCACAACTGTGTCATCCATGTTTGTATGTCCTTTCATTCTTACCCATAAGCTTTCAGCACTTCACACTTTCACATCATCTCCCCCTGGATTAAGCTCAACACATTCTATTTGCTTATTCACATAGAGAGCAATTTCACCACCTTGCCTTGTCAGTCTGTCCTTCCTGAAAAGTACATAGTTATCCATTACCACATTCCAGTCATGGAGCTGTCCCACCATGGATCTGTAATTGCCACAAGATCATAGCCCTGCAACTGCACCCAGATTTCTAGTTCATCCTGCTTACACAGAGAGAGTGATTGCCCATTGGAATGGGCTGGCTGAGGAGGTGGTGGAGTCACCATCACTGGAGGTGTTTAGGAGGAGGCTTGATAGGGTGCTTGGTTGCATTTTTTAGCTGATTAGGTGGTGTTGGATGATGGGTTGGATGCGATGATCTTGAAGGTCTCTTCCAACCTGGTCTAGTCTAGTCTAGTCTAGTCTAGTCTAGTCTAGCCTATTCTATTCTAGTCTAGCCTATTCTAGTCTATTCTAATTTCCCATGTTTCTTGAGTTGGTATACAGACACTTCAGAGACTTAGCAGAGGAGTATCTGTTATCATTGTGGGTGTTGCATAATCCATGATCTCAAACCTCTTTTTGAAATTTCATCATTGCCTACTTGGAAAACCAACAATGGGTAGTAGTCAGTTGGGCAGACCAGGGTAGGCAGTTTTCTCACTACGTCTGTGACCCAGGCCCCAGGTAGGCAATAAACTTCCCTAAAGAGTGGATCAGGTCTGCATTAGGACCCTCAATGTCCTTCAGAAGTGAGTCCCCAATGACAAGCACCCATTGTTTCTTCTGAGCTGCAGATGTTTCAACAGTAGGTTTGCTCACTCCTAGCCTCTCTGAATGACACAAACTAGAGAAGCTTTCATAGCTGCTGTTAGTTGGTTTCACTTGCTGAACATCGTGTTTGGTGAAAACAGGTTCACTAAGAACAGTAAATCTATTATACAGGGACACCTGAGGGGGTTCAGTGGCTTTGGGGTGCCACACCTGGCACGCTTGGGAGGAATTTGTCTCCATTGATCTCCGTCTTCTGAGTCATTCTCTTTGAGAAGCTGGCAAGAGAGTAGGGAGCTCTTAGTGTCCTGACTACTACACGGCTGATGAGACTGTTTAAGGGACAGCACAGTCTGATTCCTAGGGGAATTAGGGGAACTAGAACTGATGTGTCCTTACCTGTTTCATCTGGCGTCACAATTACTAACAGAAGACAAGTAACTCTAAATACCGTCTAATTTATCTTACCCATGTTGCCTATAAGTCAGTCACATTACACTTCCCATTCATAGCATAGGTATCCTAAATTTCCATGCATGAGAACACCTCTCCATACTACTACTATTATCCTCCTGTGTCCAGCTCTGGGCTCCTCAGTTTAGGAAGGATGTTGACTTGCTGGAGCGTGTCCAGAGAAAGGCAACAAAGTTGGTGAAGGGCTTGGAGCACAGCCCTATGAGGAGAGGCTGAGGGAGCTGGGGTTGCTTAGCCTGGAGAAGAGGAGACTCAGAGGTGACCTTATTGCTCTCTACAACTACCTGAAGGGGGGCGTTGTAGACAGGCAGAGGTTGGTCTCTTCTCCCAGGCAACCAGTACCAGAACAAGAGGACACAGTCTCAAGCTGCGCCAGGGGAGGTTTAGGCTGGAGGTTAGGAGGAAGTTTTACACAGAGAGAGTGATTGCCCATTGGAATGGGCTGCCTGGGGAGGTGGTGGAGTCACCATCATTGGAGGTCTGCAGAGGGAGACTTGACAGGGTGCTTGGTTGCATGGTTTAGTTGGTTGGGTGGTGTTGGATGATAGGTTGGACACAATGATCTTGAAGGTCTCTTCCAAGCTGGTTTATTCTATTCTATTCTGTGCATATACATTCAGGACAAGCATTAGATTTTAGCTCTGTTAGAATTGAATCTAAAGTCTTCTTTCTTGGCATACACTGAGCCTGGCTTTGAAATGGCTTTGCTTTCAAATCAGCAAGAAAGAATAAGTCTGATACTGAAAATAAATTAAATAAAATTAGCTGAAAGGCTTGCTCATGCTCAGGATTCAAAAAGCATTGGAAGCTTGTTCCAGGTGACATGCTGCTCTCTCTTAGACCTCACATACAGAGACTGCACACTTCTAGGGCTTGAATCAACTCAGCAGGGTTGTTTTGAAGAATTAATAGTGACTGAGGATCAACTCTGGTTCTTTTTTTTTTTAAATGCAGTGTTTGACAAGCTGTCCATTATCTATCTTGCTGGCAGATTTTTCTTTAATGAATTAAAATATTTGTTTTTCTTTATCTTCTATTTTTAAATGTGTTAAAATTAAAAAAAAAATTAAAACCAATTCTTTCTTAGTTCTTATTAGAAGTCAAAGTGATTTCTAAAAGCTGCTCACTTATAAACTGTACAGCCTGACAGATCCCTCTAATGCTGAACTCCTGGGGCTCCACTAATCACTGTCATCTGCATATCCTGTCAGATATATGGTCTCATTCAGCAATATTGTATTAGTTTCTCTTTTCATCAAGCAGTTTTTATTCTGCTCTTTTGGGATATTGTTTCTACTTCATATATAATTTCAGTAAATTCCCTCAAACTGGTCAGCTCTAGATTTTCTATTAATAGGAAATGAAGAGTATTGCTTTATAAAGTTGTTTTCCAAGATGATGGCTAAAGCCAGAGCTTTTACTGGAGCTTTTAATAATATTGTTCAATAATGATAAATCCATACTGAAACAGCCTTATTTATCTGGAATGTAGAGATACAATCATGATTTAGGATCAACTTCCACTGGACCTTGCAGGTTTGCTAGAATGTTTAGTGTCTGCTCAGAAGAGCAGAGTAAAATTTGGCACTGAAAAAATAATTTGGGGGTGTTTCTCCTTCAGACTGATTGGCTTGACAAACACTGTTTTATTGGTACTTGTAGATGAGGAAACAAAACCCAAGAAATACTAGAAACTTCATTTTATTTTCCTGTTCACATGTTTCTGGATAGGCATTCAAAACAGTGCCTTAGATGTGATCAGCAGCTGTAGGCCCACCCTTGACAGAAAGTTACACAAAGAAAGAATAATTTGCATGAGGGGAATAGTGGGAAATTTCCTGAAACTACATGGAAATAGAGCACTTCTCAAAGCAAATTCTTCTTAAAGCATATAACTAACAGGGAAGTTATTGTATAGCCTGCTGAAGATTTTCAGCATTAAGTGCTGACAAAAGACAAGTTGAGGTCTGCTAGGTAAAGGGTGCTCAGATTCTATCCCCTCCATATTATGTTTGCACAGCAGCCTCTTAGTATGACAGGAATTCTAAAGCAAATGTGATCACCTTTCTGGTGGGAAGAGACAGAGGAACATAAAAAAAAATGTTTAGAATTTACTGCTTGCCAAACAGCAACCAAGCCAAAGTAAGTTCAAGAAGACAATCCAAAAGATTCCACTGGGGGTCAGGGAACAGTTTCAGAGAGGGAGAAAGCTGTTAGTGTTCTTGGGGTCCATGCTTTATTTCAATGATAGTGTAAATGAAAATAAATGTTTGTCTCAATTTCTAAATGTATTTCTGAAAGTTAGTCCAAAAGAAATACAGAAATATTTTCCTCTCTCCTTATCTGCCTAAAATTTCTTTCCTTGTTCCTCCTCATTCAGCATCTCTGCTGGACGGTAGAGTGAAGAGGAGACTTGTTCATTCATCTCAGCTGACAATGGATGGTTTGAGAGTGGAAAGCAAGTCAGTTAATCTGATGGAATCTTGATTATGAGTTAAATGTTGTGTTCTAAAAGAGGCATACCTGCAAAACCCTGTGTTTTTTTGAAGTGGCAGTAGATCTGCCCTGGAGAAAGATAAAAGGCTAACAATATTTTGTCATTTCTACCAGTGGAAAAGCAACCTAGCTGCTGTGATTGATGCATTCACAGTGTAATTTGCATTGTCAAATGTAATTAAAAGGAGGTAGTTCCAAGGTGACACGGTAGCTCAAATGCTGCCCAGTGTTGCTTAACACAGATCACAGTAAAGTAACAACTCATGGTTCAGTGTGTCCACCCACCTGGGTGGCAGTACTGCCTCCAAGGCAGTAATGGGGACAATTTCAGACAACTTTACATGGGGATCCTACTCTGGCTCTCCATCACTTACCATGTGTTATTTACAGTGCTGCACCTAGAAGTGCTGCAGGACCATCTGTTCAGTTGGTGCAGGTCCACAGTCATTTGTCCCATCCCTCGTCAGTGGAGCTCTACCGTATCTACTTGCATATGTAAGCCCCAATGTCAGAAATCCTTTCCCAGGTGCTCTGGAGCTTATTTTTTTTCAGACAGCTTGATGTTATCAAGTTGCATTGAGGTTTCAGTACTCTATCTTCCTCATTATTGTAACTGTGACTCACTCTGTGGATCTTTCAAAAAACAAATTACTGTGGGATGGAAAAAGAACAAAAGACTTAACTGGAAAGCTGATAAAACCTCCCAAGTGTTTTTCAGTCACAATTTATGAGGGTGCCTTCAGTCCCTATCTAATTCTATTTACCTGCTGGCTGGGGGGCTTTGTCATTTGCTGAGAAGAGCTGCTGTTCTCAGTCTGCACGCTATTAAACCTTCCTTTTCAAGAAAATAAAAAAGTCCTTCAGCCTCAGATATTTCCTTCTCTTTACATGGGGCTGGCATCAATTTCCATGGACTCTCCACTAAAACAATCTTTGTGAGATTTGGAGATATTGTTTCTCCCCTCAGCCTGCTTATTATAAAAAAGATTCCCTGCTCTCCCTTGCCCCAAGTTATCTGGCAGACTTTTGTGTCACTCTTGGTTACTTACCATTGTTAAATATATGTTTGAATCTTTTTAGAATACATAGAATACATAGAATAAACCAGGTTGGAAGAGACCTTTTTTTGCAACAATGAGGAAAACTATGGATAAGGATGAAAACAAATATGCATGTGAAGCTCATTTCAATTCTGCTCTGACCCTTGGGCAGATGAAGTAGGCTGCATTGGTACAAAATACTTCCACTTACTCTTTTTAAAATCACAGAACCAAGAATCACAGAATAGTAAGCATTGGAAGGGACCTCTGAAGATCATTTGGTCCAAGCTTTCTGCTAAACCAGATTTCTGCTAGATCAGGTTGCACAGGAAGCCATCTAGGCAGTTTTTGAAAGTCTCCAGAGAAGGAGACTGCAATACCTACCAAGACATCCTGTTCCAGTGCTTGATTACCCTCAAAGTAAAAAAGTTCCTTCTTATATTTGAGTGAAAGCTGGTTCTTCCTGATTTATTTCCCCTGGACAGGCAGGAAGTTTAATTTCACATGATTTCTTCTGTGCATGTTCAAATGCATCTAGCAGGCAAACAATGCCTGGATTTGGGTTTGAATTTCAAAGTAGGGGTAGCTCAATACAGAGGGAAATTTTGCACACCTCCAATTGGCCCCTGGAAGTGGACAACTGTGCAGTCTGAGAAATACAAAACTTTTTGTTTGATCCTCTTCATTTGTAGTTCTATGATCTCCATTCAATAGCAATATTGCAAATGGGGAACTGCAAATTGCAAATGTGACCTGCTAATGCTGCATGAACTTGACACCTGGACCTTGCTGAGAAGCCTCCTTCTGCAAGCCTGGTTCTGTGCATGCAAGCTCCTTTGCTCATGTGGATAGCTACATCTGAGTCAATAGGCAGCCTGTGGGAATGAAGGTGGCTTTTGTAGAGCCAGGTTTAGTAGAATCTGCCACTTTGGTAAAAAAGTTCTGACTGAAGCTGTGTCCCTGGAATCATTAAATAATTCAGGTGCTAAGTGGCCTCAGGAGGTTCCTAGTCCGACCTCTTGCTCAACACAGCATCAGCCATGACACCAGGATTCTCAGGGCTTTGTGCAGTTGAGCCAAGGATGGAGAGTGCAAAGCCTCTCTGGGGCAGATGCTCAGGAATTTCCAAGTTAAAATCTGTTTACTTACAGAAAGGGTCTGACCAGCCGAGTGTAAGTCTCCCATCCAACCATGATTGAATATGTGTGCTGATATATGAGCATTGGACTATGAAAATGAGCTCTCTTGCAGAGAATTCAGAGTGAATTCAAGGTCTGAGCAGTCAGCATAGTTTTAAGATTCTGCATTGAACTACTTGCAATTGAATGTTTAATAGATACCAGTCCAGCTTTGTCTGTGATTTATGTCAAATAGCATCCTTGGAGTGGGTACTAAAATAAAAGTTGCACTACTGATTTTGCTCTCAAAGATTCAATGACAGATCAGGTTATGTGTGCCTAATGAATTTTGACATTTTACTTAGACAAAGTGCCAGTCATTCACGGAGACAGCACAGACTTTTCCTCCTGTGTAGAGGACTTTGGAGCTGAGTAAAAGGAAAGCTGGCCATGCTTCTTGTTACAGACATCAGAGCACGGAGGGGTGCTTTACAGTCACTCTGCAGATCTACAGGCAAGTCAAACTATGCAGTTGTGAAGAGAATTGTGTTATGGAAATTTATTTAATGTAGAAAAGATATGTCAAATGGATATTAATAAAAATATCAATAACTTTTTATTAATATGGGAAATTACCAAAAACTTATCAAATAGGTTCGATGTATGGCTAGAATATGTATTTACAGTGGGAATGTGCAGTATTTAGGCAATATAGCACTTTTAACAATTCTATGCAAACCATGAGGAGATACAGAAAGAGAGAATCCCCGGGAGCAAAATGGCACTTGGCCACAGTGGGGGAGACTCGACAAGAGTTGTTAAGCCAAAGAAGCAGTGAATTAATTACTCACAACTGGTTCCACCCAAGTGGGGGGTGCTGCTGCTGTGTATTAGCTGTTGAGGCTTTGGGGCACTCTCGTACGGCTTCAGCAGGACGGCAGGTGATATAACACGTTCTTTGGCACGAGCTCTTGCTTTGTCCTGGGTAAACGGAGGCACAGCAAAATTCTAGTTGCAAGGGGAAGCAAGGCTTGGCTCCAGCTCCAAAGTTCATGGCTTTTCTAGCTTGCAGTGAGTATGCTCACAGCTTTTATACCAGGCTCTGGATCGGGAAACTCACAGAATCACACAGAATCTCAGAATCACCAAGGTTGGAAGAGGTCATCAAGTCCAATCTGTCACCACAGACCTCATGACTAGACCATGGCACCAAGTATCACGTCCAATGTCCTCTTGAACACCTCCAGGGATGGTGACTCCACCACCTCCCTGGGCAGCACATTCCAATGGCGAACGAAGGGAGGTTGTAGACAGACGGATGTTGGTCTCTTCTCCCAGGCAGCTAGTACCAGAACAAGAGGACACAGTCTCAGGCTGCACCAGGGGAGGTGTAGGCTGGAGGTTAGGAAGAAGCTCTATACAGAGAGAGTGATTGCCCATTGGAATGGGCTGCCTGGGGAGGTGGTGGAGTCGCCATCACTGGAGGTGTTCAGGAGGAGACTTGATGGGGTGCTTGGTGCCATGGGTTAGTTGTTTAGGTGGCTTGGATTGGTTGATGGGTTGGACACGATGATCTTGAAGGTCTCTTCCAACCTGGTCTATTCTATTCTATTCTATTCTATTCTATTCTATTCTATTCTATTCATCTGCTGTTCTCAAATAGAGAAGGGCTGGTGGGAGATGTGATGGTAGAAGGCTGTCTATGGTGGAGTCACCATCCCTGGAGGTATTCAAAAAAGGATTGGGCGTGGCACTTGGTGCCATGGTTTAATTGTTATGAAGTGTTAGGCATTAGATAATAAGTTGGAATTGATATTTTTCCTAATGTCCAGCCTAAACCTATGCAGTTGTAGCTTGAAGCCATTCCCTCTTGTTCTATCACTAATTACCTGGGAGAAGAGACTAGCACCAGCCTCTCTACAGCATCCCTTCAGGTAGTCGTAGACAGCAATGAGGTCTCCTCTCAGCCTCCTCTTTCCCAAACTAAATAGCCCCAGCTACCTCAGTCACTCCTCCTAGGATTTATTCTCCAGTCCCTTCCCCAGCTTCCTTGACCTCCTCTGCTCTGGTTCCACATCTCTCCTGTACTGAGGTGCCCAATACTGGACACAATACTTGAGGTGTAGCCACACCAGAGCTGTGTGCAAGGGGACAATCACCTCTCTACTCCTGCTGGACACAGAATTGGCGGTTGTCTTTCTTGGCCACCTGGGTACACTGTTTGTTGCTTGTTGATTAGAATCCCCAGGTCCCTTTAGAATACATAGAATAAACCAGGTTGGAAGAGACCTTCAAGATCATCGTATCCAACCCATCAACCTATCCAACACCACCTAAACAACTAACCCATGGCACCAAGCACCCCATCAAGTCTTCTCCTGAGCACCTCCAATGATGGTGACTCCACCACCTCCCTGGGCAGCCCATTCCAATGGGCAATCACTCTCTCTGTGTAGAACTTTTTCCTAACCTCCAACCTAAACCTCCCCTGGTGCAGCCTGAGACTGTGTCCTCTTGTTCTGGTATTGGTTGCCTGGGAGAAGAGTCCAACCTCTGCCTGACTACAACCTCCCTTCAGGTAGTTGTAGAGAGCAATAAGGTCACCCCTGAGTCTCCTCTTCTCCAGGCTAAGCAACCCCAGCTTCCTCAGCCTCTCCTCATAGGGCTTGTGTTCCAAACCCCTCAACAACTTTATTGCCCTTCTCTGGACTTGTTCCAGCAAGTCAACCTCCTTCCTAAACTGAGGGGCCCAGAACTGGACACAGGACTCGAGGTGTGGCCTAACCAGTGCAGTGTACAGGGGCAGAATGACCTCCCTGCTCCTGCTGGCCACACTGTTCCTGATGCAGGCCAGGATGCCATTGGCCCTCCTGGCTGCCTGGGCACACTGCGGGCTCATGTTCAGCCTACCATCAACCAGCACCCCCAGGTCCCTCTCAGCCTGGCTGCTCTCCAGCCACTCTGACCCCAGCCTGTAGCTCTGCATGGGGTTGTTGTGGCCAATGTGTAGAACCCGGCACTTGGATGTGTTAAATCTCATGCCGTTGGACTCTGCCCATCTGCCCAGCCTGTCGAGGTCCCTCTGCAGAGCCTCACTACCTTCCAGCAGATCAACTCCTGCCCCCAGCTTGGTGTCGTCAGCAAATTTACTGATGATGGACTCGATGCCCTCATCCAGAACATCAGTAATGATGTTAAAGAGCATGGGGCCCAGTACTGATCCCTGGGGCACACCACTAGTGTCTGGCTGCCAGCTGGATGTGGCACCATTCACCACCACTCTCTGGGCTCGGCCCTCCAGCCAGTTCCTAACCCATCGCAGTGTGCTCCCATCCAAGCCATGGGCTGACAGCTTGGCCAGGAGTTTGCTATGGGGAACAGTGTCGAAGGCCTTGCTGAAGTCCAGGTAGACTACATCCACAGGCCTGCCCACATCCACCAGGCGGGTCACCTGATCATAGAAGGAGATCAGGTTGGTCAGGCAGGACCTGCCCTTCTTAAATCCATGCTGGCTGGGTCTGATCCCTTGGCCATCCTGGAAGTGCTGTGTGACTGCACTCAGGATGACCTGCTCCATAATCTTGCCTGGCACTGAGGTCAGGCTGACAGGCCTGTAATTCCCTGGCTCATCCAACCGGCCCTTCTTGAGGATGGGCACCACGCTGGCAGCTTCCAGTCATCCTCTATTTAATTGGAAGAAGAGAGAAAAGAGATGTTAGAGAGCTCTGTTAGTCTTATCTGGAAGGTCAGCTAGTAGCGATAAATCTCCTCAGCTGAAACAGAAGCAGAAAGCAGCACCCCAGCGAAGGAAGAAAGGAATGAATGTGGGACACAAGACTGATAAGGGTCCCCTTTCACACTTCTGGCCAATGAAATTTTTTTAGAATAATCTGCTGTATTCCTTTTTATACCGAACTGTGGATTTGTTTATACTTCTTCACTCTTCTGCTCGAAAACAGAACAGAACAGAACAGAACAGAATAGAATAGAATAGAATAGAATAAACCAGGTAGGAAGACACCTTCAAGATCATCGTGTCCAACCTATCATCCAACACCACCCAACCAACTAAACCATGCAACCAAGCATCCTGTCAAGTCTCCTCCTGAACACCTCCAGTGATGATGACTCCACCACCTCCCCGGGCAGCCCATTCCAATGGGCAATCACTCTCTCTGTGTAAAACTTCCTCCTAACCTCCAACCTAAACCTCCCCTGGTGCAGCCTGAGACTGTATCCTGTTGTTCTGGTACTGGTTGCCTGGGAGAAGAGACCAACCTCTGCCTGTCTACAACCTCCCTTCAGGTAGTTGTAGAGAGCAATAAGGTCACCCCTGAGTCTCCTCCTCTCCAGGCTAAGCAACCCCAGCTTCCTCAGCCTCTCCTCATAAGGCTTGTGTTCCAAACCCCTCACCAACTTCGTTGCTCTTCTCTGGACTTGTTCCAGCAAGTCAACCTCCTTCCTAAACTGAGGGGCCCAGAACTGGACACAGGACTCAAGGTGTGGCCTAACCAGTGCAGTGTACAGGGGCACAATGACCTCCCTGCTCCTGCTGGCCACACTGTTCTTGATGTAGGCCAGGATGCCATTGGCCCTCTTGGCCGCCTGGGCACACTGCAGGCTCATGGTCAGCCTACCATCGACCAGTACCCCCAGGTCCCTCTCCACCTGGCTGCTCTCCAGCCACTCTGACCCCAGCCTGTAGCTCTGCATGGGGTTGCTGTGGCCAATGTGCAGAACCCGGCACTTGGATGTGTTCAATCTCATGCTGTTGGACTCTGCCCATCTGTCCAGCCTGTCGAGGTCCCTCTGCAGAGCCTCTCTACCCTCCAGAGAGGGTATCTGCAGCTAACTTTTAAAGGCATAGCCTGAAATGGTCATACCTCCTTTCTTCCTTTCAGAACTGTCCCATGCAAAAACCATGCAGGTTTGTGCAAAATACCATGCAGAGATGCTGCCTTCTTGGTGGCATCAACAGATGCTACTCTTTAAACACAAACTTGCTCTTCCTGCATGAAACTGAGAAGGAAAAAGCTGGTTGGCTGGTTAGTTTGTTGGTGTATATTGTCTATCCTAATGAAACAGAAATAACAAGGAAAGAAGTTTTGCTTGTCTTCAGTTCAAACTGACCCTTGTAAGCAGATTCACTTTAAGCACTGAAAAAGCAACTTATCTTGGGAAACACAATAGGAAAAAAGGATGTAGGTTACATTTTTATGTCGTTGGTTAGAACAACAAAGAAAGAGATAAGGTATCACAGAACCCCTTTGATACTTTTTCATTGGGAGTTCTGCTCTGAGAGAGTGCAGTGGAGGGAAACTAAATTACAGGAAGGAGAAGCATGAGCCATTACTAGTCATTTCTGCTCTGTGTTGGCTCCTGACCAGGACCTGCAGATTGTAGCACAAACTGTATGGACAGTGGCTTCCAGATACTAACCATTTCACATGGTCAGTTATGGCAGCCAACTCTGGTTTATATGCTGTTGGTGACACTCGACAATTAAACAAAAACAGATGCCAGGCATTTGATTGTAACAAAGATGTAAAGATGTCATGAAGGGAGCCTGTGTCAGGAATTATGCCCAGAATATTGTCAAAACTTGTCCCAACATGTTTTGCTCACAACCCCTCTTCCCACTCCATTATGGACTGGGTTCTCAGCCCAGAGCTGAGAAACAAAGGACCAAGGCATCAGCAAGCTGGAGTAAACAATCCAACCTGCCTTCTTTGAGGTAAACAACATCATGCACCAACCTTGTAGGATGCCTGTTCTGTGTTTGTGCTTCTTCCAAGTTTGGGCATAATTCTAGCCACATGCTTGGTCATAGGCTAAAAGTATATACTAAAGTTGACTAGTGGCCCAATTCAATGCTTGAGCAATGTATAAACATTCCCCAAATGGTAAAAAAGTCACTCTTTGCTTAAGCTCTTTCATGCTCTCAAGCTCCATTGCACATGCTCTGCCTTTGTGTACATGCTGTGCCTGTGTCCACAGTCCAAAGAGAAGCCAGCAACTCAGGAAGAGCTGTTGTGAATTAGTTTACCTGGAAGCCTGCAAAGAGTCCTTTGCAAGCTGTTCTGCAACTACAGCCAGCCTGGTGTGGTATCCCATTCCCAGCATGTCTTCAAGGTTCTGAACCCCACTGGTAAGCTTGCTCCAGTCAGGGGGAGAGCTAAGTTCTAATAGTCTGCTACAGCTATGAGGTTGCAAACCTGTGAGCCAGAGCCTCTGTGCCTGCTCTCAATGAAGGAGCCTGTAGTCGTGGGAGAGAGGGGCTGCCCTGCCACCTGTGCTGCTCCATAGCCCTGTAAGTTGAGCTAACCTAGGGCGATTCAGAGCCAGGACCACTTGTGAGCATCCCGTACAGCTTTAAAAAGGGTTGCCTTGTAACCCTAGAAATGGCAAAGCAGTTGCCACTGAGAAGAATTGGCTGCTTGTTCCTTTTGATCTGAGCCAGTGGAAAACCTGTGCTGTGTTGCACCGCCCCCCTACACTCACCAGCAGCTCCAGGAAGGGAACTACTCCCCCACAGCATCCTGCGGACTCCACAGGATCACATCACTGAGGGAGCAGCTTCAGAGTCTCTTCAGGGGTTCTACAGCTGCAGGAGAAGGCTTGCTTCCACTATCCAGAGGGAACCACCCTTGGGAGCCAGCGCTGGGTCCCTGCAAGCCCCTGAGCTTTGGCAGGGACCAGCCACAGAAGCCACAGCCCCAGCTGGGTCCCTGAAGCCAGTCTCAGCAGCCAGCCCGTGTAGCAGTAACTTAGCAACCATCTTAGCAAGTGAAACTATCTTTCCAGAATTCATGTGTATGAAACCAGAAAAGGTTCTGTTAAAAAATCCCCTTAACTCGCACCTTAACTCACGTGGTATCATAAGAATAGAATAGAATAGAATAGAATAGAATAGAATAGAATAGAATAGAATAGAATAGAATTAACCAGGTTGGAAAAGACCTTCGAGATCGTCAAGTCCAACCTATCACCCAGTACCATTTCATGAACTAAACAACGGCACCAAGTGCCTCATCCAGTCTGTTCTTAAAGCTGTGGGTTATAAGCTGCAACCCAGCATGCCCAGAGTCACAATTTGTGATCTAATTTGATTTAAGTCTCTGAAAGGTTCCTTAATTGTATGTGCCTGACATCAACCTGTATAAGCATCTGCCAAGCATCCATCTGGTAGACAAGCAGCAGAACTGAAACCTCAGTTCTTAATTGAATAAATGTTTTATATTTTTTGTAACTGGGTTCAAATTGTTATAACATACCTGTTTGTGGGATATATTCCATGATTGTTCACTAGAAGCTGCAAATAAATATTGATAAACTTTTATTAATAGTTTTAATATTAATAACAATTATTTTAATATTTAATATTTTCATAATTCATAGATTAATTGCCTTAGTCATTGCAAAAGACACACACACTAATGATGCTATTTTCAAGAAATTATCACAGTATCACAGTATCACAGTATAACCAAGGTTGGAAGACACCCCAAGGATCATCAAGTTCAACCTGTCCCAACAGACCTCACGACTAGACCATGGCACCAAGTGCCACGTCCAATCTCCCCTTGAACACCTCCAGGGATGGTGACTCCACCACCTCCCCGGGGAGCCCATTCCAATGATGAATGACTCGCTCGGTGAAGAACTTTTTCCTCACCTCGAGTCTAAACCTCCCCTGGCACAGCTTGAGACTGTGTCCCCTTGTTCTGGTGCTGGTTGCCTGGGAGAAGAGACCAACCCCTTCCTGTCTACAACCACCTTTCAGGTAGTTGTAGAGGGCAATGAGGTCACCCCTGATCCTTCTCTTCTCCAGGCTAAACAATCCCAGCTCCCTCAGCCTCTCCTCACAGGGCTGTGCTCAAGGCCTCTCACCAGCCTTGTTGCCCTTCTCTGGACACGTTCAAGTGTCTCGATGTCCTTCTTAAACTGAGGGGCCCAGAACTGGACACAGTACTCAAGGTGTGGCCTAACCAATGCAGAGTCCAGGGGCACAATGACCTCCCTGCTCCTGCTGGCCACACTATTCCTAATACAGGCCAGGATGCCATTGGCCCTCTTGGCCACCTGGGCACACTGCTGGCTCATGAAGCAGATTCCATTGTTTTCATCACATAGGGCAGACTATGAACTCTAATATGCTTTGAATAGCAACAGAGAAGGGATTTGGAGTACAAGCCCTATAAGGAGAGGCTGAGGGAGCTGGGGTTGCTTAGCCTGGAGAGGAGGAGGCTCAGGGGAGACCTTCTTGCTCTCTACAACTACCTGAAGGGAGATCGTAGACAGGTGGGTCCTGGTCTGGGCAACCAGCGGACACAGTCTCAAGCTGTGCCAGGGGAGGTTTAGACTGGAGGCTAGGAAGAAATTCTTCCTAGAGAGAGTGATTGCCCATTGGAATGGGCTGCCCGGGGTGGTGCTTAGGAAGAGACTGGATGGGGTGCTTGGTGCCATGGTTTAGTTGATTAGATGGTGTTGGATGATGGGTTGGACACGATGATCTCGAAGGTCTCTTTGAACCTGGTTTATTCTGTTCTATTTTATTCTAAAATGGTGAAATAGTGTGCCACAGTGCTTTGTAGCTATAGACAGATGCCTGCTCTCTTGGCTCTATTTTCTGTTCTCTGTTCTTATAGCAAACTGGTATATCTGTGTAGGAAAATGCACAGGATAAGAAGAACAATTTATTGTTCTAAGGTTAAGTACACTTTGGATCATTTTTTTTAATTAAGAAATGTATTCCTTAGAAAGCCTTGGGAGGGGAGTATGTCCTCTTTGTTTTCAAACAGATTTCAGGGAATTACCCTGGAGACAGTGATGTCTGTGAAGGTCTTTTTAAATCAACTTTGAAGTCTGAAATGTGCCATTTTAATAAAATGCTTGTTTAGGAAGTGCAGTTCAAGTCGATGCATAGGAGAAGGTAGAGAAATTGTAATTGAAGAAGAGAAATTTTGTGGACTGATACAGTACTCATCTCAATTACAGTGAACTGTCTTCAGATCAGCCAAAGTCTGGCCTTCTCATTTCATGAGGGCAAGAGAGCCAAAACCTCAGGATGCTCTTTCTGACCCCCTCCTGTCACTCCCTGAACATCCTTTTTGTCTTCCCACGACTTCTGAAGTTACAGCTTCTCCTCAGTCAACTATGGAAGAGAGGCCCTCACCTGTCTACATGACATGACTCAAGACATATTTACATTCATGTAGTACTCCCTTCAGAGAGATCCCTGGTGTTTCCACCCTATATACCTCTTCTCCCTGTGTACCACAGTTCTGATGATACTTTGTACACATGGACAGAGTTCAAAATATGGTACTCATTAGTTGGTTCACAAAGACAATTACCCACTCTTCCTTTTCCTGCCATCGGACCCATGGGCCTTACTAGGACACAAAGTATGAGTTTGCAAAACTCTTGTGGGTCCTTGCATATAAAAAAACACCCCCAAGCTTTATTTATCCTCTTGCACAGGCTCTGCAAAAATACGTGCAAGATAGTTCGCAATCTCATAGTCCTGAGCTGTTGCTGCTGCTGCGGAAGAAGAAAGATCCCAGATAATGAACAATGAACAAGACAATGAACACGTAACAGCACATTAGTAATTTAATCAGGCACTCATCTTCTACAGAATGTGTAATACAATATTAATTTTACAATTAACCAGGAAATAACTCTCAGTTCTGCATGTCTGAATTTTTGACATGATCTTGTAAAAGATATCCAAGCCAGCTGGCTTTTCCTTTTCTCATAGGTATTAGTTTGATGTGGGATTTTTGTTGTTGTTGGTTGGTTGGTTTGGTTTTGTTTGGTTGGCTTTGAAAACGTTTATGGAATGGAAGTAAATTTATATTCATGGTAGTTCATCACAGGGTAAATATTTTGTTTACCTTGCATTTTCTTCTTTTTATTTTGAATGCAATAAATCAATGTGATGGTAAAAGATTTAAATGCAGAGCAACAAAACATTTGGCAGTGATCTGACAACTTTAACTGCTCTCATCTTGATGAGGTGGCTGCAGTGCTGGTTTTCCTTTTGATTTTTATCCAGACCAATGCTGTCAGTGTTTTGATATTTATATTAATGAGAAGAGTAGAGTGTGTCTTTGCTGTTTAATGGAGGGTGAAGCAGTGTCTGAATTCAATTTATTTCAATTTTATTTGATGACATTTTGTTCAGTGATAAGACTGAAAATCAAGGACATCTCTTTAAGACTGCTCACAATACAGTATCTTCCACTTAGGTAGCAGCCAAGTTATCCCTCAGAACATGTTGGCCTTTAGCTGACCAAAAATCCCCAACCAAACCCCACCTGTTTTCTGTGTCTTCTGGAAAAATCTGGTTTTGCTGTGGATGTGCAGACATTTTGCTTACAATTCTTTCAGATTCTTGTTAAGCCGGTCCAGTAATGCACTGATTAATGGTTAAAGACAGCTGCCTGAAGGAAGATCACTTGAAGTTTTGGCCTGAAACTTCAATAATACTTTGAATATGAGAATAATCATTTGGGAGAGGAACAGAATGAATTTGTCCAGTTCCATAACCACTTTTTGTTCAATATAGAGGTCCTCTCTTTCTCCCTTCTCTAGCCTTAAAGTCAACCATCTGCACTGGAAATGCAGCTCAAATGTAACTACATCTGATGCTTTGCTTAACTTTTTTTGCACAAGTTGAAAATATCAATTGTAATTTCCTTTATAGCATTCTTTGTATCTGTGGGACTGAAAAATAGATCAGAGGAATTACTTCCAGTAATAGAAAGTATTTAGAATAGTGGTATAAAAAAATTCTGGCAACATTAATGTTTCCCTTTCCATATAACTTTATTACAGCTATACTTTGGACTAAATTCTACATAGCAGGCTTTCAGTTCAATTACAGCAATTGTTCTCAGCAGGTTAATTTTTCTTTAAGACTAGACAAGGAAAGTAATTAATCACTTACAAAAATTAGTTTTCTGTATACACATGCAGCACTCATGACTGGTCTCATCTTAAGAAGGTCTGGAATGGCTCTGTCTTTGTTCACTGAGCTTATGACAAGTTTAATCTTTCAGGATGAGGAATCATCACATTACAAAATGACCCTTCAGAAACCAGAGCGAGGTCCTACAAGGCAAATCGCAGGCACACTATTATGGCCCCATGTGTCCTTTGCATGGCTGTATTGTTTATAGATTGGATTCTCTTGAACAACTTCAAAAGCCACAAGGTTTCTTGGACATACTTCACAATAAGGCAATGAAGTCACAAAACAAGAAAGAATAGAGAAACACAATCTGAGCAGATAATAAAAGATGGATTGTGTCATCCTTCTGGACAACTCTTGGAAGCAACCAAACAATGCAGACAGAAAGTATGGTTTAAGAAATTTTCAGTAGAGAAATACTTAAGGCTTGCAGTCAATTATTTGTAAAACCTTTCCAGGTGACCTCTCATTCACTATTACTTAGTTTCAAACTAAATTTTAATTTGTGTCCTGTGACTCTGTGATATTGACAAAGTTAAATGTAGCCCTTTTTCATAGAGGAAGAAGGGAAATTTATGAGCCTCAGAAAGAGCAGGTAGCACTGCTCTATTAGAAAAAAAAGTTTAGAGTGCAGTGAAGCTGCTGAAGGATTGTCTGGTAGATAGGTTTCCATGTAGGTAAGCGTCAGACCGTGATACTGTCTAACCAGTTTCTTACAGATATTCCATGAATCGAAGGTGTAAGGTTGAATATGAGATTTACTTAGCTGAAGACATTTGATGTTACATTGGATTTATGATTAGCAGAGTGATACACAATATGCAGAAAACACAGCAGAAATGTAAGTTACACTTAAGAAAATACAATTGCAATGCATAGTTCAACCACAAGACCACTGATTCTCACTACTTGTCTTTATAATTTGCTCATCACCAGCATATTGAGCATTTCCACATGAATGAACACAGGTGTAGAAGCCACCTCAAGCTCATTGCTGTCTTCACATTTATTTTGCTCATTGCTTAGTTTTCATTCTCTATGTTGGCTCTTCATACTTATGCACTCCCCTCTTGCTGGGCTAGCTAAGTCTGGGAGACATTCAGACTCTTTCAGTGAGCTCAGGGAGAAATATTTACATCTCCACACCACTAACAGCTGACCTACTCAACTGTTGATAGCTGTTTCTTTAAAAGAAAGTGATCCACTTTGTGTTGAGATAGATTTCTTTACAATAGCTGAGTTCACTTGCACCTTGTGTTAATCCTTTCATGAGCTTCAGGAGCACATTACCCTTGCCCATCTCCACCGAGATTCTTCAGTTCAAGGGTTTATAGGTTTATAGGTTTGTTATAGTAAGCTGAGTCCAGTGAGTGATACAGCACTTTGGGGGTAGTAATGCTGTGACCTCTCCACAGAGTTTGATGGGGATATTCCTGAGGCCAGGTGACTGATGATGGAAATTGCTGTAGTGATGAGGTGATAGTAATTACTTCAAAATTTTAAGGAGAAAGCTCACAGAGTTGCCTGTGGGTTCTGGCAACTAACCTGGTGAATAATCAGTGAAATGTGAGCCAAAATCTAAAGGAACGGACCAAAATAGGCACTGGGGAAAAAAAACCAACAAACATACAGGGGAAGAAAAGAAGGTTGCAGCTTTGCTCTTTGATGCAATTGGTCAGAGAGTTAATGACAACCACAAGCTGCAAAGAGATTTAGTGTGCTAAAGGACATGAACAACAGCTGGAAGAAGCTCAATTAGGACCTTTAGCAGCAGCCATGAAATTTGTAATTGGGCACCCCCAGCCTATTATTATCTGCACACTCTAATGTTAAGGAGTTTTGTATTTGAACTACAACCCAAAAATTGTTATCAGAGTTGTTTCTTATTTCTACCAGCCTTCACTAGATCTGTCTTCACATGCACAGGTGATCTGTGCCTAAGAGTCCATGTGCTCAGGTGCCCATTTGAAGGTCTGTTTGATATAGTACAAAATAGCTGGATTAATTGCTATTGCTAGTTGCCATCAAAAGTTCCCCTAGGGAAAAAGGATTGCTTGGTTTTGTTTAAATATCTGAAGTAAATATTTGAAGGACTGGGAGCCATTTATCTAATTAGTTTGCATCTGCCCAGAGTTTGCCACAGATTATGAAACCCTAGCACTGGGTCTTTTGGCTGAAATGTTTCAGTCAATGTTGCACAGATTGTCTGCAGCCTTTCCTTATACGTGTCATTTCTCAGTCATTTCTTATACCTGTACAAGGCAGAGACTTTTGTTTCAATGTTTTCTTATTGCTTTACTTTTGTCTGGGAGCTATTGAGAGCTGGCTGCCCAGGGAGGTGGTGGAGTCACTATCATTGGAGGTGTTCAGGAGGAGACTTGATAGGGTGCTTGTTTGCATGGTTTAGTAGATTAGGTGGTGTTGGATGATAGGTTGGGCATGATGATCTTGAAGGTCTCTTCCAACCTGGTCTATTCTATTCTATTCTATTCTATTCTATTCTATTCTATTCTATTCTATTCTATTCTATTCTATTCTATTCTATTCTATTCTATTCTATTCTATTCTATTCTATTCTATTCTGGCAGCCTGGATCAATCTATATTGGAAACACTGATCCAATGTATTGCATACTTCAATGATCAACAGCTATAGGAAGATCCATGTAAGATAAGGTATACCTAGGGCTCTGAATCCAGTGAGATCAAAAAATAAAGTCATATTCTGAAACACAGCTCCTGCCAAGTTTCAAAAGAAAAGGAAAACCTTGCATGTATGGGTACATTACATTTTTCTTTTTGGATATCCTGCTTTAACTCTGAGCTGACTGTGAAGTACACATTTGTTGCCATGTTGAGTGTAGCAGCATTCTGTACATGTGTTAAATCCTATGCTTGTTAGGAGACTCAAAAATGAACAACTGGTACCTGCAAAGTTAAACATTAAAATAAAAATTTGTGGGACCTGAAAGTGTGTCTGTACATGAGAACCTCTGAGAGGAGAAGAGCACAAAATATGCATGAAGAGGAGGAGAGGAGGGAGAAGACATTAGAAAAATACTCCTCCTTGCCCATTATTCCACCTGACTGAGCAACTCCTTGCTGTGCAATAACTACAGCGTACATATAACAAAATTATCAGCAAGTGTATTCAAGATTAAAAGGTTAATTTACTTTCATTTAGCAGCTATGTTCCTTCCTTCCTTCACTGCTGCTGTGGGAATTGGGTGCATTGTTGTTGGTTACCACTACAATAGAGTAATGTATTATTTCAAGTGGATTCAGTCCAACCATGCAGACTGTGTGCAGCATGCACCATTCTGTGAGATAAATTGGGTTGTCAGTACAATTCTAAGCAATTTCTAGTAGTAAAAAGAATAATGAAATTCTGGTCACTGTTTTGTATTCTCTGTGAAAATTGTTGTCAATCCTAGTCAATTACTTAATGTTTCTGATATTTCTGCATGGAACTACAATATAAATTAAGATAAATAATACCAATACACCTTGCCCTAGGCTTCCCAAGAGGTTAAAGAAGAAAGACTGCAATGTATTTGAATTGAAGCACAATGAGAGCAAAGAACTGGTTTTCAAAGTCCCAGAATCTATGGGAAAAATATAAATCAAGTGACTAAATTTTGTTCTCTCAATTTTCTAGAGATATAAAATGTACAAATGCTGACAAAAGAAGATGAGGAGGCTGGAGATGATAACCAACAGCTGGTGTGCCTCTCTTAATATACAGAGCAAGTTAAGTGGGGTCTATCCATATTCATAGTCATTAAAGATACATAGAGTGGTTTTCCCCTTTGAAATGACCTTTGACTTGTGTGACTTTCATTTTTTAATTTCGTTGTTGTTGTTGTTGTTGTCAAAAAGCCCCAAGTCCAGGGCTTACTTTTCTCTTTTTTTTTTTAGGAAAAAAATAATTTGAGATAGAGATGCTGACTTCTGAATGCTGTCTAATATCCTGATGGTAACACAGACTACTGATCTCTGAATGCCAGTTGTCACATTGTGTTACTGCAAAGGCCCAAATTTAAGCCAGTTAGAAAGACAATTATTTCCATGAAGTAAAAATTAAAATATCCAAGTCAGTCTCTAATTTATCTGTGTCTCTGTTTAGGAAAGTAGAGGAGAGGAAGGCAGCTTTCTGTATGAAGGGGATTAACACTCTGAAAGGTACTTGCATACTCAACATAAGGTAAACAAACTGCAGAAGTAATCTGAAGCCAATCACGTCCTTACAGTCCTTCTGCCAGCAAGGAATGTGTGATTAAATGACAAAAGTAGGAGCGGAAGACTCTCAGCCCACCACAAGCATAACTATGTACAATTAGCCTGAAACCTCTCAGGTTCTTAGCAAAAATTGGGAGGGCTGGCTGGCTGATATCACTGGAGGATTGTGCTGCTTCTCAGAAGGACCTCAACAGGCTAGAGGAACCCCAGGAAGTTCAACAAAAGGAAGTGTCAGGTCCTGTACCCGAGGAAGAACAATCCCATGCACCAATAAATGCTGAAGGCTGTTCAGATGGAAATCTGCTTTGCACAAAAGGATGTGGGGATCCTGGAAGATATCAAGCTAAACATGAGGCAAAAATGTACACTTGCTGTTGGGCAAGTGGGGCTTGCGGGGGGTCACCTCCTACTTCTTAGTAGCATGGGAGTCCAGGAGCTCCATCTACTGCAGGATCTTCTCACTGCACCAATCTGTGGCAACCTTGATGAGCTGGCACAAAAATGCCATTGCCTGTTCTAGGAGGAAGGGCTTGCAGTTCCTGGTCCAAGGGCTCCTATTCTAGGCCAGGGTGGTGCAGATTTAGTATGACATTTCCCTGTGCCAAAACCACCTTCTATCGGTGGACCCCATACAGAAATTTGTTAAAACAGGTCAGCGTGGGATTGAGAACTTGAAGGAATCCCAGAAAAGGTTCACCCAGAGTTTGAGTGGGAACTTAACCGTTGTCAGTCCTAGGCATTGCTTCATCATTCCCCTTCTCATCCTGGTGGCCAGAAACCAATGGACCTGAGGAGTGTGGAAGAAGTATCTCCAAAAGGTCTTCCTCAGACTGTGCAGAATAAAAGGTGGTGTTCACAGTCCACTGTGAACTGTAAATTAGAAGATCTCTGTGGTAAAAATGACTGGATCAGAAGCATCAGCAGGTAAAACAGCTCAGAGAGGAGATTATTCCAAGTTCCTCAGTCAACAACCTGGCAAGCTGTTGGTTTTTGTTAGGAAACAGCTTGTTCCATTGATGAAAGCAAGCACAAGCTTTTTCCAATCTGAGTTCTGTATGTCCAGAAGCACAAATCCCTCCAGAAATAAGATGCCACTAAGAAGCATTAGAAAGATGGATTGAGAAGTCAACATTGACAGTTCCCCTGGCTGCACAGACAACATTAGAGTAACTGCAAGCAAGTTACAGTCAGTATGGGTCCCCTGTGTCCAGTTAAATAAATAACCATGATGTCCAGCTACAAAAAAGGAGGTTGGATCCAGGTAAGGTTGGTCAGTTCTCCCTCATAAGAAATTATAGAACAAGAGGAAATGGCCTCAAGTTGCACAACAGGAGGTTTAGAATGGACATTGGAAGAAAATCCTTCACTGAAAGTGTTCTCGAAGACTGGAACAGCCTCTCCAGGGGGGTGGTTGAATCCCCATCCCTGGAGGTGTTTAAAAGATGCCAAGATGTGGTGCTGACAGACACGGTTTAGCACCAGACTTTGTAGAGTTGGATATTTATTTGACTTGAAATTAAATGTCTTTTCCAACAGAAACATTTTTATGATTTTATCAAATATATTAGCAACCCAAGTTAGACTAAGGAGAATGTCTGTCCTTTATTGGATGCAGAGTGGAACATAGTGGTAAAGGATGAGGAAAAGGATGAGGTACTCAATACCTCCTTTTTCTCAGTCTTCACTATTAGGATGAATTGTTTGCTGGATACCCAGTCCTTATAGCTGGAACATGAGGATGGGGAAAAGAATGAAGCCTCCATAGACCAAGAGAAGATAGTTAGAGACTTGCTGCAACACAGAGACACACACAAGTCTATGGGGCCTGGTGGCATCCTCTCAAGGGTACCAAGAGAACTGGCAGAAATGCTCACTGAACCACTTCACATTATTTTGACCATCATGAGAATAGAATAGAATAGAATAGAATAGAATAGAATAGAATAGAATAGAATAGAATAGACCAGGTTGGAAGAGATGCTCAAGATCATCGTGTCCAACCTGTCATCCAACACCACCTAATCAACTAAACCATGCAACCAAGCATCCTGTCAAGCCTCACCCTGAACACCCCCAGCATCGGCGACCCCACCACCTCCTCGGGCAGCCCATTCCAATGGGCAATCACTCTCTCTGTGTAAAGCTTCCTCCTAACCTCCAGCCTAAACCTCCCCTGGTGCAGCCTGAGACTGTGTCCTCTTGTTCTGGTACTGGTTGCCTGGGAGAAGAGACCAACCTCTGCCTGACTACAACCCCCCTTCAGGTAGTTGTAGAGAGCAATAAGGTCACCCCTGAGTCTCCTCCTCTCCAGGCTAAGCAACCCCAGCTCCCTCAGCCTCTCCTCATAGGGCTTGTGTTCCAAGCCCCTCACCAACTTCGTTGCCCTTCTCTGGACACGCTCCACCAACTCAACATCCTTCCTAAACTTAGGGGCCCAGAACTGGACACAGTACTCGAGGTGTGGCCTAACCAGTGCAGTGTACAGGGGCAGAATGACCTCCCTGCTCCTGCTGACCACACTGTTCCTGATGCAGGCCAGGATGCCATTGGCCCTCTTGGCTGCCTGGGCACACTGCGGGCTCATGTTCAGCCTACTATCAACCAGCACCCCCAGGTCCCTCTCTGCCTGGCCGCTCTCCAGCCACTCTGACCCCAGCCTGTAGCTCTGCATGGGGTTGTTGTGGCCAATGTGCAGAACCCAGCACTTGGATGTGTTCAATCTCATGCCGTTGGACTCTGCCCATCTGCCCAGCCTGTTGAGGTCCCTCTGCAGAGCCTCTCCACCCTCCAGCAGACCAACTCCTGCCCCCAGCTTGGTGTCGTCAGCAAATTTACTTATGATGGACTTGAGCAGTAGTCCTCAATAACTGGGAAGTCCCATTAGACTGGAGATTGGCAAAGGAGATGCCCATCTTCAAAAGAAGGGCTGGAAGGACCATCTGGGGAACTGCAGATGTATCAGCCTGGCCTCGGTGCCAGGGAACTTCAGGGGCAGGTCATTTTGAGTGCCATTATTCAGCATGTGCAGGTAAATCAGGTGCTCAGGCCCAGTCAGTATGGGATCACGAACCTAGTTTCCTTCTGTTTCAAGGTGACACTTCTAGTGGATGATGGAAAGGCTGTGGATTTTTTTTTACCTGGACTTTAGTAAAGCCTCCCACAACATCCTCCTGGTTTGAATGGGGGTACATTTTGCTGGGTTAAAAACTGGCTGGATGTCTGGGCCCAAAGACCAGTGTTGAATGAAGTTAGATTCAGCTGGCAGCTGAAGTGGTGTTTCCCAGGGTCATGGTTATTAATTATGAATTATGAAACAATATTGATAGTATTAATAACCTTTTAACAGTGTGTACATATATATATATTAAATCATAGCATCAACCAGATTGGAAGAGACCTCCAAGATCATCCTACATATACATATCTATCTATCTATCTATCCATCTGCTGATTCTAGTGTATGATCATGGATATAGCCCCATAAACTGGTAAAGTTTAACAATTATGAACCAAATTAGAAAAAGACAAAACAGTAATTCAATGAGAACTAGGGGGCAGTTCTGCCATTTCCCCACCAGGGGACAAATTGGCAGGCAGCTGGTGGATGCAATAATTCAAGTTTCAGGAAACTCCCAGGCCTGTACCAGCTCTCATTTATTTGTTTGTTTGTTTGTTTATTATTTCCTTCAATCAGCTCTCTAAAACACAATGCAGTGAAGACTTCTTTGGCAAGAGTGGAAAGCATTCCCTCTCTTTCTTTGTAAGCAGGACTATGCATGGTCACCTGGGATGACTGAGATTTGAGAAAAGCACTGCAATATTTTTAAGCAGAAGTTCTGTTAATAAGGTCACTATTTTCCTGCCAGTAATTTGGACTTATTATCATAATGTATCAAAAGGAAAATGGTATTTCTGCTTCTAATTTGTCTGTTCATGCACAAACATTTATATGTGTACTTTAACTCAGATGTTAGTGCTTAGAATTAAGATTTTCAGAAAAGCCATTTGCTGTGGTTGGAGATGTGTTTCTTTTGGTAGGGTTTAAATAAAACCTAAGGAACAGGTTTAAATAAAAGCCCCATGAGACTGACAAACAGGTCACATATTAACACAAGCTAATGGGAGTGCTGGTGGATGAGCTGCTGGACATGAGCCAGCAGTGGTCACTTGCAGCCCAGAAGGTCACTGGCATCATAGGCTGCACCAGAAACACTGTGACCAGCAGAATGAGAGAGGTGATTTTCTGCCAAGCTCTATACATCACTCAGCAGTTAAGATACCAGATAAAAGGGAGATAACAAAATAGCTAATAAAACAAAAGACATCACAATACTGAAGGACCTCTTCCAGTTGGGCCAAGTATTGAAGTAGGTCTCAGAGGGGGCAAGAGTTGAAGTTGTAATTGGTTTTTTTCTATATAGATAACTTCCATGGAGCATTGATGCAGAAAGTGAAATGCTGAGTCCCAAGAGAGTTTCAGTCAGATTTCATGAGTATTAGAAATCACTCTACAAATAACTTGATGTATGGTGAATAATGTATAATGTTGGCAACAGATCCCAGCATGCAGAGGTACATGAATGAACCAGGATTCATTGTTGAGGCCATCCTGGAGTGTGAAGAAATAAGAGTGGGCTTCTTGTTAGCAAACAAATCATACATAGAGCTGCATAACATGTTTGGGTATTTAAAAATTCAGATGATGATGCCTGGAATACAAGAGCACATAGCTTCATGGCAGCAGCTTGCAATGTACAGCACACTCACATTTCCCATCGTGGAAATCTAGCTTTATGTGCACATTAAAAAAGCTGATAGCACCATTAAACAAAAACCTCTATTTAGGAACTGCTGGCTTTGTTGCTGTACTTAGGAGTAGACTTTAGAATCACAGAATTGTAGAATCAATAAGGTTGGAAAAGACCTAAGAGGTCATCAAATCCAACCTATCACCCAATACCTCATGACTAACTAAACCATGAACTAGACCATGGCACAAAGTGCCTCCTCAGTGTTTTCTTAAACACCTTCAGGGACATCAACCCCACCACCTCCCTGGACAGCCCATTTCAGGGGGCAATGACCCTTTCTGGGAAGCACTTATTTATAAGATCAAGCCTAAACCTCCCCTTATACAGCTTAAGACTGTGTCGTCTTGTTCTATTGGTGGTTGCCTGGGAGAAAAGACCAACCCCGACCTGTCTACAACCTCCCTTCAGGTAGTTGTAGAGAGCAATAAGGTCTCCTCCAAGCCTTCTCTTCTGCAGGTTTAACAACCCCAGCTCCCTCAGCCTCTCCTCATAGTGCTTGTGCTCCAAACCCCTCCCCAGCTTTGTTGCACTTCTCTGGACACCTTCCAGCAACTCAACATCTTTCCTAAACTGAGGGGCCCAGAACTGGACACAGGACTTAACCAGTGCTGAGTACAGTGGCACAATGAGCTCCCTGCTCCTGCTGGCCACACTGTTCCTGATGCAGGCCAGGATGCCATTGGCCTTCTTGGCCACCTGGGCACACTGCTGGCTCATGTTCAGCTGCTACTAACCAGTACCCCCAGGTCCCTTTCTGTCTGGCTGCTCTCCAGCCACTCTGACCCTAGCCTGTAGCACTGCATGGGGTTGTGTGGGGGATTGTGTCCCCTGGACTGGATGACTGAAGATGAGAAACTGCAAGGAAAGATGAAATGGGAGTCATCTGCAGTGGCTTAACAAGCAACTCCTGTAGATGAGATAAGAGTCACTTGCACTACCTTAGTAAGTATTGCAAACCAGTAAGAAGAAGAGGTTGTTCTGTAGGTTGTCCCCTGCAGCCACACCAAGAGGAGAGCTACGAATGCAAGCTGCATGAAGGCAGTCGTTAGTCTCATGGGCTTGCTGCCACGGGCAGGAGCTCCTGACCTGGGCACTCCCTACCCCCATGGCTTGAATTCCATCCTTGTCGCTGTGGGTGCTGCCCTGTACCCCACAGCGACAGGCTTGTTGTGGCCAATGTGTAGCATCCAACACTTAGATGTGTTAAATCTCATGCCCTTGGACTCTGCCCATCTGCCCAGCATGTCAAGGTCCTTCTGCAGAGCTCTCCTACCCTCCAACCTGCCCCCAGCTTGGTGTCATCTGCAAATCTAGTGATTGTAGACTCAATCCCCTTGTCCAGATGATCAATAAAGATATTGAACAGTATGGGGTCCAGCACTGATCCCCAGGGGACACCACTAGGGACTGGCTGCCAGCTGGAAGTGGCACTATTCAACCCTTTTTCAGCAAGCTTTTCAGCAAGCCACGATTTTACAACTTGAGATGTTCTCTTACATGTTCCCCAGATAAAGTTTCATCATGGTGAAAATGGAGCAATAGCATGCTGTCCACTGAATCAGTTGGTGAACGAGTCCTGGTGATGCTGTCCATCAGCAGTGTTCTGCTACAATCTCCATGCCTGTGGGGTGTGTTTACCATACTTTCCATATTTGACATTTTTCAAATTCATATAGCTAGCAGACCTCTCTTCAGTCCTCTTATGTATTGATCTGCACGCCCTGATTTATAACCAAACCTCAAAAAAATCAAGAACCACAGGGGAATTTTACTGGTCAAGGGCACGCTTCTGCTGCTGTGGCTCAAAGTCGCACTGGATAGTGTCTTTGCTGTGCCTTGAGTTCCTGTCTGAAATCCTTTCCAGAGCCTCCATCCTGCCCACAGAGAGCAACAGGTTACACCAACAATATCACCATGCATCTTTGTGCCTGACCTTGGAAAGGCCACATCATGCTTGCACATTGATAAGCTCTCATCCAGATGTGCCCTCTCACACATCAGATGCTGCCAAAGCAACATCTCTTCTGTGCCTTTTTAAATGTCACTTCACTACATTATTACAGTAAGTGAGACTCCAAACACATAAAATGGAACTGTCTCAGCTCCAATGACATTTATGGGACAGCATTAGCATACTTTTTCAAGCAGTCTCTCTCAGCACCGTTCTCTACTGTACTGTGAATATATTGCCCATCTGGCAGGTACCTGGTAATCATCTGCCTTTTTTTTTTAATCTTATTTTTTTCCCCTATAAAGTGCTTCAGATACATAAAGGAATTAATAGAAGGTTCATAATTTAGTGTCCATAATTTAACCTCTGGATCTTCAAGGTTGTTGTCAAGGGAAGCTAATGAAAAAAGACAAGTGAAAATTAATACTTTAAGGATGAACACAATAAAATGGCTCTTGGTCATGATTGCTTTGTATTGCAGCTCAGAAAAGCAGTAGCTGGCCTTTCTCGGCCAGTGTTGAACTTGAATCTGTCAATGGGTCATATGTGGCATAAGGAATTTTGCCACTGGAGCATGTTGAAAGGTTGAATTGAAATTTCTCTAGGGAAAAAAAACACCACCACCTAGGATAGTTTAATTTTGCTGAACCTTTTTGTCCTCTCTACTCCTATTTTGCTCTTAATTCCCAGCAAGGCAAGGCTTGATACATATAGGCATGAGGTACAGTAAGACAGAGAAACAGTTTTTTTGCCATGACATGTAGAGTCTGTGTGTACCAACAGCATGACTCTTGTCTACATGATGCAGAGGCTGACTCCTCAGTGCTGGAATGCCAGTTCATGATTCTCCCCCGACTGGAACTCCCCCCAAATACCAGAATTAAATGACAGGTCTGAGGCAAGAATGATCTCTGTCAGTCTTTAGATAGAAGCTGAAATCATTGGTATAAGCTGCAGCAAAGCAGCACTTGAGAGCAGCTAAGTCTCTTCTCTGTTGAAGAAAGGGGGAAAATCCACTCCATGCAATTAAATTATTATGAATGATAATCTTAGGTACTCCTTTCTCTGGCCGCCAAGTTTTGTTACATCAGCTCTTTTAAAATGTAAATTGTAAAACCTAGCTGATGCAAAGCAAAACAGAGTGTGCAGAGTATGCTGTCTGGAAAAGGGGACGTAAATC